>NC_090439.1:998386463-998689493 GCF_031143425.1 Pleurodeles waltl | reverse complement strand
CAAGGGCTTGATTTAGAGCTTGCCTCCTGTTGTTTGAAGTCTCAGGGACAGCAAAGACTTCTCTCTGCCAGCACCTGGAGTCTCTGGAGAGACTCCTACTCTGACAAGTGGTGCCCTATCCAGTCTCTGGGCCCTTGAAAGGAAAGCTGGTGGAAATCCAAGGAAATCGACTTCGGGCGACTTCGGACTGACGCCGCTACTGAATCCGGTGACGCGGCCTGCACCCGACTCCGTGATCTTCGCTGGAACGCAACGACCTTCGCAGGCCCGACATCGCTGCAGCCCCGCCGAAGTCTGCGAATCCGTGGAAGTCGCCGCACCATGTCGTGGCCGACACCGCTCGAAGTGCGCGAATTCAGCGTTTCGCACAGACGCCGCGATCTCCAACTTCATGCATCGACTTGTTTTCACTCTTCACCAAAGGTACTGTACTTGGGGGTCTATGCGACTCTATGTCCGGCACCTCTGGTGTCGGCTTGTTGGGAATGACTCCGTTACGACGCTGTGTTAACACCTCATAGAAGCATTTGGTGTTTCTAAGCGCTATTTTGGAGTTTAATCTTTAAAAATTCATGACTTGACTTGTGTATGTCGGATTTTTGTCGTTTTGGTCTTGTTTTGTTCAGATAAATATTTTCTATTTTTCTAAACTGGTTTTGTGTCATTTTGTAGTGTTTTCATTGAATTACTGTGTGTGTTGGTACAAATACTTTGCACCTAGCACTCTGAAGTTAAGCCTACTGCTCTGCCAAGCTACCAAGGGGGTAAGCAAGGGTTAGCTGAGGGTGATTCTCTTTTACCCTGACTAGAGTGAGGGTCCTTACTTGAACAAGGGGCAACCTGACTGTCAACCAAAGACCCCATTTCTAACAAATACATATCCCAACTCCCTCTCCAACGATGCTGATACTCTCATAATTCGAGCATGCACCCTATAATTTAACCGTATGAACACCTCAGACGGATTATGTAGGTGAGTAGGAGGGTAGCCCCATGTATTCTGGCTGTTTTATGTGGCTATACAGCTTCACCAAGATTGAAAGTTATCTTTCCATGAGGTTTGTTTATAACTAGTCGCAGCAGTAGATATCCAGACTGCTTAGTACCCTCTAATTTTGTGTTTAGCTTTCTTCTGTGGCAAGTCTCACAAGTATATCTTCATCATCCCTCCCTGCTATTTACCAGACTGCAGGGACTGGTTATGTAATCTAGGGAGGATACAGACACCAAAACTACTTAAAAGAAGGTGCAATTACCGAGGAGATCTTTTGCCTGAATTGAAACAAGAAATTGCACGAGACAATAGACATCAAAAACAATTGCATGAAGGTAACTACATTGTTAGTTAAAACCATAGACCAGGAATCTTCAGCTTTTTCTGTTTTGAGAGATACTTCTGTTCAAAGAGAGCTCCCCCCAACTACTGGAACATTTTAGCACTGTAAAATAGCGACCACATGTGTTAACATTACACTATGACCACCCTAAGGTGAATTATGAGTGGTAACCACAAACGCATTTCAATTGTATATATATATATATATATATTCACTTTAAAAACCAAAGGTTACAGGGACGTTATGGATTTATAATTTACTTGAACAAAACCATGGAAATTCAGCAGTTATTGTTACAAGATCTAACTATAACTTAAGCCCCTGCAGTGCACTGCTAATAATCTCACATATTACATCACTCATGACACGGTCAGTGACATCAGTGATGACATTTCAAATGACATCACTGATGACATCACTGATGACAACATTCACCTAACAACTCACACCACCCACTCACGCCCCCATGCAACCCCCTGATACACCCACTCGCAAACTTCTCACATACCCATTAACACACCTATTTAAGTACGCACAAAACCACTCACTCATTGGAATATGCACTCACACATCCATTCCCTTACTCATATACTCAGTCATACAACCACTCATTTATCCATGGAATTACTCACACACCTACTTATAAACCCATGCTGCCATTTAGATAGCTGCATAGCGATCAATATAGGTAATAGTATTTTCACATATTCTTGTATATAGCTGCTGGCAAACCCACTCACATACCCATACACCTACTCATACACCCACTTAGTCAATAACACATATACTCACACACACAGTCATGCAGACATGCAGTCACTCAGACACTCATTTACCTATAAAAGTACTTCTATGACCACTCCCTCACCCTTAAAACAAACAGAATTACCCAGTCACCCACAGATATAGTTACACACCCAGTCATTTAGTTATATGTATAATAGCATATCTATTCAGTCACCTATTCACTCACTGATACAACTACATCATCGCCTACACAATCAGGAACACTTTCATCCACTGACACACCCAGTAACTATTTTATAGAGAGGCTCACACATCCTCTAACTCACCCATACAGCCACTCACACAGTCACTCACTCACCATACAAGCACTGAAACACTCAGACACATACCACTACAGCTAATCACGGAACAACATACACACACATAGAACTACTCACACATTCAATTGTTCACCCATACACTCACACAGAAACCAACTCACTCAGTAAAAGAGCAACTGACACAGCCAGTCACCCATCTCTACACCATTCACACAACCACTCACATAGAAATGTGAACACTCACATATCCACTCACATCAGAAACATTACAAATAGTATCACTGATCAATTGCACTGGAAAAATACTAATTTAACTTATGCAATTCTTTAGTATATATTTGAGTCTTGTACACATTGTTTTACACACGGCCACAGACTGTATGATGTCATCAGTGATGTCATTTGAGATGTCATCAGTGTTGTCACTGACCATATCATGAGTGATGTAATATGTGAGTTCAGAAGGTGTAAGTTATGGTTAGGTCTTGTAGCTATAATTGCTGGATTTTGATCTGGATTCTATAAGTAACTTCAAAACCTAACTAATAATGTTCCTATAACCTTTAGTTTTTTAAGTGAATTTCTCAGATTTATTTTATTCTATTTCCCAACTACAACGTCCCTGTAACCTTTGGTGTTTTGAAAGTGAATTTCTCAGGGTTTTTTATTCTCTTTCCTTCTTTCCTAACTATATTGTTGCTGGAATCTTTGGTCTTTTAAGTGAATTTCTCAGGTTTTTTAGATTCTATTTCCTAACTATAATATTCCTGCAACATTTGTTTTTTTAAGTGAATTTCTCAGATTTTTTTAACTTCTATTTCTTAACTATAACCTCCCTGTAACCTTTGTTTTTAGATAGATACATCCATCACAAAAACAAACAAAAAACTGTGAGAGCTTTGCTAGACACCTGAGGGTCACAGGTCCGAGGCAAGGCTCCTTTTTCATCTTTTGGAGACTGACAAGTCGATGTGCCGGTTAGGATGGGGAGTGAAAACGCTGGTAAAGGCAGAAGAAACAATTTTATTTGCGTGGTGATTGGATAATTAGTTATTGATACAACAAAGCTCTCGGAGACTACATTGTTAAATTGAAATACAAAGGCTATGACTTTGTACTCCTCTAGCATAGAACAATATTCGCTCAGCCACGACCGGGGCCCAGTGTCCTAGTGCAGTATCATCACAAACGACATCTGTGAATGCTAAACAAAAGTTAGAAAACATATCTCTCACACTCGGAGGTGCTACAGACACTGCTCAGATCTCGGAGATGCACTCACTGCAACCCCCATCGTGCAATAGTTTAAATCGATGTTTGAACTATATACTGGGAGGAAGGTCACAGTACACAATAAACATGTATGGATTAGGGGATGGATGACATATAAACTATGGGCCACCACAGGAGATTGGAACTGGGTGCAGAATTTGATTTATTCACACAGTGTTCTTTGATAAATTTCAATTGGAATTAAATTGTACTTAAAACACAAAACGGGCGTTTCTATTAAAATAGTACTTCCTAGTTAAAACAAATCCTCCCTTTCACGACAAAATATTACAGCGCAAAGTGCAATACACGATCTATATGTACGAAATAAATGAAGAGACGCTTTAAGAAAAAACAGATACGGGGGTCCAGGGGACCCAAATAAGGGTCTCTGCTATTTTACTCTGAAAAAAGAAGTATCAAATTGCACTACAAACAACACACCCACGAGCTCTGCCCAAATCTATGTTGTATTCCAACAAATACTTCCGGTTCGAACCGTATATTTTTATTACATTACACATCTGCATGTTACCATTTTCTGCTATGTGGCTGTTCTCCAAATCTACTGTGTAACGGAAAAAAGGCTTCTTTTTTACTACCAAATAATACAAAACTGTAATAATATTGACATTTGGAATTAGTAACCATGGTAATAATTTCAATTTGCTTTTAAAAGCTATTGGTACCACCGCACGTGCAAGGTTTCGAAGCGCAGTAAAGAACAAGGACCGTTACCATTGCCAATTTTAATGTTGCACATCGTGCAAACCTTTAGAACTACACACAGTTATGATGTACATATGCTGCATTTTAAGCCTGAATATTGAAAGGCTATGAACTCGCAGGGACACTCATAACTTAAGGCATATTGTGTGAGTGGCATCTATCTATCTATCTATCTATCTATCTATCTATCTATCTATCTATCTATCTATCTATCTATCTATCTATCTATCTATCTATCTATCTATCTATCTGTGTTGTTCTAAATTGCAGTCCCCATCTCATGCTGGCACCAGCTAGATCACTGCCGCACATGGGTGGCTCTAGGGCCATGCTTCACGTCAGTCACCTCACTTCCTTCAGATTGAACGGAGTCCGATTGAACCAAAATGAAAAGTCCCTTCTTGTCATCTGTTTCAGATGACGGGGGGTCTCTGTTCTTTTTAGGGCTCGAAATGTCAAAACAACAACGCAATTTGATATAGCTTTTCTAGCATTTCACACTAAAACGGCTTCAACGAGGGTAGGAAAGCGAATTTACGCATGTCAGAAGAGGCTATCAAATCCACCCGAGTGTGTGAAAGGCAAACACAGCAGTATCTCATTTTAGTCGCACACTACTGTGCTAGGGTGCCAGGGATAGTTGCGTTTTGAAGCTCACCTCTGGAATTCATTGCAGCTCACCCTCCTTCTGTCCCTACTCTTCACCTTTCCAGATGTGCGCTGGTACCACTAAACAACCTATAATCACAGTGATAAACAGTACATTCACACCAGACAGCAACTACACAGCCCTTTCTCGCTCCCCCATGATCAGGAGAATTCAGGACCATACGGTTTCATCCACTTTTGGCCATAAAATGAATGACAGCTCCCAGTAATTTGGTAAACAAGAAGAGGCTGCATTTTTTTAATTTGCGGAAAATTCCACCGATGCATTCGCTGATTTTTCTGAAAATGTAAGCAAGGGCCAAGGCTAGGGGATGAGAGTGTTCCTACCGTGGTCCCTTTTCTCTTTTGGTGTTTTATTTGGCGGGGGCTCAGCAACAGGCCACTCAAAATCCTCCCGAGGGAAAATAAAAAAATCCCAAACCCCTAAAAAACTCACCTGAAATAAACCTGAAATAGAGACGGGGGTGGCAAAAACATCAAAATGACCATGCCAGCTGATGCCTACATATACCTAAAACGGCACCCAGTGCTGCATCTAATGCGTACTCCCCCTGCCCACATGCCCACACTTTGCTCTCACACCCATCACCTGCCCAAAGATCCCAGAGCCATTGGTCGGGATGGCACATCCAAGGACAACTGACAACATGATAGTGTGGAAAAGGCAGCTTTAAAGAAACAGGTGCACAAGCTTTATATATAAAACCTTGGTGCGGTGCCTTATATACTAACCATCAAGCTGCCTCACTATACGTCTTAATAACTATGTATTCTCCTCCCCTCTCCCCTAAGTAACCCTTTACAAAACAAAAAACACATCACGGCTCTCCTCACTCAAACTCCCTGCGTCTCACCATCATGCATTCATCACTGTTGCCATTTTATTCCATTCAGAAACTCCCCCACATCCTCGATTGAGTCTCAACATGACCAACTTTTCTTGCAATAACTTTCAACTTGTGTAACAAAACCGCCACCAGAAAAAAACACCGGAGTTCTTGTCTCCCCATCCACTAGGAAGTTAATCTACATCCCCAATGGCAGATGCAACAGCGAGTAGCAAGACGGTCGGAAGAGTGCGCGGTATCAAAAACAAGGCAAGCGGTTAGAGATACTTTAGGTTTAGTAAACTGAGAAAAGAGACTTATGTTTTTCATCCCTGGGGAATATAAATTCAATTTATGTGACCATACGAAAGGGTTGAAGAACACCGTAGCCCACATCGAAGGCTAGCTGTTACCCGGAAATGTAGCCCTGACGGGGCGGCAATAAGAGGACTCATCTGGGTATTCCCTGGAGTGCCGACTTCACTCCAAAAGGTCAATTTTGATTAATGGAAGAAATATAATATGGGTAGAGGTGATATTAAAGTGGAAAAGTAGGATCGATACGAAATATGTTGATTAATAGATGGATTGATTCATTTGAATATGATATTATATGATTTTGATCTGTAGGACTGCAATAATATATATAGAATAAATAGGAGATAGATGGTAGGTCTTTTTGTAGGATAAAAGACGCGGTCCAAGGAAGGGGCAAAAGGGATGGGGGAAAAATCTCCCCCCTCTTTTCTTTAGAGTGATAATGGATATAAGTAGATATATTTTAAAGATATGACATGATGTGAATTTATACCTTCTTATCGGAGGATACTAGATTTTAGAAAAACTCTACATAATTGAGTTTGAATAATAAGGAAATTCTGGGGTAAGATTTTATATTATCTTGGGATCAGCCTCAGTGGGGGGTTCTTCTTATCATGATTATAAGAGGTTCTTTCACTCTAAGGGTTACATACAATCAAGACATGCATGTGGTGATCAATATACACATTTATGGTGTAGTGATTTCTATATACACGATGAATGGGTGAAACACAAGGGAATAAGCATGTTGTGGATGTTCTCACATGGGACAGTATTTTGCAAGATGTCTTGGTATGATGAGTGAATTGATACTGATAAGGGATGGAACCCCAATAACGACTGACTAGCATGTGTTTCTACCTATTTAGAAATTTTAAACCGTTTTGAATATCCTGGAACAATAGACAGAATTGGAACAGGACGATGGACATATCTTAGTTAGTGACCAATGCTATGTATGTTATATGTTGGATGCAGGTGAGTGTGTAGGCCTCACAATGAGGACAATTGGGTGTTTCTAGTTGTACATACTTGGTGAATAGTTTGCAGTGAACTTCTGTGTGAGAGTCTCACACTAAAAGAATTGGTTCTCTTTGTCATGTTATGTTGGGCTTTGTAAAAACTTAAGGGACTTGGGATGGGATATCTAATGAAGATGTAGTGATATATGAGGGGTTTTATTGTGGAGAGAAATTAATATTTATGTATGTATGTTATATTTTTGTTTTGATTTGCTTTTTAGATGTTGAGAACATTATAATTTTTTGTCCTGAAGGAGGTGGTAAAAGAACTTTGATTAGACCACCGAAACGCGTTGACGCTAATTGGATTGCTGGACTTATTGTATTGGGCCTAAATTCAAACAGAGACTGTATGTAGAAATTGATTGGCCTGGATATACCAGAATTCGGACAGCTTCAAGACATTATATGATACTGATGCTTTATGGTTCTCTTATATATGTGGTGTTTTTAAATGGTTGGTGTAGGAAAGTCCTTTTTTTTTGCCTGATCACCCCCACTCTTTCTGGATAGGTACTGGTGGTTACTGACTCTTGGCTGTGCCCTGGGTACTGCTTACCAGTCCCAGGGCCAGTGCTCTGTGTAAAATGGATATGCAAATTAGGCTAATTATAATTGGCTAAGTTAACCTACCTATAAGTCCCTAGTATATGGTAGGGCATGTAGGTTTAGGGACCACAGCATAGGTGGTGCACACCTAGGTGCATTGCTGAGGTGCCCAGTGTCATTTTAAAAGCCAGCCTGCCTTGCTGGCTGCTTTTAAATTAAAGTTATATGCAAATTCGACTTTGGAATTAAAGGTACTTCCAAAGTTTTAAACTACCTTATTTTTACATATAAGTCACCCCTAAGGTGTGCCCTATGTGCCCCTAGGGCTGGGTGCCATGTAACTATAAGCAGGGACTTTATAAAAATAGATTTATAAGCCCTGGTGAGGTAAAAACAGCCAAATTCGTTTTTCCCTCATTGAAGTAAATGGCCTTCATAGGCTAGAATGGGCAGACTTTATTTTAAATTTTAAAGTCTCCTTAAATGTTACATACCAAGAATTTGGTATCAAATTGATTGTTATAATAAATCCCACAACTTCCAGTTGTTGGATTTAATATAACTAGTGCAGGTAAAAAGTTTAGACTTTACCTAAAAAGTTGCCAATTTCAGCTCTGCATTGTTTTTGCTGCTGTGCTCTGATTGGCCAGCCTGCAGCAGCTTCTGCCAGGCCACTTTTATGAGGTGTGAAGTGGCCTGGCTTTACACAAAGGAATGTGCTTGGGGGAGAGAATCTCCCCTCAGCAGATGGGGAAGCAGGAAGGGGGAGGGCTGCCAAACTGGTCTTCAAAGGCAGAGAAGGACATCTGGAGCACCCAGCAACACCCCCACATCCTGCAACCCCAGACAGCTAGGTGCCCCCTTGATTAGATTAGGAGAGGGCAGGAGAGGGGTGTGTTTATGATTTTTAGCCACACCAGTGGGTGGGCTCAGCCAGATCTCTCCTCTAAAAATCAGATTCATCCATTTTGGATTTTTAGAGACTATTGCCTTCTGGGATGGATTTTTGCCACACTTCCCAGGAAGTGGTCATCACAGGGGGACGACCCTGTCCCTGATTGGAGGACCAGGGCCCCCCTGCTTTTCACCCAGGAGCAAGGATAAAACTGGCAGACCTGCACCCACGCCTCAGATCCCCACCAAATTTCAAGAAGAAAGAACTACAAGAAGAAGAAGGACTGCCCTGCTGGACCCCTGGCCTGCACCTGGACCCTGCACTCAGAAAGACTGCACCAGCTGCACACTTGGGCTTCACCACAAGAAGGACTTTGCCTGGCTTCCACTGGTTCAAGGAGGGACTCCCTGTTTGCTACAGGTGAAAAATTGCTAACCAGAGTCCCCTGCACCAACTCCTTAAAAAGTGACCAGCTGACCACTGCCCAGTGGCCAAAAAGGAGTTTGCGCCAGGTGCACTCTGGGAGTTGAAGTCCGCACTTCCCAAGGACCATCACAGAACTTCTGGACCCTTGGGGTGAGCTGTGGACCCCAAAAGAACCTTAAAAGAACATCTGGGTGAAGCCCCAGAAGTTTGGAAAAGATTGGAGAAATTTTAGAAAAAAGCTCCATAAAGTGACCGACTCGACGCGGAAATTCTAGCCGGCTTGCCTCAACCGCGACCCGGCCTGACTTCGTGGTTCGTCCCGGTCAAGAAAAACATCAGAAAAAAAGACTAAGTCCGAACGTAAAAAGTTGACCGGGACCTTCCAGCCATCGTATCCGAGAAGGGCTCCACGGACGTCGGATCAAGATCCAGGTTTACCCCGGTCGAAGGATTTTCATCTCGAAAAAACGACTAAGTCCGAAGGTAAAAATCACCACCGAGGAAACCGACTTCGCGTATCCGGACAAGGGCTCCAGGAGGTCGGATCCAACTGGCAGGTTCGTCCCGGGGAAGAAAAACATCGAAAAAGAGACTAAGTCAGAAGGTAACTTTTTGACCGAGGCCTCCCGCGACTTGTAGCCGAGCAGGGCTCCATCGCGGTCGGCCTGAAAGTTTGACTTTGCCCCGGTCCTGGTGCAACCAGATGACCCGATTGGCGCTTTTCGTTTCTGAGCGCTAGAAAATAATAATACTTTAAAAATTCATATCTCCGGTTCCCCTGAACCGATTTTAATCGTTTTTGTGTCATTTTAAAGATAAAAATATAAGCTATTTTTATAAATTGGTTTTGGATTTTTAAACTGTTTCCTGTGTTTTATTTAATTACTGTTTTGTGATATTTGAATGCTTTACACTTTGTCTCCTAAGTTAAGCCTTGACGCTCGATGCTAAGCTACCAAGGGTAGAGCTGGGACTAATTTACTGAGACCTAACTGTACTTTTGTGGAGGTTTGTGGCTTGTTGCTAGGTGTAGGTACCTACCTGCCCTATCAATAACCCATTTTCCAACATAATTGGAAGCAGCGACGGGATCCTGTACTTGTGTTCAATATCACGTTACAGTTTTAGATAAAACAAATTAAAAATCCTTTAAATTGTCCTAGTGCAAAAATTGTTTTTAATTTTTAATTTTAATTTTTTTTTTTTTAAATTAATTTGGATTAATTTCAATTATTGAATTTTTGTAATTTTTCTAAATTCTTGTTTCCAATTTTTGCAAAAAGCTTTTGTTGACACAAAACTAGGGAACCATGGAGCTTGATCTGGCTAGCCTACCCACACTGACAGTAGTCCAGCTTAGGGGGTTGTGTATTGAGAGGGGGTTGCCTGCAACCACTAATCTCAGGAAGGAAATCCTGATTAAATCCCTGACAGCATGGGCTGAGGCCCAAGAGGTAGAGACAGAGGAAGCTCCAGAGGAGGAACCAAAAGAAGATGATGCTAACTCTAACCATTCAGGGGAGGAAAGGCATCAGACCCCAAGTGAGGAAGAGGAGGAACGTCCTCACTGGACACAGTCACTAGGGGTAGACCCAAAGCTAGTGGTAGGAAGAGGGTCCTTTCAGGAGGAGAGAACCCATCCATCAGGGAGAGAGAGCTGGAAGCCCAGCTAGCCTACATAGCTTTGGAGGCAGATAAGCTTGCCCTAGAAAAAAAGAAGTGGGCAAGCAAAGAAAAAAAAGATGGAAGCAGCGAGAAAGAAACTGAGGTGTCCCTGGGTGGGGGTTTTGCCCCCAGATTACCCAAAGGGGTGGTTCCTGCCTATGTAGAGGGGGATGACATCGATAAGTGGCTGGGGGCCTTTGAGAGGGCCCTCCAGATGAGGAAAGTCAAGCCTCAGTACTGGGGTTCACTCCTTTGGGAGTTAGTTCCCAACTCTGGGAGGGATAGGCTCCTAACCATGAGTGGGGAGGATGCAGACTCATACCCCAGTATGAAGAGATGCTTGACTAAAAAGTTTGGTCTAACCCCAGAGCAGTATAGGCTTAAGTTTAGGGACACCCAAAAGACAAGCACCCAGTCCTGGGTGGACTTTGTGGACATTTCAGTGAAAGCACTGGAGGGCTGGATACAGGGCAACAGGGTAAGTACCTTTGAGGGGCTGTACAATTTGATTATGAGGGAGCACCTTCTAACTAATTGTGTCCAAGAGAGGCTCCGCCAGTATCTAGTAGACTCTAGGTTGACCAACCCCAGAGAGCTGGGGGAGGCAGCAGATGACTGGTTAAGAACTAGGGTTAACCAGAGACCCCCAGGGGGTGATCAGAAAAAGGGAGGACATGGTTCTTCTCAGGGGAAGAACCAAGGGAAAGATGACAAAAAACCCAAAGAGTCCTCACAAGAGTCCCCAAAAACTTCTCAGGGAGGGGGAGCCCCGAGCCAATTCACTTCTAAAGGGAAAGGGTATCAGGGAAAGAATTTTGATCCTGCTAAAGCAGGAAGGTTTCAGGAGCTTGCTAAGGCCGGCAAGTGTTTTGACTGTTATCAGCCAGGACATAAAAGAGGAGATGCTATCTGCACCAAGAAGCCCCCCACTGGTGGGCAATCCCAGGGGATTGCTAGTGTAGGGTTGGGGGTGGAAGTTGGCCCAGGGGTGGAATCAGGGTACACTGAAGTCACCTTAGTATCCGTGGGTGGGGTGGACATTGCAACTATGGCCACCTTACCTCCCATCATGCAGAGGTATAGGCAGAGGCCTAAAGTCAATGGGACTGAAGTGGAAGCTCTGAGAGATACAGGAGCCAGTGTGACAATGGTCACAGAAAAGCTGGTTTCTCCAGAGCAGGTCTTACCTGGTGTCTTCCACCAGGTGACTTATGCAGATAGCAGAACCAAACTCCATCCCATGGCTATGGTGAGTCTGGAATGGGGAGGTGTGACTGGCCCTAAAAAAGTAGCTGTAGCTCCTTCCCTCCCAGTAGAGTGTCTACTAGGAAATGATCTTGAAGCATCTGAATGGTCAGAAGTGGAGAGAAGGGTCCATGCAAAGATGCTGGATCTCCCTGAATGGGTGTGTGCTGTGACCAGGTCACAGGCAGCACAACAGGGAAATGCTGGACACTTGGACCCTGGAACAATGGGCCAAGCCTCCAAGAAGAAGAGAAAGGGCACTGGGTCTGGCTTGCCAGCCCCAACAAGTACAGAGGGTCAGGAAGAATCCAACCCTGAGGGGGAGGATCTGAACTCTGAAGGAGGGACACCTTCCCTGCAAACTCTGCCTGACTTGGCAGAACTGCAAGGGGCAGGTGGGCCCACCAGAGAAGATTTGTGCCAGGGACAAAGAGAGTGTCCCACTCTTGAGGGCCTGAGGCAGACTGCTGCCAGGCAAGAACAAGGGGATACCAGTGGTACCCACAAGGTTTACTGGGAGGATGGAGTTCTCTACACTGAGGCTAGGACCCTTAAAGAAGGGGCTACTAGGAGAGTAGTGGTCCCCCAAAAGTATAGAGAATTCCTCCTTACCTTAAGCCATGATATCCCCTTAGCTGGTCATTTGGGACAGACCAAGACCTGGAACAGGCTGGTCAACCATTTTTTTTGGCCAGAAATGTCAGAAAAAGTCAGGGAGTTTTGCAGCTCCTGTGTCACCTGTCAAGCCAGTGGCAAGACAGGGGGCAAGCCAAAGGCTCCCTTAATTCCACTGCCAGTGGTTGGGACTCCCTTTGAGAGGGTGGGGATTGACATTGTTGGTCCCCTAGACCCACCAACTGCTTCAGGTAACAGGTACATTGTGGTGGTAGTGGACCATGCCACCAGGTACCCTGAGGCAATACCCCTCCGGACAATCACTGCACCCACAGTGGCTAGGGCCCTACTTGGTGTGTTCACCAGAGTGGGATTCCCAAAGGAGGTGGTCTCAGATAGGGGCACAAACTTTATGTCAGCCTATCTGAAAGCCATGTGGGAGGAGTGTGGTGTTACTTATAAGTTCAGCACACCCTACCATCCACAGACCAATGGTCTAGTGGAAAGATTCAATAAGACCCTGAAGGGCATGATCATGGGTTTGTCTGACAAACTCAGGAGGAGATGGGATGTCCTCCTCCCATGCCTGCTGTTTGCCTACAGGGAGGTGCCACAGAAGGGGGTTGGATTCAGCCCCTTTGAGTTACTGTTTGGGCACCCTGTAAGAGGCCCATTGTGCTTGGTGAGAGAGTCTTGGGAAAAGCCTCTCAAGGAAGCCAAGGAGAATGTGCTAGATTATGTACTAGGCCTGCGGTCTCGCATGGCTGAGTATATGAAGAAGGCAAGCAGGAACCTGGAGGCCAGTCAGGAGCTCATGAAGCTCTGGCATGATCAAAAGGCTACCATGCCTGAGTATCACCCAGGACAGCTGGTGTGGGTTTTGGAGCCCATGGCTCCTAGGGCACTACAGGCCAAATGGACTGGGCCCTATCCAATCCTAGAGAAAAAAGGTGAGGTCACCTACTTGGTGGACCTTGGCACCCCCAGGAATCCTCACAGGATCCTGCATGTTAATAGAATGAAACCCCACCAGGACAGGGCAGACATGACCATGCTGATGGTCACTGATGAAGGGAAGGAGGAGGAGGGTGAACCTCTGCCAGACCTCCTGTCCTCAAAGGAAAAAGATGGGTCAGTGGAGGGAGTGGTACTCTCTCCCAAACTGACAGATCAGCAACAACAAGACTGTAAGCAAGTCTTGGGACAGTTTGCTAGTCTGTTCTCCCTGACCCCTGGACTCACCAATTGGTGTGTCCATGATGTTGACACTGGTGACAGCTTGCCTGTCAAGAACAAGCTGTACAGGCTGTCTGACCAGGTCAAGGCCAACATCAAAGCTGAAGTGGCTAAGATGTTGGATCTGAAGGTAATTGAGCACTCTGATAGTCCTTGGTCCAGTCCAGTGGTACTGGTGCCCAAAGCTAGTCCCCAAGGTGGGAAGAAAGAATTAAGATTCTGTGTGGACTACAGAGGTCTAAATGCAGTCACTAGGACTGATGCTCACCCCATACCTAGAGCTGATGAGCTCATTGACAGGTTGGGGGCTGCCAAATTCCTGAGCACATTTGATCTGACCTCAGGATATTGGCAGATTGCCTTAAGTCCAAGAGCCAAGGAGAGGTCAGCATTTTCCACACCAGAGGGCCACTTTCAGTTCAAGGTGATGCCCTTTGGGATGAAAAATGCTCCTGCCACCTTCCAACGGTTGGTGAATAGAGTCCTATCTGGGTTGGAATCTTTTAGTGCAGCTTATCTAGATGATATAGCTGTATTTAGTTCCACCTGGAGGGACCACCTGGTCCACCTGAAGGAAGTGCTTCAGGCCCTGCTTCAAGCAGGCCTGACTATCAAGGCAAGCAAGTGCCAGATAGGGCAAAGTTCTGTTGTGTACCTGGGCCACCTTGTTGGTGGAGGCCATGTACAACCTCTCCAGCCCAAGATCCAGACTATCCTGGATTGGGAGGCTCCAAAAACCCAGACTCAGGTCAGGGCCTTTCTTGGCCTGACTGGGTATTACAGGAGGTTTGTTCAGAATTTTGGGACCATAGTGGCCCCTCTGACTGAGCTTACCTCCAAGAAACAACCCAAGAAGGTCATTTGGACCCCAGAGTGTCAAAAAGCTTTTGACACCCTAAAACAGGCTATGCGTTCAGCACCAGTGTTACTGGCCCCTGACTATAGCAAGGAGTTTGTAGTGCAAACAGATGCTTCAGAGGAAGGGATTGGGGCAGTGTTAGCACAAGTTAATGAAGAGGGCCATGATCACCCAGTTGCCTTCATCAGCAGGCGACTACTCCCCAGAGAGAAGAAATGGAGTGCCATTGAGAGGGAGGCCTTTGCTGTGGTTTGGTCCCTGAAGAAGTTGAGGCCTTACTTGTTTGGCACTCACTTCCGTGTACAAACTGACCACAGACCTCTCAGATGGTTGATGCAGATGAGGGGGGAGAACCCAAAACTGTTAAGGTGGTCCATTTCCCTACAGGGGATGGACTTCACAGTGGAGCACAGACCTGGGACTGCTCATGCCAATGCAGATGGCCTTTCCAGGTTTTTCCACTTAGCTGATGAGGACTACCAGGGTGTAGGTTAGTACCCATCACCTTTCATCTGGGGGGGGGCAGTGTAGGAAAGTCCTTTTTTTTTGCCTGATCACCCCCACTCTTTCTGGATAGGTACTGGTGGTTACTGACTCTTGGCTGTGCCCTGGGTACTGCTTACCAGTCCCAGGGCCAGTGCTCTGTGTAAAATGGATATGCAAATTAGGCTAATTATAATTGGCTAAGTTAACCTACCTATAAGTCCCTAGTATATGGTAGGGCATGTAGGTTTAGGGACCACAGCATAGGTGGTGCACACCTAGGTGCATTGCTGAGGTGCCCAGTGTCATTTTAAAAGCCAGCCTGCCTTGCTGGCTGCTTTTAAATTAAAGTTATATGCAAATTCGACTTTGGAATTAAAGGTACTTCCAAAGTTTTAAACTACCTTATTTTTACATATAAGTCACCCCTAAGGTGTGCCCTATGTGCCCCTAGGGCTGGGTGCCATGTAACTATAAGCAGGGACTTTATAAAAATAGATTTATAAGCCCTGGTGAGGTAAAAACAGCCAAATTCGTTTTTCCCTCATTGAAGTAAATGGCCTTCATAGGCTAGAATGGGCAGACTTTATTTTAAATTTTAAAGTCTCCTTAAATGTTACATACCAAGAATTTGGTATCAAATTGATTGTTATAATAAATCCCACAACTTCCAGTTGTTGGATTTAATATAACTAGTGCAGGTAAAAAGTTTAGACTTTACCTAAAAAGTTGCCAATTTCAGCTCTGCATTGTTTTTGCTGCTGTGCTCTGATTGGCCAGCCTGCAGCAGCTTCTGCCAGGCCACTTTTATGAGGTGTGAAGTGGCCTGGCTTTACACAAAGGAATGTGCTTGGGGGAGAGAATCTCCCCTCAGCAGATGGGGAAGCAGGAAGGGGGAGGGCTGCCAAACTGGTCTTCAAAGGCAGAGAAGGACATCTGGAGCACCCAGCAACACCCCCACATCCTGCAACCCCAGACAGCTAGGTGCCCCCTTGATTAGATTAGGAGAGGGCAGGAGAGGGGTGTGTTTATGATTTTTAGCCACACCAGTGGGTGGGCTCAGCCAGATCTCTCCTCTAAAAATCAGATTCATCCATTTTGGATTTTTAGAGACTATTGCCTTCTGGGATGGATTTTTGCCACACTTCCCAGGAAGTGGTCATCACAGGGGGACGACCCTGTCCCTGATTGGAGGACCAGGGCCCCCCTGCTTTTCACCCAGGAGCAAGGATAAAACTGGCAGACCTGCACCCACGCCTCAGATCCCCACCAAATTTCAAGAAGAAAGAACTACAAGAAGAAGAAGGACTGCCCTGCTGGACCCCTGGCCTGCACCTGGACCCTGCACTCAGAAAGACTGCACCAGCTGCACACTTGGGCTTCACCACAAGAAGGACTTTGCCTGGCTTCCACTGGTTCAAGGAGGGACTCCCTGTTTGCTACAGGTGAAAAATTGCTAACCAGAGTCCACTGCACCAACTCCTTAAAAAGTGACCAGCTGACCACTGCCCAGTGGCCAAAAAGGAGTTTGCGCCAGGTGCACTCTGGGAGTTGAAGTCCGCACTTCCCAAGGACCATCACAGAACTTCTGGACCCTTGGGGTGAGCTGTGGACCCCAAAAGAACCTTAAAAGAACATCTGGGTGAAGCCCCAGAAGTTTGGAAAAGATTGGAGAAATTTTAGAAAAAAGCTCCATAAAGTGACCGACTCGACGCGGAAATTCTAGCCGGCTTGCCTCAACCGCGACCCGGCCTGACTTCGTGGTTCGTCCCGGTCAAGAAAAACATCCGAAAAAAAGACTAAGTCCGAACGTAAAAAGTTGACCGGGACCTTCCAGCCATGGTATCCGAGAAGGGCTCCACGGACGTCGGATCAAGATCCAGGTTTACCCCGGTCGAAGGATTTTCATCTCGAAAAAACGACTAAGTCCGAAGGTAAAAATCACCACCGAGGAAACCGACTTCGCGTATCCGGACAAGGGCTCCAGGAGGTCGGATCCAACTGGCAGGTTCGTCCCGGGGAAGAAAAACATCGAAAAAGAGACTAAGTCAGAAGGTAACTTTTTGACCGAGGCCTCCCGCGACTTGTAGCCGAGCAGGGCTCCATCGCGGTCGGCCTGAAAGTTTGACTTTGCCCCGGTCCTGGTGCAACCAGATGACCCGATTGGCGCTTTTCGTTTCTGAGCGCTAGAAAATAATAATACTTTAAAAATTCATATCTCCGGTTCCCCTGAACCGATTTTAATCGTTTTTGTGTCATTTTAAAGATAAAAATATAAGCTATTTTTATAAATTGGTTTTGGATTTTTAAACTGTTTCCTGTGTTTTATTTAATTACTGTTTTGTGATATTTGAATGCTTTACACTTTGTCTCCTAAGTTAAGCCTTGACGCTCGATGCTAAGCTACCAAGGGTAGAGCTGGGACTAATTTACTGAGACCTAACTGTACTTTTGTGGAGGTTTGTGGCTTGTTGCTAGGTGTAGGTACCTACCTGCCCTATCAATAACCCATTTTCCAACAGTTGGGTTTTTACTTTTGCGTTCATACGTTGTAGGTAGCAAAGTGGATTTTATGGATTAAGTACATGGATGGGGTATTATTATATTTATTAAGTTAATTTTTACTGATTCTTTTGTTGGCGATTCATCACTGCAGTGCTGTGTGAATATGATTGTCTGTTGTGAATTTAAGTATTTATGCTTGGAGTAAAGGTTGGATTGATTGATTTTTGCATATTTTGGGGAGTTTTTCGTTTCCTTGTTCACAGTGCCCTGTCCCCTTGTTGTTAGGTGGAGGAGAGCCCTCTCTCATTTCTTTTGGCGATGCAACAGTCTTGCCAACACATTCCTCACCTGCATCAGGTATAAGTCAACGTTATATACTGACAGATGCACCCCATCATCACAAACAAATTCCACTGTTTCTTATTTTATGTGACCCATATTCCAGAAGCGCGCCTGGTCCTTAGTAGGTAAATTTACAAGGGGACGCGTATAGGCCGATGAAACTTTTGGGTCGCATGGAGTATCCTAGCTATGTAGTAATCGATGAACATCAATTATCAATGTAATCAATTAATAACCACTAAGAGAATCATTAAACATGAGACAACATATCATGAATAACCACAACTCAATATCTGTTTTAACAATTTTATTTCCCTATTTGTTACAATACTAGTCCATTGATTAATTCAAACTTTATTCAATCAACTCAGAATTCACCCATTAATTACCACCAATAACATAATCTAATCAGAACTTGAGAAAACATATGCTCTAATGCTTCAGCATAAGCTAACAAAGATGACTATATATCGGCATTAATAGCAGAGTTCAGCAATCAGTTCGTCAATCATTTGTCACTGTCAACGTCACCCAAAGGAAACCTTACCTAACCCAAATTAGCATTAGCATGTGGGACTTCATGCGAAAACAATTTAGAAACACAAATTTAGGAAACATCTAGCTAGAAGAAAAACTTACTCAAACAGCGCAGTTGGTACCTAGAAAGAAAGACACAAAGTTAACAGTCACATTGTCATAGCTACCTATCCACAGAATGGATCAGCAACAAAGTCAGTCTTCGTCTTCAGGTCATCAATCGATCAGCAATGCATCAGGCTCTCAAGAGCATGAGCCCAGTGACAGAACCTCAAATTGCGTCTTCTGACATCATCAATTCACCCCTTGCATCTGAAGATTTTGCCCTTTTTCATGACTTTTTATTAAGGTTTTCCAGTCCATCCCCCTAATTCCTAATTGGACAGTCAATCACCAATTATTACCCTAACCAATAACTATAATTTTGCAAATCAATGAATCCTAATACTACGCCTCTCTCAGTTTGTTGATTGGCTCAATGTACGATGTCCTCATCATCTGGCTCATCAGGTATCGAAAATGTTGCATCTTCTTCTCCAGTCAGTGCTTCTATTGTTCAAGTCCTGGGAAATTACATCGAGTCTGTCTTACACCAAAATTGTTACATACTCTAGTCTCTCATCTCCTGTCCGTCAGTACGTTGCAGAAAATTCTAGCTAAGCAGATTTTATTAACATATGCAGTTCATAGACAGTTCAACGCACCAGCTTCTCTGCAGTGTGCTAGAAATTCAGCTTCTGCATGAGGCCTGGTAACTAGACCACAACTTCGGCTAAGTTAACTCTACAATATAATGCAAAACACATGTTATACATCTCAGTATGGCATATTACTACATTATTATTACCCTTCTCCATTATTTCACACATTTCTAATCATTTTAGTACAAGTTCGTATAAATTGGCTGTCACGCTCCGTGGGAACATTTTCAAACATGCACTTTCATTTCTCTACTTTAGTTTTCTTGTTAATCAAAACACAAAAACATTCATTAATAATTTCTAATTAGCATATCTGCATCAGCAATCCCTCCTCTGATGACTAAATATGTCATCACACCATTCTTTATCACATTTCACAATTCGGTTTCTTCTGTATTCTGTCTCCTCCTCAAGTCTTCACTATAGATTCTTTCCCTGTTTCGTTCTTCCCTCCTCTGATTATTTTTAGACCTTTTTAATGTAATCATTTGACACAATTTACATGAACCCAATAATCCTAATGTGCAAGCAATCACAATTAATATTACCTGTATGATTTTTAATAATACTCCTTTCCACATTTGACTAAGACAATTTCCCACTGAAGCAAATCCTTTTTCAACCTTTTCCCAAACACCTGGTTCCTTCAATTCCTTTAAACCCTTACTTGAGTTAGTCAGGTTAGCAAGTAACTCTCTTATCTCCTTACTATTGTTAGGAATGTAAGAACAACAATGCTTAGAATTAATCATCTTACAGACTCAGCCGTCTTTCACTAAAGCAAGCCTATTTTGAAGCATCATAGCTCCATCTGCGGCTAATTCATTATCTATCAGGAGTATTGCTCCTGTAAAATTTGTCAGCATGTTATCCACAATAGTAGACAACTTTCGTATCTTGATGAAATTCAGGATGACTCCCACTGAAGGAATCACTGTACCAAAGATATCTCCCAAAACTGCAGAAGAGGTTTCCCTCCTCTGTAACTTATGATATAATTCAGTCAATTTCGGAAACTTCTTCAAATCATCTATTTGATAAATCTTTGGGAAAATTATCCCCAAATGACATGTCCCATACCATCCTCTTGGAAGACGGTAATAAGAATTGAGTCCCCAAATATAATAAATCCCGGGAATTGCAGGGTTCTGACCATTCAGCATAAAAGTCCACTTACTCTGAAACAAAAACACATGCCTATATTCACTCGTTCCCACAAATAAAGTGTATAGGTATAATCATTCTCGTAAGTCCTTTTCTCTAAACCTTTTTCTAATTTTTCTTTTAATGCTTTTCTCCTATCATCAGTATGCCCTATGAAGCTCTTCTCTAGAGCTGTAAGCAATCATATTAGGTTATTCTTATGCGCGTATTCTTATGCGTTCCAAATGTTAGTGTAGGCTCAAAGAATCCTCCAAATAATACTATATCATGTTCTTTAGCTACTTAACTCAGATATTTAATAATAGGAACAAATGAAAACACAACATCCTGGTTTGAATAAAAATATTGTATGTTCTCGTGATTATAGAATCTTGTTAGTAGCAAGCTACAGCTTATTCCGTAGGTTAAAGGTAAGCTGTGGTAGGTAACTCCTTCCTCTACTGATGAAGGAATTTGCGTACACACAAGACAATCCCTTGCATCCATCATCTCAACATACTCACTCAACAAGCGATAGAAGACATTAGAAGAAAGCTCTCCTTGAACATTAGTATAATTATGCAAATATTTCTCATCTAACTTAAACTTCTCCAAAGCTGTTAGTGTAGTAGTTTCAGGAGCAGAAGTATGATCAGCTCTTTTCGTATCAAGAACAGACATTCCCACAATCATCACAATAAACAAGTTTCCACACATAATTGCCAATCCAACACTCATATATCTACAGCGTCTAGCATTTCTACCTTGATTATTTAGCTCAGCCATGATCTGTAAAGAATCAGAAAGCAGAAGTAACTCTTATTTAAAGTGCAGTAAAAATAAAAAAAATAAGGAAAATTTTCTTCTCTCGTAGTTCAGTTTCACATCCAGGAACCCTTTTCCTTTGTCCAAATTGATTAGCAGCTTGTCACATCCGGTTTTTAATGTCAAATCAGGTTATCAATGTCTCTTCCAGTTTATTTTCAGCACTTTCTTTTAGGTTTTTCAGATTAAATCACAAATCAGCTCACTGTTCCCCTTCAGGTTACATCAAAGAACTGACTCGGAACTTCTCTATCAAAACAAAAGGACATAAACTTGTGTTGCCATTCATTAGTAGTTGCATACGCCCATTCAGGACCTGCGAAATGCCGACTTGCTATTCTCTTTCTTTTCAACTTTCAATCATCACTTAGCTCTCCTTCACTGAATTCTTCTTTTCTCATAGTATCTACTTCTTCCTCTATTGTCTCATTTATAACCAATTCTTTTCTTTTCCTCACTTGCAACTCAGGCAAATATCTCCTTTTTTCGATCCTTCTGTTAGTATTCTTCTCAGGATTGAACTCTTCTCCTTCTCTTTCTGGATGTTGTTTTCTCTTGATGGACCTGCAACGGGCTCAGGAGGAGGCTAATCACCTTGACTTTGATCCATCTCAACTCCTACCCCCTCTTGGTCTGGCACTTGCTCTGTCTGCTTTTCAACACCGTCTGCTTCTGGGAGAACCTCTGCTGAGCTAGGCTCTCCTGCTATATCCGTTGAGATAGATTCTTCCGCACCCTCCTGTAATTCCTCACTCTCGCCTCTTACAGGGGTAATAGAACAATCTTCCACCAGCTCTGGTTCAAATTCAGGCTCTCTTGGCTTCTTTTCTGTTTCAGGTGCGGCAACCTGTTTTGCTGTTGTTGGTGCTCTCAACAATGCTTCTTCATGATCCTGTGGACATACCACTTTCTTGGTATGGCTCGCATGTATCCAGTTTGGAAGTCCTGCACACTTCACAGCTGTCGTGGTTGTTAGGACCACCTGGTAAGGCCCTCTCCAGTGTGGCTCTAAACACGTCTTGCGCACATGTTTCCGGACAACGACCCAGTCACCGGTTCTCAGGTTGTGCCCTGGATCATGGATGGGTAGCAGGGTGGTGGCCTGCACCTGCTGAAAGAAAAAGCGAACCACATCAGCCAGACCCTTGCAGTAGTCCAACACCATATCTTCTGTAATATTCACAAGTGCATTCACTGGAACTGCTGGTAATCTCATTGCTCTGCCCATGAGAATCTCGTGGGACGACAGTCCTGTCTTCCTGTCAGGTGTATTTCTCATTGACATCAGCACCAAAGGCAATGCATCTGGCCATTTCAGATTTGTAGCTGCACACATCTTTGCAATTCTTGATTTCAAAGTACCATTCATCTGTTCCACTAGTCCTGATGCTCCAGGGTGGTAACTACAATGCAACTTTTGCTCAATGCTTAGTGCTGCACATAAGAGTTTAATCACCTCCTTATTGAAGTGAGTTCCCGTATCTGATTCTAAAGAGATCGGAAACCCGAAATGTTGCTACTGTGAGACTGTCATTCCTTCTTGTAGGGTATGCTTCAATCCAGTGACTAAAAAAACACATAATCACCAATACATACTTCAATCCTCCACACGCAGGCATTTTAATGAAGTCCAATTGCATTCTGCTGAATGGACCTCCTGCTCTTCCAATGTGGCTCAAGTTCACCACTGTCCATTTTCCCATGTTTAGCTGCTGACAAATTATACAGCGATGACATACTGCCTCAGCTGCCTGATAAACTTGGGATTTAACCAGTCAATTTTGATCAACCGAACCATGGCATCCCTTCCAAAGTGTGCCTGACCGTGGTAATATCTGGCCATTTGTGACAATAAACTATTTGGTAGAACCATCTGACCATCCTCAGAAACCCAAATTTCATCAGGACGTTGGACACATTTTAAGTTGGAGCAGAGTCGTTTCTCTTCTTTGTCAACATTATCTTGCAATGTTTCTAATTCTTCCAAAGTATCGATCATTTTCAATGTAAAACTTGTACATGAGTTATCTTCTTCTGACATCAGTTCCCACCTGTTTTTGAACAATATAAAGTTCAATGTGCAAAACCTTGTGACTTGATCCACATATCCATTTCCTAGTGAGATGTAGTCCTGTGTCTTTTGGTGCGCACTGCATTTCACCACAGCAATTTCTTTAGGTAACTGTATTTCATACAGCAATTCCTTTATTCTGTTGCCATTTCTTACTGGTGAACCAGTAGAGGTCAGGAAACCTCTTTGCGACCACTATTGACCAAAATCATGAACAATTCCAAATCCATCTTGGCTATCCGTATAGATAATGACTCTCAGTCTAGCAGATACATGACACGCTCTAGTAATAGCTACCAATTATGCTACTTGTGCAGAGTATACACCTCGAAGCCAAGAAGCTTCTAATGTACCTGTAATTGTGCACACAGCATATCCTGCTCTCAATGTTCCTGTACCATCTCTGAGACATGAGCCATCGACAAAGACAATTTGGTCATTTTCTTCTAATCGGGTATCTCTGATATCTGGTCTTGGTTTTGTACACAATTCAGTTACCTCGAGACAATCATGCTCCATGTCTTCCTCTTTTTCAATCTCAACAGTATCACTCGAAAGTAGTGTTGCCGGGTTGAGCACTGTACATCTTCTCAGTGTCACATTTGGAGCACCTGGAATGCTCGTCTCATAACTTGTCAATCTGGCACCAGTCAAATACTGCATTTTCATCCTTGTCAGTAAGATCTCAACAGAGTGAGGAACCATTACCGTTGGAGGGTATCCCATCACTACTCCCTCACATTGTGAAAGGCTTTGACAAGCTGCGGCAACAGGACACAGACAACCTGGTAAAGCTGCTGCAACTGGTTCCTAGGTAGCTGAAAAATAGGCTTCTGGGCAAGAAGCACCTCCAGAGACCTTTGTCAAGACAAACAAAGAACAAGCATCACGTTCATGACAAAACAATGTGAATAGCTTTGTGTAATTAGGCATTCCCAACGCTGGAGCTCTGCACAAACTTTCTCTCAACTCAGTAAATGCTTTCATCTGGTCCTGATCTAGTGTAATGGGATCTGTAACCTCCTTATGTGTCAGCTGCTGCAATGGTTTAGCAATCTCATCAAAATTTGGAATCCACTGTTGACAATAGCCTACCATTCCCAGAAACATCCTGACATCTCTCTGTGAAGTCGGTGGACTTCTCTGCAATATCATTATAATCCTCTTCGTGGAGACTCTCCTTGACCCTTTCTCAATTTGGTGTCCCAGGTATTTCACTGACTTCTGACAATACTGCAATTTCAAAGGTGACACCTTATGTCCACATTTCCCCAAATGATTCAGCAGGGCAATTGAGTCGCACTTACACTCAGCCCTTATTTTGGATGCAATTAGCAAGTCATTAATGTACTGCACCAGAGTCGATTGGTACAGTAGTTCCAATGACTCCAAGTTCTTTTTCAAAATCTGATTGAACAGAGATGGTGTCCCCAACACTTGGGCTGGGGCAGTCAGAGCAGAACTAGTACTTGGACCCCCCTTCTGCACCACATATGGTGAAGGTCAGTCTTTCGACACCTGAGTAATAAGATCCTCAACATCTGAATCTTCTTCTTCTACATAGGTCTTTTTCTTTTTCTTTCCCCCTGAACTCTTTTCACTCTTACTAGCATCCCCTTTCTCTTCTGACTCATCTTCCTTTGTGACAGCAGGAAACAACTTTACGCCTTGCAATGTCTCAGTTCTCCACTTCTTCTGTTCCCAATGTCTCAGTTCTCCACTTCTTCTGTCCCCAATCCCATCTTACCTCTGCTAGAGACTTCTCTACCTTCCTTATTCTCCTCTGGAATTTCATTTCTTGCTGTTGTCTTGCTATGAGCTCCCAAACCGCTAAAGCCTCAAACTGTGCTGGCCTCGGAAGTGACTTCATTTCATATAGCGTCATTCGCAACTGATCCAAAATTCTCAAATTGAACATTCCATGCTCTGGAAACACTAAAGCTCCCTGTTTCTCTGTCAATTTGCACCACTGCTTTAACCAAAGACATGGCGCGACACCTCACTCCTCCATCACAATAAATGCCGGAGAATTTTCCGATGGGGTCGGCTCCCCCACTGTCGCTTTAATGTAACTATTTCCCTTCATGGCACTCATTAACGCTTTGAAAAACTTAATTTTCTCTTTTGTATTTATTTGATTCAATAAGGAAATAACTTTTACTCCCAAGATTCCATTCACCCACTTGCCTCTTACGGACGGCTGCCAATCCGCTTGCGAGTCTTCTCACTAACCAACCTATCCCAGCACGGATCACTCTGTCGTCAGACTCACACACTGCGGCTGACATAGCCTTGTGGCTTGTCCTCCTAATCTTCACACAAAACTAATGCAAAAATATTGCAAGCACTAACTAAAAACCAATAACCTAAACAAATCAACTGGTTTACTACAGGAAGGTACACAATCGCTTCAGAGACCTTATGGATTTTCACTGTGGCACTTTTCGCTCATGCAGCTATTCCTCTTTCTCAGTCTCCCACATTCACAAGCAAAATTCAACCTGCGAATTTCACACTCAACTGATCAATAGGTCTGTCCTGGTGCACATAGGACTCGCCAAATCTCAGTTGAAGATTTCCCTTACTCACTTAACTTACACACCGACTTGTTGACCACCCTGATCAACCTACTTAACCAGACAGATTACAACATATAACCAAGTGTCTCCTACACTTGTCAATATACTCTGGAGTCTTAGACCACACGGGGTCCGTACATCACCAACAACCACGTGGCCAATCTTTGAGCACAAAGCGCCACACAAATATGAAGTTCGACAACTTCCCTGCTCTCATACTGCGGAGTACACACACTCCTAATAAACCTCAACTAGAGTACGCAGACTCCCTACTTCCCTCACATACATCACAATTCTCCTGCAGTTTGCATAAGCCTCTGCAAGCGCAACATACTACTTTCATACCATCACTAAAACGCCGAGAAATACCCATCTTTACTAGCTGGATCCAGGATCTGGGCAAGTAATTTCTGGGCTTAAGGGGACATCATCTTTGCTACAATTGCCATGACAAAAAATAAAAATACAAACCTCATAAAATGAACAACTAACCCTAACTCAAACTACCACCATAACCACCAATCACCACATAACTAGTTCTCCAAGGAAACTAACCATCAAGCTGCTACCAAAAACTGCTAGCGCGCCTGGTCCTTAGTAAGTAAACTTACAAGGGGACGCATATAGGCCAATGAACATTTTGGATCGCATGGAGTATCCTAGCTATGTAGTAATCAATTAATATCATCAATGTAATCAATCAATAACCACTAAGAGAATCATTAAACAAGAGACAACATTTCATGAATAACCACAACTCAATATACGTTTTAAGAATGTTATTTCCCTATTTGTTACAATACTAGTCCATTAATAAATTCAAACATTATTCAGTCAACTCAGAATTAGTCCATTAATGACCACCAATAACATAATCTAATCAGAACTTGAGAAAACATATGCTCTAATGCTTCAGCATAAGCTAACAAAGTTGAATATATTGGCATTAATAGAAGAGTTCAGCAATCAGTTTGTCAATCATTTGTCACTGTCAACGTCACCCAAAGGAAACCTTACCTAACCCAAAATAGCATTAGCATGTGGGACTTCATGCGAAAACAATTTAGAAACACAAATTTAGGAAACATCTAGCTAGAAGAAAAACGTATTCAAACAGCGCAGTTGGTACCTAGAAAGAAAGGTTCAAAGTTAAGAGTCACATTGTCATAGCTACCTATCCACAGAATGGATCAGCAACAAAGTTAGTCTTCATCTTCAGGTCATCAATTGATCAGCAACGCATCAGGCTCTCAAGAGCATGAGCTTAATGACAGAATCTCAAATCGCGTCTTCTGACATCATCAATTCACCCCTCATATCTGAAGATTTTGACCTTTGTCATGACTTTTTATTAAGGTTTTCCAGTCCATCCCCCTAATTCCTAATTGGTCAGTCAATCACCAGTTATTACCCTAACCAATAACTATAAGTTTGCAAATCAATGAATCCAAATATTATGCCGTTCTCAGTTTGTTGATTGGTTCACTGTACGATGTCCCCATCATCCGGCTCATCAGGTATCGAAAATGTTGCATCTTCTTCTCCAGTCAGTGCTTCTATTGATCAAGTCCTGGCAAAGCACATTGAGGGCCTGATTACAACTTTGGAGGACGGTGTTAAACCGTCCCAAAAGTGGTGGATATACCACCTACCGTATTACGAGTTCCATAGGATATAATGGACTCGTAATACGGTAGGTGGTATATCCTCCACTTTTGGGACGGTTTAACACCGTCCTCCAAAGTTGTAATCAGGCCCTGAGTCTGTCTTACACCAAAATTGTTACATACTCTAGTCTCTCATTTCCTGTCCGTCAGTACGTTGCAGAAAATTCTAGCTAAGCAGATTTTATTAACATACGCAGTTCATGGACAGTTCATGGACAGTTCATCGCACCAGCTTCTCTGCAGTGCACTAGAAATTCAGCTTCTGCATGAGGCCTGGTAACTAGGCCACAACTCCGGCTAAGTTAACTCTACAATATAATGCAAAACACATGTTATACATCTCAATATGACATATGTTATTATTACTCTTTCCCATTATTTCACACATTTCTAATCATTTTAGTACAAGTTCTTATAAATTGGCTGTCACTCTCGGTGGGCACATTTTCAAAGGTGCACATTAATTTCTCTATGTTTAGTTTTCATGTTAATCAAAACACATAAACATTCATTAATAATTTCTAATTAGCATATCTGCGTCAGCACCTTCAAAACTTCCTCAGCTCCATGTTTCCTTTTCGTCTCATTCTTTTAATAGCACCTGTTTTTTCGCCCATTGTTATCTTCCATTCGGCAGGAACTCAGTCCACAGTATGGTGGTACCTGATCATAAACATTTTGGGGGTCATTCTGACTCCCGCCGGCGGCGGTAACCGCACGCCCGGCGGGAGCCGCCGAATGACCGCACTGCGGTCAAATGACCGCGGCGGTCATTCTGAGTTTCCCGCTGGGCTGGCGGGCGACCGCCAGAAGGCCGCCCGCCCGCCCAGCGGGAAACCCCCTTCCACAAGGATGCCGGCTCCGAATGGAGCCGGCGGAGTATAAGGGGTGCGACGGGTGCAAAACCGCCAGAACCAGGCTGGCGGGAAGGGGGTCGGAATCCCCATGGCGGCGCTGCTTGCAGCGCCGCCGTGGAGGATTCCCTGGGGCAGCGGGAAACCGGCGGGACACCGCCGGTTTCCCGTTTCTGACCGCAGCTGTACCGCCGCGGTCAGAATGCCCATGGAATCACCGCCAGCCTGTTGGCGGTGCTTCCGCGGTCGTTGGCCCTGGCGGTCCATGACCGCGAGGGTCAGAATGACCCCCTTTATCTTCTGCATTTCTGCTTTGGTGCTGCTAGTCCTTTCAACTGCACTAAATCATTCTCACCCAAATACAGGAGCAACACGTCTAGGCAGGGGAAGCCTCTTGTCAACTAATTTAACTTCGTATGCCCCTCTTGTCATACCATTTCAGCCAAACCCCTATGCCAATGCTTTCCACCTCTCCTGGTTTCAGCATGGTCAGGCCACCCATTTTTACAAAGGAATGCCCACATATACTGACCTATATATGTCCCTTCCCCGTGCCCGCGATGGAACGTAGGATGAAAAAATAGTAACATTAATGCAAATTTTAAAAAACTTATCCCAACCTCAAATAGCCCTGGAAACAATCTGACCTCCATCTCCAAACCTGCTTATGTTTTCCTACTGTCCATCCCCTATGCTCTGCCTCTGACTCCACCCCAATTCAGAATGAATGCATAGTAAACTCCTGAGCCCGGTCTCCCAAAGCACCCAAAACCTTCATCACCACCCCCAGTACCTGTGACACTGTAAACTTGGCCCCATCTGCGTGCTTAAAGACCTCTTCAGCCCCTACACCTTGACGACTCAACACCAGCCACAATTCACCTGGATAGACCTGCGCATGCAGGTAAGCCCTCAACTTAATACAGGTGACCCTGCCCATCTGATCAGTCTTGAACTTGGGAAGCCAAATTTGTACTGCCCTGGGAAGCATCTGCACATCGTTCCATCTAACCCCCTTGCTGGCCTTAGAACTGACTACCTCTATAACCTGAAAAACCCTGAAAAACACCCATACCATGATCATCAAAATCAAAATCATCCTTACAAATGCTCAGTAGCATAAGTATAACCTCCTTCAAAATGTTCAGCATGATAGGGTGCTTCTCTCTTGCCCCATTAACCTGCTCCATTGCCCAAACCGCCAAAAGCCACCTACCCATTTAGCCCACTGATGGCTCATACCCCCATAACAGCTTCCCATAAAAGGTCTCCCCTACCAACTTACCTGCTATGGTGATAGCCAACAAACACCTGTCAATCAAAGACATCATGAAATGTACCACTTTGTTTCTTCTGGGCACTACTCCTTTAGCGCCACTCCATCGCATGTCCCCAGACTGCAAATATTCCTCTGGCGTGAGCCCATATGCTCTGCTTGTAGACTCCAACAAGGAACTGAGGATAAGCTGCATCATGTAATCTAGCCCACAGACCACAAATGAACCAGCATTGCTGTCTTCCTCTCGTCGGCCCATGGTGCAAGCTCACATACCTCGTCCACTGGAAAAGAGAAAGAGCAATTTTATTGTGCACTTCTGCAATGCGTTAGGCCTTATAAGTCACATTCATGTGCAGGCATTCCAACACAAAAAATTCTCAGCAACTGCCAAACCTATGGATTCCTGGCTGATTGTGGCTTACCAATGCTCACCACCACCACCACATGGTCCACACTGAACAAAATAGTCTTGTTGGCAAAGTGGAGCTCCCAGGAGCAAACTGCCACCACAAGTGGGAAAAAGTCTATGAAGCCTATGCTCCGCCCCCCTATGCTTCCATTCTTCAGACCACTCCTCCACACACCATCAATCTTGCCTAAAAATGTAAAAACTGTGGCCTCTAGATGTGTCAAAAAACAGCTTGACCGACCACTCCACCTGCTCCCCCACTCCAGCCATAGGGATTTTAATGCATTCACTCAAGAAAACTCACCAGACTCTCAAATACTCCTTCACCCCTGCCTTGAAGTAAACATTGTGGTGTGGGAGTGATGTCACTGCCAAAGACCACTCCAGCCGCTGACAAAAAGTCCTGCCTGCCCTTACTGCCCTGCAAGCAAAATTGAGATTGCCTAGAAGGACCTGAATCTCTTTCATCTGCACCTTGCCCTTAGCCAACATGCTGCCCAACAATACCAAACACTTCTGCTTTTTGTCCTGCGGCAATCTAATCTCCATGCAGGCAGAGTTCAGCTCAGTATCAAGGAAAGTAATCACCTGTACAGGCCCCACTGTCTTCTCTGGTGCCAAAAGGACACCAACACCCTGCATCAAATCCTCAAATAACAACAAACTTTCCTGACATTCCTGTGATGCTGAGGCACCCACCAAGAAAAAGTCATCCAAATACTACATATGACCTCCTTCCTCACTGGATGCATGAACAACTTCTGCAAAATGTAACTGAAAACCCGAAACAATGAATATAAACAATGAACATGAAATCTAACACCTCATTGGCAAGGCTTTGTCCATGAGAAATTGTCCCTCAAAATGCATGCCCAACAACTAATAATCCTCAGGTTAACTGGAAGCAACTGAAAAGTTAATATGACATCGCATTTTGCCATCAATGTGCCTGTGCCTTACTTTATCACCAGCTCCATGGCTGCACCTATGGAGGCATACTGGAGTCTACTGCAGGTCTCCTGAATGAAATCATTGACCAACAGGCCCTCTGGCCAAGACAAATGATGAATCAGCTGGAACTCACCTGGCTCCTTCTTGGGGACCACCACGATCAGCAAGACCCGTAGATTTGCCAAAGGCCAGTCTGCAAATAACCCCTCCATCCTTACTTCTCTCATCTCCTTCAACAACTTGTTCCATACCAGTTCTTCATGCAGCTTGATTGACTGTAAAATTTTCCATCCATCGTCTTACCCTGAGCCCCACATAACACAAATAAAAACCAAATTCAAAAACTTTGCATCAACAACTCCCTCTCCTTGTCTGCCCAAACTGCCTAAGCGAGAAGCTCATCCTGTCGACCTTAACCGGCATATGCACTCTTGCTCATGGGATTCTGCCCTCCTCTGCCCCTGTCATTGACCTCTCCCACTGCCCTGCTGATCAAAGGTGCACCCTTGGGGCCCGCACTGTGGGAGCATCTACTTCCCACCTCATTTGGAACATTCAAGTCTATACATGCAATACACCTGCAAGCACAGTCCCCTGTTATAGGACCAGAAGGCTCCCCCACTTCCTGCCTCTATTCTCCCTGCTGTATCTGACCTCTTCCTGGGAAGGAGGGCCTTGAAAGGCAAATATATCACCAGCTCCTCTCTCAATGTGTAGGTAAGTGGGGCTGGTCGCTCAGGTGATAGCATCTGAAGAAACAGCTTATTATCTAGCTGCCCTCAAATACCATCCTCATCATCCACCATTCAGACCCTGAACTCCTCATCATATTGCACTCAGGCCCACCCCCAGAATGTAATTTGATCATTCCGCATTACATCGAGTACGTGAAAAATGCCATGCACCGTTCTGGATACTTCTCAAAATACACACTCGAATAGATAAGGAAAGCCACTGTCCAATTCTCAATATTGATTGGCACCTTAGACTGGTGGTGCACCTCATATTCCTCCTTCTTTGATCCCTCTTTCACCTGTATCTCCCTTTGTAACGGCATGAATCTCTCCATGTATTCCCTCTTCCAAATGTGCTACTTCATTGCCAACATCAAATGAGCATCCAGCGGCTTAGTGATACCTATGTATGGGATATTCATGCCTTTTATCTCCTTGCTCACCTCCTTATCTGCCTTATCCATCTCATTGGCTTTGTCTCCAGACTCCAGTACCTACTCCTGCAGTTTCTCACCAACCCCATCCTTTTCTTTGTCGCTCTCCATTGCTATCCCCTCCGTGCCTGTGCCCTGATCCTGCACATATTTACCCTTCGAAAGGGCAGACTCTTTGTGACTCTTCGCTTCAACCCCCACAGCCTGCACCACCACCCCAACACCCCTGCCAGTGCTCACTGCCAAGACTTCTTACCTGGCATCAAGGCAGGGGCATGCACAAAAGCCGGCATGACACCTGCCTTGCATCCGTTTGTATGGGCACTGCCCTTGTGGATGCCAAAACAGGTAACAGTTAATGCAAAACACCAAGCCCCTCCCCCTAGGTAGGCTCACTGTGCCCATGACTCACGTCATGAGGCTCTGCCCACCAGGTACTTTCGTGCAACTCATCCTCTCCACAATGTCCACTTCTTCTAGCTCATCCTTGTCATAATCCAACTCCAGATCATCCTCAAAAACATCACCATCATAACCCCCCACTCGTACCAGGCACTTCACCATCACCTACAATATCATTGCCAAATTGTGTATTATAAAGGTCCTGAAAAAAATCCTGCTCATGCAGGGCAGATACAGATCCCAACCCTTACTGCTCCGATGCATGGTCCAACACTGTCCCAGATCCAGACGCAAAGACACAGCCTCTGTTGTTGGGCCACAGCTGCAGTAGACCTTCCTTGCTGTCTGGACACTTCCACCACCGCTGATCCAGCCACGCCCACTTCACTGGCATAAAAGTGTCCCTCACCTGCCTACCCAGACACACTATGGGGGCCCCTCCAGGAACTACACCCAACTCCCAGCCACCCCATGGAGTGCTAAAATCTCACCCCATCCCACTAGCAAGCTGCACTCTAAGTTCAGGGAACCTCCCTGCCTTCTGCTGGAAACCAGGGAAATGACCCTCACCAGCCCACCAACCAATTCACACACCCCGCCCTTGAAAAGTGACGCCCCTACATGGTCCCCAAACCTGTTTCCAAACCTCTCCGTGCCCAATCCAACTTGCCCCAGCTCTGCAGGCTAAAGTGCTTAATTGCTGGCCAAACAAGCCATGGCCAGCCCTCCCATCTGCCTACGGTCCTCACCGCCAGGCACAGAAAATGGCTACACACACTGCCCAGCACTCCTAGGCCCCTCTCCCTCCTTCCATTGAGGACCTGCATGTGTGGACTACACAAGTCCAACAGCAGGTCCTGTGTTGCTTCAGCCCAGCTCCCTGACATCACATATACCGATGCCTCAGTGTGGCCGAGAGAGTTGCCACTGCACTCTGGCCTGCCACACGTCTCCACGGCTTGCACAGGTGAGGTTTATCCATGTGCTGGCTCCTTAATATGTGCCGCCCCCAGCCAAGCAAAAACAACAACAGCGCTACAGTACCCACCCTTCTGCACTGCGTTCCCCAAGCCTGAACGTGCCTGAAGACCCCCTACAGCGAGGGTGTGCTTATGGGTCTCCCGTCCTGCTCGCCTCACTTACTCATTGGGCACCTGCTCTGCCGGAGGGGGGGGTTACCTGACATTGGCGAGATGCTTCCCCCTGCGGCACTGCCGAGACAAGACACCTCAGCCCGTGAAAGACGGCCTGCTGTAATCAACTCATCAATCTCCCTTTCCCACCTGCCACCTTCCTAACACGTTTTTGTTTAAGAACTGGGGGAAACAAGTCCTCACTGCTGCTGTTGCCCCCATCCTGACCTCCTTCTCGACCTCGTGCCGTGAGACATACCCGCCTGCTGCAGGGACCCTGTTGAAAGCAGGACAGCCCAGCCTGCTTGCTGCAGGGTGCTCAGGGCCTGTCGCACACTCTTGCTAAGGGCCATAATCACATATCCTATCTACTATAGGTGTGGAAAGAAAAAACTGGAAAATGTCAAAATAATCCTGCTAACCAGTCTGTACATGTACCTACAATGGTACCCAGTGCCACATGTAATGCCTCTAAGAAGTGCATTGGTGCTGCCAAAGTGCCCACTGGCCAATCACACCGCCCCTTGCACTCGGACCCTACCACCCACCGAAATTCCTAGGGTGGTAAGGCATTCTACCCACCCTCCCAAAACCTCACTGCACTGGTGCTTCATTTCTGTGATACAGCGCCTGGGGCTTGGCCAACTGCCCAATCTGCCACTCTGTCATGCAGGACCTTGTTACCTGAATGCACTGTTAATTGACAAGTGAGTACTGATGTCACCTACTTGCACTCTAATGTTCTCTTTCTATTCATCAACATTTGATTCGGTAATGGTGTGCAGACACTAAAGGCCAAATTTGCAGGGATTTGGCATAGGGCAGCACAGCAAGTCATCTTGCTGCACTGTCCTACGCCTAAGTGAAAGGACAGGAATTTATGCAATACTGTGCATTTTTGTTCTTTACCCCTGCGCTGGTGGAATTTCGGAAGCCTAGCGCTAAAGCATTGCATGCAGGATTGTTTTTGTGCAAGAAGGGGCACCTTCCTGCACAAAAACAATTCCAAGAGGCATTTTCCTCTTTTGATGTGTGCTCCAAAATGTAGCGCACATGCGAAGAGGAAAAAAGGAGGAGAAATAAAAATATTTATCCTTATAACGCCACCCCTGGGAGGCGTAAGGTTTTGGAGCTGCCCCAAGTTTACGTGATTAAGTAAATCTGGGGAAAACCGACCGCAACACCCATGGAACGTCTCCCTGGCTCAGAGTAAGGCAACGCAGCGACTTGGGCTTCCTTGCTTTACTCCATATCTATGCGGTCATTCTAAGCCACACAAAGTGACTTTGCCTTTGCGTGGCCTCGTAGATATGAGTTCATAAATAAATCCTAAAGCTCGCTGCAGCCTCTGAGCATGACTGCAATGCAGAAGAGTCCCCTAACTAAAGGGTGTGTTGCATTCTGACACTCTTGCGAGCTAGGGAGCTGCTTGTAGAGCAGGACAGTCTGACTTTCCAAAACCCCTCATGTCCCATTCTAGTACCGGCCGAGTGGGGCTTGTTTAAACATTTTTGCCAGGAGCAATTTTGATTTCTAGTCCGGCTCTGCCTGGTGTCACTGCAGCTGATTTAGTACATTTTTTCAGAATATCATACAGAGTACAACAAATACATGACACAGTTATCATCTCTTCTGAAAACACATTAAGCTGATGTTCATAACAGGTTCCTTCGATAATCAATGCGAGCAATGAAGAGAGAGAAATTAAGAGTGGTTTCTCTAAATTTACACATCCTTACAATGTCACCAATAGTTCTGCATTTAAAGTCACTGTATGGCCGCTAAAGCTATGTTTCAAAGAGGCGTCTAAGTCAAGAAGCACCATCAGAAAAGGTACAAAATGATAGAATATATACCCACAGCGACAACCCAGTTATGTGTCTTGAAACAGACTGCACACTATAAGTAATATAGAACATCATGAAAATGTACATGACATACAGATTTTAAAGCATCCTTCGGAGATTTTGGCTACTCCCAAGAAAGCGAAAGGTCACACAAATCATCAAAGAGGGGAAGGCTCTGCAAATAGAAGAGACCCACATTTGGATGTAGGAGCTGAACAAAGCTAAATAGAATGAAGGTTTAAATCCTCCTAGACTGTAAATGGGGCAAATATTCTAGTTAAAAGATGAAATCCAGGAGCTATGGAATTATAGATTTCTGGCGATGGTCTCAAGGATTTATGACTTCTGAATTCTAACTTAAAATACTTCCTAAAATGAGGCCCGGTTCCTTCCCTGAATGCATGCCTTTGGTACCCTAGAAAACTGTCCTTTTTATGTAAAATACAATTCATGCTCTCCACTTCTCCTAATTCTGAAATAGTTGCTTGATGAACATTGGGTGTTCGCCAAAGCTCCAACTAGACCCTGCAAACCCCATTCCAATCTCAATCATTCTCCTACATTTGGATGGAGGACAGTAGGTAATATGGGGCTAATCTCTCACTGTTTTCAGGTTTTTTCCATGTTCCATGCTTTCCATGCTGAACTCTATACCTAACGTTTCCCATTTGTTTCAAATGTACTGGTTGTTATTTTGATAGATGTAGCCCTGTTTTATACACCCTCAACCAAGTCAAATAAAATACAATAAAATGGCCCAAAGTTAAATGCAATGCTCCACAAAAATCACAAGTGAATCAAAATACAGTTACGTGCAAATGAAATAAAGTATGACTGTAATCTGCACTAGCTTTTGTGTAGAGCTGGAAAGTAGCGCCTTTAATCAGTATCACTTGCATATAAATAATTAACAGATTTGGGGCACCAGGAGGGATGTATAATTATGCAGTTTATTTGGCGCGGGGGTGAACTTTCTTTACTATGAACAACAGCAGTGCATTACACTGTGGTGCGGATTTGGGTACAATGATGTCCCAGTTCATACTTATGAAAGCAGATGCTTTCTTACCGGTCACAAAATCGCTGGCAGCAAATTGGAACCAGATTTTAGCGTCCAGTAAGTAGTACATTTGACCCTAAATTTTCTTATAGTCATGGCCATGAAAGTTCATGTTGAACTGTCTTGAGAGTTAAAAGTAAATAGATATTTCCCTCCGCTCATATACAGCGCCTCTAATCCAGGAATTTTATTGTGCCTGATTCTGGAGCAAGAATAGTATTAAATCAAATGTGCAGAATATGCAAGAAAGGCAGTTATACAAGGAGTTGATTTGTTCTTGGATGAAGCTTGAATTGGCTAATTGGACAGTCATTTTTGTAACGTTTTCTCATCCTTTTTAGTTAGTTGAGGAATATAGAGGAACTAGATTTATGAGGTAACCTTAAAACCATGGTTGGCTTGTTTTCATTTTCAGATATTTTTAGTTTGTGGGGGTCACTAAGATGACTATTTAAATTATTGTGTAATTGTAGTCCTTGGCAGTGTCATCGGTCTAGCCAATAGGTCCTGTGGTTTTTGTAGGAATCATGAGGTCTTGGAGTTTACATGGTAATAGTTTCCTTAATGAGGGAATCCACCTCTTTGTGAAGTGAAATTTTTGGTCTAGATTGATGTGGAGACATGAAAGTTGAAGCAAATGGGAAAGGGACTGGATCAGTCAGACGGAATTGGGGAAAGCATTTGATGATGTCATTAATAGTGAAGATGAGAACAAGTGGACATCTTTTGTAATGTGCAGACTGGAAGAATTCTAGCTCTATATTATTATCTAAAATAATTATAATTTTTTGTCATTAGATAACACATTTTGATAACTGGCCTCTGAAAATACCTCTGGGTTTAGTTGAGTGGTACATGGCCTGTAGGTAGATAGTTTTAGATGAAAGTACTGGAACAGCAATTTAGGAAGGGAGGTCTTTATGTTGTAGTACAGACTGGAGTAGGAAGAATAAGCGCAAGAGTTAGGCCCTCATTATGAGTCTGGTGGTCACTAGATCTCCAGAATTGGGGATGGTGGTCAGATCACCACCAATGCGGTGGTTCGAGCACCATATTATAACTCTGGCAGTCGGGCTGCGGCGAGACCGCCAGCCCCGCCAGGAACAGAGATCCCAGCAGTCTGGTGGTTGCAGCAGTCCTAGTACGCCAGGGCAGCGCTGCAAGCAGCTCGGCCTTGTGGATTACAGCCTCGTTCTCAGCCTGCCTTTTCATGGTGGTAGCACTGCCATGAAAAAGCTGGTGGAGAACAGGTGCAGGGGATCCCAGGGGGCCCGGCACTGCCCATCCATGGTGCAAGGGTGCCTGCGTTGGCACTAGGCAGTCCATTGTTCTCCGGAGCAGGTGGGAAGGACAGCAATGCACCTGTTGCTACAGATACAGCACATTTCTGTCCTTAAGTTGCCCTCAAGGTGACCTACTGCACTGCCCTGCACCAAAAGCCCATAAATATGGGCCTGAGTATGTTTGCTTTTGCTGTTATGGTCCTTTACACAGGTAAAAAAGTTGGTGATGTCACTACTGTTAATGTTTTGCATGTCCCAATGTAGATGTCATGTCCTTAAATGGCAAAGGATGTATTTTCCAGTTTAAGATGAGGTACTAATTGTGCTTTTATATTATTTATATTATGTATGTATTTAAAATCACTAAACCATAGTCTAGAAATGTAAGGGGATGTAAGGCCATCACTACAAGTGGGCCGATGGTGTATACGTTATTTAATCATTTCCATGGATACAAATAACCAGGGGGCCATTATTATCGGGCCTCATTAAAAAAATCTAATATGAGTGTTCCTCAGCCAAATGATCAATAACATGTCATTTTAAGTGCTTCTGTACCAAAATCAGTTTTTCTTGGAGTTTGCTGGGAATGTTAAATTTCAACACGGTTGTCCTGCTGAGTTTTAACTCCAGGGTTTGGACTTTAAGAGGACTTATCACATCCAGTCTGAATCCTTGTTTGCACAGTCGCCCTAATTTATTGAGTCACTTGTAAGGATGGCCTAAGAAATGTTATAGATGAATGATGTTCTCATCTCTGCTCTGCCTCAGCCATTACAGACACTGTCAGCTGACCGGAGGTGCCCAAAGCGGTACCCTCATAGTGTTGAAAGGCTACTGCCTTTGCCAGCAGTTAAGTAGCACAAGCACAGTGATGGCAGCATACAGTGCAGTGATCAGTAAGAAGTGATCCTTTACTGTGCCACTCCAGTGAAGATTGCAGGCTCACTCATGGACATTTACGGTTCCTGTGTACTTAGCTCACCCTTGGTTTGCATCAAGTTAGTATGTAGTGCAGAGTGGCATGTGTACTGTTGTATGCATGTTCTGTGTGTATGTGTGCCTGTGAATGGTACAATAAACAGAAGATGTTGGGTTCCATTAGGGAAAACTCAGGGCTGTCTAGAGGAGAATGAGAAGGTAAAGGAATCCCTCAAGACAGGTTTGTGGATTGCGGTTTGCCTGTGAACTGGATGAGACAAATACAGGAGGAAGGAGAGCCAGGCTCTTCAATACACTATAAAGGGTGCTCTTTGATTCGGGGAAAGGTCACTGGAAAATGGCATGGGCACATATCAGGAAGGAGCTGGAGCTCATAACAGAATCATAAAGAGTATGGTTAGGGCCCTGGGGTAACCTTTTTTATGCACATATCACTGTGGCTGACATCCAGGTGTAAACCTCTACTTACTCCCATAACCTGTGTTGTGAGGCCATCAGATTTGGAGCCATATTGCTTTGACAGACTGGTTTCTGGAGGAAGGGCAAGACAGAGGAGTGGGCACTTCAAAAGAAAGCAGAGCCCCAGCACAGTCTTCAAAGACTGAGACCCTAAATCACATTTGGTGTCTGGAAATGTACTATAAGAAGGGGAGCTCAAGGCCCCAGGAATTATTGTCAACTTTCAAGCAGCTGGTCTGGCTGTGTGAGGAGGAGAAGGTCTGCAAGACTTCTGCATGTGACTGGGGCTGGAATGGCGTAAGGCCTGCCAGTCTCCCACCTGGATGAAGTGACATCACCCAGGAAAATCTAAGCATAGGGCACCTGTGCCCCACCTGAAATCAGAGCCTGAGGCACCTGTGCCTGCCTTCTTGCCAAGACAAGTGTCCCCTGGGAGGTAGAGGAGAGCACTTGGAAAGAGCGAGGTACAGTGGGTGATCCTGGTGAATGGCTCCCAGTCGCAAGTTGTCAGGAGATGGCCGCTGCACAAATTAGGTCATCGCCCATGTGCAGAGTCAAGTTGGCAGTCCGTATTACAAAGGGGTCAAAAGTTAGCCACGCTTGTACCTGATCGGGCCATCACTAATATACAAAATAAAGTCAGTGACCCCCCTATGCCAGAGGGGGCCACCATGAAAAAGAAGCTTGTGCTGTGCCCTTCGGCCATCTCCTGTGTATCTCCTGTGTAGAGAATAAGGTCAGTGACCCTGTATGCCAGAAGACCCACCAAAGAGGAAAATAACTGTTGCCTAGTGCCAGCCATCATTGAGAGGAGGTGCTGCCATGGTGACCTATGCTGGCCCAACCCAGCGCTGAAACAATTTTGGCCTTGAAAGAGTCGAGCAAGACTCCTGAGACTCAGACTGCTAGTGGGGCTTAACCTGAATGTCGCCTATAGTGAATGGGGAATAATTTAGGGGTGGGGGGAGCTCAGGGCATTCTACTCTGATGAATTACGCAGAGTTGGCTAAACACTCAGTGGAATTCCACAGAGTACTGCATGCAGCGTAGTGCTTGCTGCCTGCCCTAGAACCCTGGCCTGAATGCGCCCGATCTCAGAAGCGCTAAGCAGGGTCGGGTCCGACCCTGCCTAGAGCTTCCGAGATTGGGCACATTCAGGCCAGGGTGGTATGGCATAGGCAGCAAAAGCTGCTGTTTCAGGCCTCTTCTGCTGGCACAGCCTACTGGCCTGGAGCCTGCTGCTCTCCACACTTGCACACTTCTCTTCACCAACTTCCCTCTTCACAAATTTGCTACGGAGGGCCAGACCCACCTCATGTCTTGCACCAGCCTTCGAATCACTTCCTCTGCACTTACACATAGCCTCAGACCGTATTTTCTTCAGGGCCCACCACTAGCAGAAGCAAACAAGCTCGCCACCAGCAGCCTGGTATTTTCTCAAAGTGCCTAGCCTTACTTGCCACTGGGCTCCAAGGCACTCTCTGAGGCCACATACATCTCTCTCTGGCGGGGCTACCAGACTATCACTCAGAAGCTGATACTCACCCGGTCTGCCTGCTGGCCTCAGCACAGCACCCCATAACACCACTTCCTTTCCCAGGTACTCTGAGGAGACAGGTTCTTTTCAAGTGTAGCTGTGGAGCTGTGACTACACATTTCCCTTTTTCAAAACACAGAACCCCCTCATATGCAAATACTATCCATGCCCAGTGCCAGCCCCTGTGTGCACTTAGAAGAGAAAGAAAAACAAAGGTCTAACCTGTGTCCAGGGTCCCCAGAGCCAGCGGCCTGGCTCTCTGCCTCCCTCTGCCCCCTGCTCCCGGGCTGCTGAGGATAGTGAAACTGAGGATAGTGAAAGGAGGGAGGCCTGGATCCGGAGCTGCCACACAGCAGCATCTTGAAGAAGCTCCCTATGGAAAGGTCAGCCCAGTTATGGTCCAAACAGGGCTAGTGCAGACTGTCTGTGCTTGCACTGTGTGGCACATAACTGGGCTGCAGACTAATGCGGTGAGCTCCGCTCCGCTGCCGGGGCTAGCTGAGTTTTTGTCTGAACTCTGCACTCCAAGCAAAGCTCAGGGTGCCAAAAACTCAGTTAACTCTGCCAGCGGTTTGGAGCTCACCACGACCCCTAGAAAAATCACTGCTGTTAACGCGAGAGAAGTGGGACTCAGAAATCTGCCTATTGACCACTACAGCCCTGACCTCAGGCACAGTGCTTAATTTGAGCCTGTGGTTTCTGGCAACAGCACTTAATTGTTGGCACCAGCACTTATGACAGTCCAACACATGTTGGCACTGTCTGTCTGATTTTGGGATGAGCACAACACAGTTGTCTAGTAAGTCTACATAGAATAGAAATTACTAATACATGCTGCCCAAGCTATTCTTATACTTAGGGTGACCTGGAATAGTTCCATTTGTCACACCTGTAGAAGGACCATGGTTAGAATTTGTGTTGGTACAGTTATTGGCAGTGCTGGCTCAGGCAATGGATGGTGCACCCTGGAGTGGCCTCCTGACAAGAGCCCCGGTACTTCATTTTTTTTTCTTTTTTACAAATTTAGTACTGCTCAGGAAGCTGTATGTGTTGTTTGTTTATGCCATAATTCATTTTGTTTTTGCATATAAATGCCCTTTTTTTAAAAAGCAAGTATTTGACTGGACAATCATATACTGCTGCTATTGAACCTATTTTTAGTTCTGAGTCTGTGTTCACCCCCATGTATGTACCTCCTTCCTGAGATGCCTTACCCTGCATGATCCATGCTACTACTGAGAGTCAAGTGCTTAAGGGTTCCTTGTCTAGTTGCTCAGGATCCATCGTAAGTTGGGCCCCAGGACATCAGGAATAAAAGTCCTCAACCCCATTGTTGGGCCATGTAGCTCTTGCTTGCCCCAAGGCCCTCTGACAATTGGCACCAAGCAGTGGATCACCTAATATTTAAGAGCCTTGGAAGCAATGATGACATTGGCATTTCCAATTTACGCCAGAGGTAAAATAACTCGTTTTTTACAAAGAGGGACAGATTTTCAAGGTTTTGCATTGCCCTTGTACCACTCAATGGGGCACAAGGGGGACTCAAAACCGAAAAGTGAGATTTATCAAGCCACACAAGGCCACTTTGCATGGCTTGATACATCTGCCTTGCGTTACTCTGTCCCAGGGAGGGGTTTCATGGGTGGAGGGAAGCTGTACCCATGCATACACTCATGGATTTAGGCACATTTGCAGATTTACCATTAGTAGTAGAACTGGGAATGCGTCAAACTGCTATGGCTTCTCAGATAAGATGTGCAAGAAGAAATATCTTTATTTCACTTAGTTTTGTCCTCTTTCTGCATGTGCTGCATTCTGAGGCACAAGTCGAAAGAGGAAAATGCTTCTGAGGATTATTTGTGTGAAGGAAGGTGTCCCATAACGCACAAAAACAATCTGGTCTACAATGTAGGCACCCTTGCACCATGTTGCAAGTGTGCAAGCATTGGCACTAGGCAGCCAAAGGAGCGCCAGCATTAGGAAAGGACAGGAATGCAGCATGTAATGTTAAATATGGTGCATTCCTACCATTTCCCTTTCTCCCTTTCATGCAGCACAGTGCAGCGTGGTGACTTGTTGCATTGCAGTGTATGAAAAAATTATAAATATGGACCAAAGTGGACACCTGTAGATAATGGAGAACACAGGGTTAGGAATAGACCTCAGCACCCTGTCCATAGATCAGATGAAGGATTTATGTAAGGACAAAGGGCGGAGGATTCTCAGGAGTACTGGACATGAAACTCCTTGCTATTTTCATTAGGGAACAGTTTGAGAAACTAGGTGAAAGGGAAGAGGCTGTAGTTGAGTCTAGAGAGGGGAACAATGTTAAGAACCCAGGAAGAGAGTAATGTGGATTCAAATTCTAGGATCCCCTTAGGAGAGATATATCCCAGACACATAGATGGGTAAGTCCCCCAATTCACTTTCTAGAGTTTCCCCAATACACTCATCACAATTAGTTTCTAGAATGTTCCAGGTATATACACCACCTTGAATTTCTAGCGTACCACTCTCACCGATTCCAGGAGTAAATTCCTTGGGTGGGTTAAGTCTAACAGAGACCCTGAGCTTGCAGCTGGCTCTCCAGAAGTCTAACACTGACCAAGATGAGAAGACCAGTGAGTTTCAGAGTGAGAAGCTAAGATTAGCTCACCAGAAACAAGCACAGAGGATGCAGCAGGGACAAGAGAAATTTGATTGCGAAGAACAATTGCAAGAGAGGGAAGAGAAACAGAAGAAACAGAGAGAAAGGGAGGAGAAGCAAGGAGAGTGGGAGGAGAAACAGAAGGAAAAGGAAAGAGAGCTGAAGAGGGGAAGAATAACCCTTCTGTGAATGAAGCTTAAGATGGTTGTAATGACAACTTCATCTTTATATCTTTAATCTCCATTACTTTATATCCAGTTCAGGCCAGGTTGTGGCCAACATTCCAAGAGATCTTGAGCATCTGTCTGTGGAAGGTCAGGGCATCTTGGAATGGTTTGTGCGCTTTGAGGTTGCTTGGAAGGTCCAGGGCTTGAAAGTGGTGTCTAAGGCAGCTGCCTTAGTGGGGCGCATACCACTGGAAGGAACAGCCATCACTGCTAGGTTGCCTGTGGCAGACCTACTGGTTTACAAGCAAATGAAGGAGGCTCTGGTTAGTTGGTTTGGGCTGAAGCCAGCTCAGTTACTTCAGAGGTTCCGTGGCTGCAAGAAAGTGGATAATGTTCCAGTTGAGACCTGGATTCATGGAGTATGGCATAATTTGAATGAGTGGTTGACTTAACCAGTTAGTGGTGACAGAGTGACTTAAGGAGGAGTGCTTCACCCCACTTAGGTAATACCTGTCTTATCTTATAGAGAGGGATTGATAAAAGCTTGCAGTGTTCTCTGACAAGTGATTAGCTTAACAGGGTTCACAAAGGACTGAAACATCACTATTCTAATTCAAAGGGGAAGAGGAAACTCTCCACAGTCTGGTTCCAAACCAGAGGGTAGGGGCTAGGTTAATTACCATGGGACCCGAGAAGAGTCCAAGTGAAATGGTAATGATAATGGTGTGTCCGTCAGCAGCATTATGAGAGGGGAGGATAGGGAAGTTCTTCAAAGTCCATGGAGGTAACTTGCTACAAGTGCCATCAAGTGAGACACTTGAAGAGGGATTGTCAGGTGAAAGATCCTACCTCAGAAGCACCTGTGATATAAAGCATGTTACACGTAGGTGAAGTTACCCTGGAGGATTCTGTTGCACTCAGCCTAGTAGCTATAAAGATATGGGAGAGGGCCCTAGATGCTCCAAAGCACATTCATCCTAACTCTATGGGGTTTCTGCAGTAAGTTAGTATAAATGTGAGGAAAGTGCCTACTATGAGAGATACTGGACACTTCTGCACTATGGTTGAAAAGAAGTACAGTAAGCCTGAGGAGATGCTCCCTGGTACGAAGGATGCAGGTTTGGTAGCTAGTGGAGCGGGCATGGGGTAGCCAATTGCCAGGGTTCAGATAGATCTCAATGGCAAGGCAGCCATGGTTGATGTTAGTCTAAGAGAAAAGCAAGGTGCTGGATGTCTCTTGGGCAATGATTTGACCCCCTCGGCTTGTGCTAAGAATGGAAGCCTTTATGGCTCACACAGCATTAGCTGTGTTGACCAGAGCACAGGCTGCATGTCAGTCTCAGAATGAGACTAGGATAATTCCTGATTTGCAGGGACCAGTACAAAATAGTTTACAAGAAAGGGCAGACTCCGGGAAGGGAGCGGACATGAAAATAACCATATCTGCTGCAAAGGGAGAGGTGCATGAGGGCCCTTAAGCAGACTAGGTGTTGGAGTCTGCGTCATTTGCAGAGCTGTAGGTTTTTTTAGCTGCTGGAGGACATACCCCGGCAGATTTCCACAAGGCACAGGAAGCATGCTCTGCACTTAAGGAACTTCATAAAGAGCCCAGAAATAGGTCAACAAAGAAGTGGTTAGGAAACACGATTTTGGTTGCAAGGTCCATGTAGTGCCCTTGGCAGTGCACAGGGGCATTAAAAGAACCTAACATAGGTTGGACCCTTTGTTCTACTGGCCAGGGATGTGCAAAGACAGGGACAGGCTCTGTAGAGACTGTCCCAGTTGCTAGATGTTTGGCAAGTCAGGACGGAGAACAAAGTTACCATCAGTGCCTCTACCAGTTGTAGGTGTTCCATTTCAGCAGGGGGGAATGGACATAGTTGATCCAGTGACCCCCCCCAGTCATGCAACAAGCATATCTTTGTTGTGGTGGATCATGCAACCAGCTAACTGGAGGCTATACCTCTGACTCTGAAGAGCATGACTGCACACAGCACACCACCCACATGGTTTGGTGGAGCGGTATAACATAAGACTGAAGAGCATGATGGAACCTCTGTCAGAGAACCTTCGAAGGAAGTGGGATCTTCTCCGGCCATGTCTCTTGTTTGCCAACTGAGAGATGTCGCAGAAGGGGGTAGAGTTCAGTCCCTTTGAGCCTCTGCATGGACACCTGGTGCGGGGTCACCTCAACTTAGTCATAAAAGGGTGGGAAGAAACTTGAGTCTCCATAGAAGGATGTGGTGGGCTATGTGATTGGTCCCAGGAAGTTGATGGCACAATACATGAGTCAGGAAAAAGAAAACCTACACGCTAGCCAAGCTCTGATAAAGGAGTAGTATGACCAGAAAGCTATGTTAACAGGGTATCAGGAATGGCAGCAGGTGTTGGTGCTAAAGCCTATTTGTCCCAGACATTTGCAGGACAAATGGTGTGGGCTATACAAGGTATCTGCATGTTTCTGAGCTTCATTACTTGATGAACAGGTGCCACAAGGTAACCCAAGAGGGTGTTAGATGTGAACAGGCTGAAGCATTCCCTATGGAGGGATTACACAATGAATATCATGGCTATGGAAGAGGAAGCTGAGGAGAGCAGTGCGCCTCTTCATGCCTTACTGTATAGTAACATGAGGGATGCACTGTGGAAGGGGTTCAGCTAGTCCCTGGGTTAATGCCTGAGCAGCAGAGAAAGAGCATAGAGAGGTGTTGGGAGGGTTTGCCAATCTCTTCTCACTGTCTCCAGGGTTGACACCTGTTAGACCTGGCAACCTTGGCGTGGTCTCCCCTGTCTTTATGCCTCTGCTTCCTATGTTTTGACAGTGTGCTAGACTCTGTGTTTGCTGTTCTTGGTACTCTTGGCACTTTACCACTCCTGACCAGTGCTAAAGTGCAAGTGGTTCCTGTGTAAAATGTATGTGTAATTGGTGTTTCCATGATTGGCACATTTGATTTACTAGTAAGTCCCTAGTAAAGTGTACTACAGGTTCCCCGAGCCTGTAAATCAAATGCTACTAGTGGGCCTGCAGCACTGGTTGTGAAACCCACATGAGTAGCCCTGTAAACATGGCTCAAACCTTCCACTGCAGTGTCTGTGTATTGTAGTTTTAACCTGCCAATTCAACCTGGCAAGTGCACCCACTTGCCATGTCCAAACCTTCCCTTTTTATACATGTAAATCACCCCTAAGGTAGGCCATACGTAGCCCCATAGGCAGGGTGCAGTGTATGTTAAAGGTGGGACATGTACTGATGTGTTTTACATGTACTAACAGTGAAATACTCCCATATTCGGTTTTTACTGTTGCAAGGACTATCTCTCTCATAGATTAACATAGGGATGCCTTTAAAATCTTTTAAGTGCATTTTCTCTTTGGGAGCAGATAGAGATTTGGAGTAAGGGGTCTCTGAACTCACAATTTAAAAATACATATTTTGGTAAAGTTGGTTTTTAGATTGTCAGTTTGAAAATGCCACTTTTAGAAAGTGGGCATTTTATTGCTTAAACTATTCTGTGGCTGTGCCTGCTTGTGTATTCCCTGTCTGGGTCAGAATTACAGTTGGGCTGTTTGTGAATCTCCACTAGAAAGTGACATAAAGGGAGCTGGGGTGTAGCCTGCATATCCTGATGGGCCATCTGGGTTAGAGTGGAGGGAGGAGTTGTCACTTACACCTGAATAGGTTGTGCCTGCCCTCACAGAATGCAGTTTCTAACCCCCTAGTCTGAGTCTGGAGCCAGGTTTGGGCAAGGCAGGATCTTGTGAACAACAGAGATATTCCTTTGAAGTTTGCCTACTTCAAAGGCAGAAAGGGGTATAATTAGTGGACCCAACACCCCAGATTTTCAGATTACTTCTGGAACCAAGAGGAACCTCTGCCAAGGAGAGGAGCTGAAGAGCTGGAGGAGTACTGCCCCTCTGCCTGTGACTGTACTCTGCTGGGTTGGCCTGCAGTTGTTGCTTCTACCTGAAAGAGGACAAAGACTGGACTTTGTGGTATATTTCTGCTTGTGAAGAATCTCAAAGGGCTTGGACTGAGCTTGCCTCCTGTTTTAAAGTCTCAGGGACATCAAAGACTTAATCTGTCAGCACCTGGTTTCTCTCCTGAAACTTCTGCACTGCCAAGTGGTGCCCTATCCAGTCCCTGGGCCCTTGAAAGGTGAAGCTGGTAGAACAAGGATTGAAATCCATGCAGATGAATCTGCGTGGGGAAAGTTTTGTTGCACCACCTGCAGCGCGGCTCTAAAAACGACGCACCACACGTCTCACAGCTGATTTTGACACACCACCTACATCACGGCTGGGAAGTCGACGCATCACCTGCATCACGACTGGAGAAACGTAGAAACACCCGCTTGCGACTGCTGAAAATGATGCAAACCACACGTAGAGCGGTTTCCCATCACCCTGCGGCTGGATTTCTCACGCATCATCGCTGGGTGTCAAAATCCATGTGAACCTGCACAGTTCCGAGGTGCCCCGTCCAGAAATCGATGCATCACTCTCTTGCCAGAGAGAAAAACGACACACTGCCTACCCGACCGGAGAAGAAACGACACATGGCCTCACTTGCGAGTAAGGAATCAACGCATCACTGATTTTTCCGAGGTACGCTCACCCATGCTGCTTTATTTTTGACACAAACCAGGTACTTTGTGTAACAACGTTTCCATTGTTTTCTATAGAGTAGGATTCTATTATTTTGAACATTCATATCTTCCTGTTTGATTTAGATAAATATTGACTATTTTTCTAAACTGGTGTGGTTTCCATTTTGTAGTGTTTTCACTGTATTACTGTGTGTGTTGGTACAAATACTTTACACATTGCCTTTGAGATAAGCATAACTGTTTTTGTCAAGCTACCAAGGGGTTGAGTAGGGGTTATCTTAAGTGTGTATCTCCATTGCCCTGACTAGAGTGAGTGTCCCTATTTGGACATAGTACAAACTGACTGCCAACCAGAGACCCCTATTGTTTTTTTTTTTTTATATGTTTATTGAGAAGTACATGTCAATATACAGACTGTGTTAAATAGAGAAACAATACATCAAATTATGGCCATATATGAAAAATATTATGAAATATTAACTTCTCAGATTTCTAAACACAAAAAAAAAAAAAACATTATACATATATCAGTAAATGCAATATATGATATTTTTATAAGGCATCCAACTGTGCATTAACTCTTAGAAGTAGACCTATAACAGAAAATCTGGAAAGAAAGAATTATGCAATATGTATTAAACCATATATTATAGGTTGTTAGAAGACAGTCGAGATAGTAATATCATGCAAATCCACAGATATAACATTTCAAATGGAGATATTCCTGCCAATTCAACAGTGTTGAATTGGTGAACAGTAAGTCCTACTTAAAATAACAGTGTTAATGGACGAGATGTCAATTGTCTTAATAACAGCATGACTCAAAACAATAATAAAAAAGTCTTAATAAAGATAGGAGACAAAGAATGAGAAAACGTTTACGTGTGAATATTAATAGAATATGTATTAGCTAGAAAGGGTTTCCAAATTTGGATGAAAATCCCAACATTATCTTGCAATCTGTAAATCAGCTTTTCATATGATGCCATGCTATACATTTCAATAAGCCATTCATCATGTGTAGGACGTTGTGGTGTTCTCCAATGTCGTAATATACAAATTTTTGCTACAGTGAGTGCAATAGCAATCAATCGTCTTGTATGGTTTGTTAGATTTGGGAGATCAGTAACATCATGTAATATAACTAATTTTTCTGTTAAAGGAATGGGCACATGTATAGCTCTTTGTATAGAGGAAGTTATAGAAGACCAGTATTCCGTCAAAACTGGACATTGAAATAAAATGTGTAGGATATCACAGTCCTCATGAGGACACCTCCAACAGGTAGAATGGTGTAGTAAACCTGCTGCCTTGAGTTTTTGTGGTGACCAGTACCAATTATGAAGAATTTTGAAAAGAGTAAATTTCATTCTTGCCTCTCTGATTCCTTTATCCATGTTCATAACAACATCCGTCCAGTCCTCATTGGAATACGCTACATTAAGTAATCCTTACCATTTGACGTGGAGTTGTGCTAGTAATGGTGATGAATGTAGTTTATGCACAATGAGATTATAAAATCCAGAGACCGCTCCTTTCAATTTTCCCCAAGTTTTTAAGTATTGTACGACTGGGGAATCCTCAGGTATCCACGGAAATGGTCCTAGTCTACTAAGTAGAGCTTGTTTTAATTGTAAGTATTTCCCCTTTTGAGAGCTAGGGAGTTGAAATTCTATCTGAAGCATCGTAAAGGTTTTAAGCTTGCCTTCTAAAGTGAATAAATGATCCAGCATTAAAATACCTGCTCTCTCCCATGTATCCCAGGAAATTGTCTGTTTCCCTATTCTAATATCAGCGTTATGCCATATGGGAGCCTTATTGTGTAGCCTTGGATTACTCTTAAGGAGTTTGTGGGAGTGTATCCAAATCTTAAGCATAGACTGAATAATAGGGTTAGAACTTTGTAAAGCAGGTGATTTATGAGTATAAAACATTTGCAAACCTGAAGATACCTGTAAAGATTGCTTTTCAATGGGAACCCATAGTGGGGGGTCATCCTGTATTGGCCAAAGATAAACCAATTGAGATAAATGGAGGGCTGTATAGTAATGTTCAATGCATGGTAAACTAAGGCCACCAGATCGCCTGTGAGCAATCAGTTTGGAGATTTTGAGTCTAGGTCTCAGAGATCCCCAAATAAAGGTTTTAATACCTTTGTCAATGTCTCGCAGTATTGATATTTTAACTGTCAAAGGTAACAGACCTAAAACATATGTGAAACGAGGCACTATAATCATTTTCACTGCCTGGACTCTACCCCAAAAGGACAGGTTAAGATGGGACCATTTTTCATATTCTGACTTCGTTTTAGCAATGAGTGGATCTAAGTTATCTTGAATCATACGTTCTAAACCAGTGTTGATATAAATACCTAGATACTTCAGGCGATCCGCTTTCCATTGAAAATTGTAGCCTAAGATAGCTGCTTTTGTTGTGCCCTGGGACAATGGGAGAGCTTCACTCTTATTCCAATTGACTTTGTATCCAGAAATGTTTGAGAAGTGAGAAATAGTAGACATGAGTGCCGAGAGTGAAGTAGGTAGATCTGTAAGTGTGAGTAATATGTCATCCGCGTATAAAAGTAGTTTTGAGATGTCTGCTGGTGTAGGAATGCCTGCTATTTGTGAACACTGTCTTATTGCTGCAGCCAGTGGTTCAAGTGCAAGAAGAAATAAAAGGGGCGATAAAGGGCAACCCTGGCGGGTACCTCTTTGCACTAAAAAGGTTTTTGAAAGGAAACCCCCACAATTCACTTGTGCAGATGGTGTCTTGTATAACCATTTAACCTTAGAGATAAAATCATCACCTAATCCCAACCTATGCAATGTACGGAACATATAGCTCCATTCAATGCGGTCAAAGGCCTTCTCTGCATCTAAGGATAATGCTACTCTGTCTTCTCCAGCATCCTTGGAAAACCAAAGTATGTGAGCCAAAGTGCGGAGATGGCTACGAGAGTTTCTGCCTGGCATGAATCCAATTTGAGAATTATGTATGAGTTTAGAGATAACTTGTTTGAGTCTTTTGGCAAGAATGGTGGCTAATAGCTTTGAATCTGTATTCAGAAGAGATATCGGACGATAGTTACTGCAGTAAAATGGATCTTTCTCAGGTTTGGGAAGGACAGTTATGATAGCTTTATTTGAGAGTGAGGAGAGACTACCAGTTTCCTCTGCTTATTAATAAACCTCATAAAGGACATCTATTGCTTCTGGTTTTACCCAACGGTAAAATTCCCCAGGAAAACCATCTTCTCCCGGTGCTTTATTGTATGGGAGACTGGAGATTGCTTGCGCAATTTCATCCTTTGTTATTTCGCCAGTCAGTATGAGCCGGTCCTGTTCATTGAGACAGGGGAGTGTTATTTTATCAAAGAATTCCTGTTCTTTGAGGAGGTCATCATCAAGTTCTGAACTATATAACTTGGTATAATAATCTGCAAACGTATTAGCTATTGCTTGAGTCTCAGTTATTAGTTTACCCTTAGGGTTATATATAGCTGGAATAGCTGTCATAGCTTCTCGCTGTTTTAATTGTGCCGCTAGTAAACGGCCTGCTTTTTCTCCTTGTTCATAATTGCGAGCCTTAAGTCTATATAGCATATATTCTGCTTTGGAAGTATATAGTGTATTAAGTTCCATCTTAGCTTTTTCCAATCTGCATCTGGAAGCTTCAGTTGGATTACTAAAATGAGTATGTGTCAGTGTTTTGATATCATTTTCCAAAATGGCCTGTTGTTCTATTCTGCGTTTATTTGTTATGGCAGAATCCCTCATAATTTGCCCCCTAATAGTGGCTTTTGTGGCTGCCCATAAGATTTGTGGAGAAGAAACTGATCCTTTGTTATCTTTCATATAAGTAGTCAAATGTGATTGTAATTGTGACTTTTCTGCCGGTAGTTTGTAGCGCGATATGTTTAATCGCCATGGTTTCCTACAAGGGCGTTTCAGACCCCAATCAAGCTGGAGACTGATAGGAGCGTGATCTGACAGTGCAATTTCTAAAATATCACAATCTAGTACTTGTGGTGTAATAGAATGTGAAATAAGGAAGTAATCGATTCTAGAATGGGAATCATGTACTGTCGAGTGATATGTAAACCCCTTATCTGATGGATGTAGTAAACGCCAGATATCGATCAAACCATGATCTTCTCTGATGTCTCCGAGTATGGCTCTATCTCTACCATGAGTTGTGTCCAGGGGACCTGTTCTGTCTAAGATCACATCTGGCGCAAGATTCCAATCACCTCCCAAAACTATTCTGGAAATTCCCATTTCTGTTAGAAATTCTATTTAGATGAAGGAAAAAGGGGGCTTTAGTCCCAACAGGGGCATAAATGGAACCCACTCCTAATATATTGTTACCAACTTTAAGCTTCGCTAAAACAAATCTACCATCCTCATCTGACCATGACTGAAGTATTTGGCATTGCAGTGTTTTCCGTATTAGAATGGCTACACCACTTATTCTAGTAGTAGTGTGGGATGTAGCATCTCCTGATATGTGAGAAGGGGATTTGCAGCTGTAAAGAATCTGGCCTACCCAATCTCGTTTTAATTTTTCTGATTCTATATCTGATAGATGAGTCTCCTGGATGAGAGCAATGTCAGTATGTTTGGAGGCTAAATAGGAAAGAATTTTCTTCCTTTTAATGTAATTAGTAAAGCCATTGACATTGAGAGAGACAATTTGCATAGGACTTGTCATGATGATGACTAAAAATGTTAGAGTATATTTGTACTGTGTGAAACAGAGTCAAAATGCTAAAAAAGGGAAAAGGAAGTAGATAAATTATATGGTAATGTGATAATGAGAACTTACTGGAGGGAAACAACAACAAAAAAAAAAACTATCTGGAGTATAGTAAACCTGAAACCAATATGTGGAACTATAATCATAAAATATTGTTAACACTAAACTCTAAATGGTGTAAGTACACCGTTCTAAATGCAAGAATGTAAAAGAACACTGCAGATCAAATAATATGTATCTTTCGTCGGTGGGTCTAAGCCTCAATTCGAAACCCAGACTCTGGAAGGGAGGAAAGGAAAACCACTCATGGTAAATAAATGATAAGAAAAACCACTCCATGGAGTTATAAAATCTATCCAAGAGAAAATCTGCAAATACAAACACAGTAGGAAATGTACATGGTTATTGAACAGCAATATATGAGGATAGGAAATAAATCATATCCATCAGAATTAATAACTGTAGTAAAACACTAATAACATTATATTAATACATAGCATGTATAAATATACTCATCTAGCTGGATGAAGTAATAGTGGAAGGTTGAGCATCAGTTACTTTATTAAAAGACGTGGGTGACTTTAGAGGTGATCTCGATTTGTCTCTGGGAATTTCCTGTGTGAGTGACTTTACGCAGTGGACTGCTTTATCTCTGTCAAACTGTTTCTTAAAGGTACGGACATGTAATCTACTGGTGCGATGGCTTTGTGGATCTTTCTGTAATTGAAGCGAACTATTCATAGATATTTTGACCAGTGGCGTTGAGTCCATATGTTGGTCATCCAAACTGTCCAGGAAGCGTACCAGATCCTCAGGCTCTGTGTAATACCTTGAGTTCCCATCCATTGTGATACACATTGTGGCAGGTTCTAAAAGACCATATTTGATATCCCATTTGCGAAGTCTTGGCCTAAGTTGCAGGAACGCTTTTCGTTTGGCATTGGTTTCAGTGGAGAAGTCTGCAGCAATAAATACTTTATGGCCTTCCAAGTCATACGGACCATGTTTACGAGCAGCTGTTAATATTTGGCGGACCTGTTCATGACGTAAGAGGCATGCTATAATCGATCTAGGTCTAGATTCAAGAGTTGAAGTTGAAGTTGAAGTTCTTGATCGAATTCTGTGAGCTCTCTGCAACTCAAGGGGATGCTCAAAAGATATGTTCAGTAGCCGCGGTATAACGTTACTAGCAAGTTCTTCACATCATTATTGGCTTCAATTTTTTCTGGAATTCCATAAAAACGAATGTTATTTCTTCGGGCCCTGTCTTCCAAATCTATAACTTTTTGTTTTAGGTGCCAGATATCCGGACCCCAATACTCTGCACTATCTAATTTCTCTTCCAAAAAAGTGGTCCTTTGATCTAAAACTTCCACTTTGGTATGAAAAGAGTTTAGATCCATCCGTATTGTCTTCATTTCTGTTGCGAGATCTGACATTTTTACATCCATAGATCCCAATCTTTGTCCCACAGCAGAGATCTCTTTTAAAATAAGGTCCATAGAAGCAATGTCTTGTGGGACAGTAGTTGACGTGCCTGGAGGTACAGTGTTCCCTACTATTTGTGTAAACAAAGGCTTTCTATTAGATTTTCCACTGGCCATACTGTTATATTTTAATGTTAGAGAAGACAATAAATAAGTACAGCTTAGTAATCAAATATGATATCTAATTGACTCACAAAGTCGGTAGATATTAACACTGTAAATGGTGACAGACATCTGGGATTTAAAATTATGGATATATATTTTCAAGCAGGTGTCGCTGAGAAACAGTGCATCAGAAATGTTGTGAAGTTTTCGCCTGCCTACCCAAATTCACTTTACCCCCTCTGCTGATAGGAATTCCGGCGTTTATGTAATTTCGTAGTAGAGTCTGAATTGTCAAATTTAGAAAAATATCTCAGAAGTGAACGTTTATATGCTTCTCATACAGCTGCCTTTCGACATCCAAGGAAAGGAATTTCACATATCTCTTCAGAAACTGTCTGTGTTTCCTGATAGAATGAGTAATTTTCACAAACTCTCTCAGCTGTAGGAATGGTGTACAACACTCACTTGCCAAACTGTATTTACGCCACACACCTGTAGACAAGAAATTCCTGCGCTTACATAATCATGTAATGGATCCTGAACAGTTAAGTGAGGAGAAATACCTCAGAGTTGAGAGTTGTCAGAGGCTTCTCTTAAAGCAGCCTTTTCACTTATCTCACCAGCAGCTGGCTGTGTTTCCTGACAGAATTAGTTTTTGCCACAGACTTCTATCATTTAAAAAAAATAATGACTGAATGCTTTCAGACAGGTGTCCCTGAGAATCAGTGCATCAGAAATAGCTCACATGTTTTGCCTGCCTGTCCAAATTTGCTTTACACCCTCTGCTGATTGGAATTCCAGCATTTACTTAATTGCGTAGCAGACTCTAAACTGTCAAATGAAGAGAAATACCTCAGAAGTGAAAGTCCATATGTTTCCCCTACAGCAGCCTTTCAACTTTTAAGAAAGGGAATTCCACTTATCTGTTAAGAAACTGGCTGTATTTCCTGACAGAATGAGTAACTTTCACAGACTCTCTCAGCTGCAGAAATGGTGTACAACACTCACTTTCCGAACTGCATTTGCTCCACACACTGTCTGACAAGAAAATCCTGTGCTCACACATTCAGGAAATAGAGTCTGAACAGTTAAGCAAAGAGAAAATACCTCAGAGTTGAGAGTTGTCAGAGGCTTCCCTGTGCTGTGTGGAGAGTTCAACCAAAGGTCAACAGTAATTTAATTCCCCTGGTGCAGCCTCCCAGTTTAAGAAGAAAGCCCCTTATCTCTTCAGCAGCTGACTCTGTGTCCTGACAGAAAGTGTTGTTCTTTGCTCAGCTGAGGGGCGTGTTCAGGTGATTTGTAGCTGAACTCCGTTTTAACTGGCATTTCTTACTTTGTAAATAACTTCAGAGTTATGTCGCTATTATCACAAGTATATTTCCTTTCATTCTGACTCCAAGGAGGCTTTTTGACAGCTGTTTGTGAAATCCCTCTCCCCTCGAGCCACGGAGCTCTACGTTGAGGCGGCCATTTCAGACAGCAGCCAGACTCCGCCCCCTCAGAGACCCCATTTCTAACAACATCTGTCTGTGTGCATGACATAAACACAGGAAACAATCTGCCATTGAAGGCATGGTGTACCGAATGAATGACCAGAATCAAAGATACAATAAGGCAGAGCTTGCCAAAATGTTGGACCTTTGGGTCATTGCGAGATCTTGTGGTCCATGGTCTAGTCCTGTGATGTTAGTACCAAAGCAAGAATCTTCCAACTTGTTGCTCTGTGCGGACTATCGAGCCCACAATAAGGTAACAAAAACCGATGCCCATCCAACCCCCATAGTGGGTGGGCTTGTGGGTTGTTAGGTGCTGCAAAGTACTTCAGCACCTTGGATCCAACCAGTCGTTACTAGCAGATTGGTTTGGCACCAGATGCTAAGGAGAAGGCAGCATTTTCTATGCCAGAGGGACTATATAAGTTTATGGTCATTCTCTTTGGGTCGAAGAATGATTCTGTCACTTTTCAGTGCCTGGTAAAGAATGTTCTAGTAGGCATGGAGGAAAATCTGTGTGGCCTATATGGATGATGTTGTGGAGTTCAACAGTTCATGGCATGACTACCTGAGATACCGAGAAAAGATATTGGCTGCGATAGAAGAGGCAAACCTGACCCTCAAGGTGAGCAAGTGTCAGGTGGGCAGTCTTCCTTAGTGTACCTTGTCCATGAGATGGGGAACATGGAGATTCACCCTTTGGCTGCTAAGATTCAGACTGTGATACAGCGGGAGGTGTCTACTACCTAGAGTGAAGTGAGGGCCTTTAGAGGACCCACTGGTTATTACAGGAACTTTCTGGCGAACTATGGAAGTATTGTCTCCTAATTCACTGCTTTGACGTCCAAGAGGCAGCTCAGGAAAGTGATATTGACTGAGGAGTGTCAAAAAGCATTTGAGGAACTGAAAAAACACTATGTGCTGCACCTGTACTGAAAGCACCCTCAACCTTTCATTGTACAGATGAATGCTTCTGACAAGGGAGTTGGAGCTGTATTACCTCATCTGGATGACAAGGGTACAGAGTGTATTGTATCCTTTATTATTCCTGCGTACGCTCGCCACAGTATATAAACATTTCATCCTTATGACTCACAAATGGAACAGTGAAACTCTTAAAAACATTTAACACTCTATGTCCTTTTTATTGTGCAGTGATGAATACATTCCCAGCATAAAAAGATACCGAGGTTCATGACATATTGAACTTGAACCTGGCTTGTTGTTTACTTCTGAACCCTGAATTGCGGTCGTCTCGTTTTCCCATTTGTAAGATTCCCTGTGTTGCTGCGAGCACTGGTGACTCCTCTTGAACTCTGCACTTGCTTATACTTTGTCACACAAGTCAATCAAGCAATGAATCAGCATTTATAAAGCGCAACTTATCACCTGGGGGTCTCAAGGCACTAGCTGGGGGACGCGGGTTAGTCGAAGAGCCAGGTCTTGAGATCATTCCTGAACTTAGCCAGCGAGGGGACTGCCTGAGATGGAGCGGCATTGTGTTCCAGGTCTGCGCGGCGAGGTAGAGATGGATCTTCCTCTAGCCATGTTCTTCCAAACCCTGGGGATGGTGGTAAGGGACAGTTGAGTGGAGCAGAGTTGCCTGGAGGGTGTGTAGGAGAGGCACTGGTTTAGGTAGGCAGGTCCGATGTTGTGAAGGGCCTTGTACAGGTGTGCCAGGAGCTTGAAAGTGATGAGTTTGTTGATTGGGAGCCAGTGCAGGTCTCTCAGGTGGGCAGAGATGTGGCTGTGGCAGGAGATGTGCAGGATCAGTCTGGCTATGGCGGTCTGTATTCTCTGGAGTCTAGTCTTAAGGTTCTTGTTGAATCTGGCATAGAGTGTGTTGCCGTAGTTGAGTTTACTGTTGGTGAGTTCCTGAGTGACTGTCCTAATTGCATTGATGGGAATCTACTTGAAGATCTTCCAGAGCAGGCGGAGAGTGTGGAAGCATGAGGATGAGGCGGCATTGACTTGGCAGGCCAGTGACAGTGATGAGTCGAAAATGATGCAGAGGTTGCGTGCATGGTCGGTAGGAGATGGAGCAGTTCTAAGGACACTGGGCCACCAGGAGTCATCCTAGGCAGTAGTGATGGGGCCCAGAATGAGGATCTCCGTCTTGTCCAAGTTAAGCTTGAGACAGCTGTCTCTCATCCAGTCAGAGACTCCCTTAATTCTGCTGTGAAGGTTCTTTTTGGCTCTTGATGGCTCATTGATGAGGGAGAGAATGAGCTGTGTGTCCTCAGCGTATGAGACGATGTTGAACCCATGGTGTCTGACGATATCGGTGAGCGGGGTCATGAAGACATTGAAGAGGGTGGGGCTCAGGGAGGAACCCTGGGGAACTCCACATCATGTTTCTGCCAGCTTTGAGATGAAAGATGGGAGCCTGATTCTCTGGGTTTGGCCGCTGAGGAAGGAGTGGATCCATTTCAGGGCTTTGCACAGAGTCTGGTGTTGTGCAGTCTGATGCGCAAGGTGATGTGGGAGATGGTGTTGAAGGTGGCAGAGAGGTCGAGGAGGATTAGGGCTGCTGTTTTGCCACGGTCCAGTAGAGTGCAGAAGTCATATGTGGCTGCTAGGGCTACAGTTACAGTGCTGTGGTTGCTCCTGAATCCAGATTGGGTGGAATCTAGAATGTGGTTTGTCTCAATGAAGTCTGTGAGCGGTGCGTTTATTGCTTTTTCAATTACCTTGGGTGGAAAAGGGAGGGAGTGAGATCAGTCTGTAGTTTTTCATTTCCGTAGGCTCTGCAGAGGGCTTCTTCCGTAGGGGGTATATCTCTGCATGTTTCCAGGCATCCAGAAAGGTGATGGTCTCTATGGAGCGGTTGATGGTGCGGCATATTTTGGGTGCGATGATGACACTTGCTTATTTGAAGATGTGGTGGGGAGATGGGCCAGAGGGTGCCCCACAGTTGATGGTATTCATGAGCTTCAGAATGTCTTCGGGGGGTGAGGAGGGTCCAGTGGTTCATGACCGGTTGGTGGTTAGAGTCTGTGGTGGTGCTGGTGGGTGGGGGGAGTGGGCATTTGCTTGTGAATCCTTCGTAGATGTCCTGTATTTTTCTGTGGAAGAAGATGGTGAGGTTGTCGCAGAGATCTTGGGAGGGCAGGATGTCTCTGGTGTCCATGCCGGGTTTCGTGAATTCCTTGACTATAGTGAAAAGTTCCTTGCTGTTGTGTGCATTGGGGTTGACTTGCTCCTGAATGGCCAATTTTCTAGCTGATCTGATGAGCCGGTGGTGTGATGTGATGGCGTCTTTGAAGGCTTTGTGATCTGTTGGGCTTTTACTGCTTCTCCACCTTGGTCCATTTCCTGTGATGGGGTGGTGGGTGTGGTGTCGTTCGACTGTCTTGGTGAAGGAGAAGTGGACTCAGTTGTGATCGGTCCAGTGGAGTTCGGAGGTGTGTGACAAGTAGATGTGGCTTCCAGTGGAGAACACAGGGTCAAGGGTGTGGGGAAGTTGACCAGTTGCTTGAGCCTGTGGGTGGCGAGGTTGTTCATGAGGGTTGAGGTGTTCGGGTCGCTGTGATTTTGGAGGTGGAAGTTGAGGTCTCAGAGGAGTATGTAGTCTGTTGAGGTGAGGGCACGGGAGCGATGAAGTCAGCCAGGGCTTCGCAGAGGGGTGGGCAGAGTCCCTGGAGGTCTGTAGATGAGGGTGCTGCTGACCGTGGTGTTTGGATGTGTCTGGATCCAAAAGTGCCGGTGTTCGGCAACAGGGGTCTGAACTTTGGTGCTGGTCATGAGGAGGAGTGAGTTTTTGTGAACGATGGCAACCTGGTCTGTTGACGCGGTCTTGATGTATGGATTTGTAGTCATCGAGGATGGCAGTGGCAATGGCTTGCTCTGAGGATGTGGTGATCCAGGTCTCTGTGAAGAAGGCGACGTCAGGAGGGATGGAGTCAAGGAGGCCCCAAACTTCTATCGCATGCTTGATGAGGAAGCAAGTGCTGAGGTGTATTGAGGTGTTTGGGTGGTCCAACGGAGGCGGGTTTTAGGTGCATGGACAGGTAAAGGTGCAGTTGTGGCAGGAGAATGAGTGTCCTTGGGCGGGGCATGGTGGCAGGCGGGGGAACCTCCGGTGTTGAGGGCGTGCAAGGTGCTGACATGGTACCAGTGGATGGTGTGGGACTAGAGTCTGTGTGCTGGGCACGGCCCAGGCGCACGCGGGTGCAGGCGGGTGCAGGCGGGCTTGGCTTTGGCGCACCAATGGCACAGCCGCATAGCGGCTATCGTTAAGAATGGGAGGTAGATGGGAGGGGTCGATCAGCTGGGTGGCTGGAGGGCAGCAAAGCACGTGGTATGAGGGGGCAGTGCCATAGGGAAAACAGTGGCAGGGAACAGGCACAGGAAATGAACAAAATAAAGAAAAAGAGACAAAAAAGAGGAGAAGAGTAAAAAAAAGCAAAAGAGGCAGAAAGGCAGCAGAGACAGACAGAAGGCCACCACTAGGTCACCAGGGAGGAGGTGCAGGTCAATGCCTGCGGGCAGAGGAGGGCCTCCAACTAGGAACCAAGCAGGCTCACATTTGCATTGCAGCAGCAGCAACAGGTGGTGTTGCTGGGCATCGGGAGGGTCTGAAAGTGCACTGCAAGGAGAGGGCGGGCCGCAGAGGCTACAGTGGCAGGGAACAGGCACTGGAAACAAACGAAAGAAGGGAAAAGTGTCAAAAGAGAGGAGAAGAGTAAAAAAGGTAGAAAAAGACAGACAAAAGCAGAGAGAAAGGCAGCAGAGACATATAGAAGGCCACCACTAGGCCACCAAGGATAAGGCGCAGGTGGGTGCCTGCAGGTGGAGGAGGGTCTTGAATTAGGAGCCAGGCAAGCTGAAACTCACAGGCCAGCAGTAACAGGTGGTGTTGCGCGGGGAGAGCAACACAAGCACTGACCAGTTCAGTGTAAGTTACACAAATATGTCCATATTGAGTGTGTAACTTGCTGAGCCATCTTCCAGTGGAGATTGCGTGATCTGCAGTATTTAAAGTTTGTTTTTTAATAGCTGAGGATGGCATGTTTGTTTCTGAAATACAAAGAAACTGCTGACTGACCACCATAATGCAGCGTCTTCCCCTACCCTGGTACCCTGAATAGTTAGGTCACACAAGGAGCTGTAAATAAACGTCTTTATTCCTCTGCGTGGACTATGGACTCCAACATTCTAAACCAAATGCTCATAGATTCTATTCTAACGATTACATCACACAGTAATACAGATTTCTCGGAGAGTCAGAAAGGTTTGGTTCTAAATACTGCAAGACACTACAGCAGGGGTTGGCATTGAATGTCCAAAAAAGAGATCTCACCATGCTGGGAAGTACAATTTCAGAAAAACTATCTGTGCCAAGACAATTGGGATCTCTACATTTGACAGGCAATCCTACACCAGACTAGCAAATGTTGGGCTTTGGCTTCCTGTCCACCTACAAACTGCTACATGACTTTGTAACATCTTACTGTGTTACATAAAAAATGCACAGATTTGTAACTGTGTAGTGCAGCAGTTCCTAACTTGGGGGTCAGTGGACCTCTGGTGGTCCGCTATATATACTCAGATTCACAACTGTTTAGAAAATTAAATATTATTAGCGGGTTAATACATTATATATACCTACAAAAGAAAAGTATAACATTGAACATTTCAAATCACTATGTACTTGTGAAAAAAGAGGCTAAAAATGAAGTAAGTTTGCTTGGCCTGATTATTGGGAGCAATGCAAGCACAGCATCTAGTATGGAAAATTTATGTCCTCAATTGAAGTAAATCTATGTGCCAACTAGAAGAGAGCATGCATTAGGAGCAAGGAAAAAAGTGATATGCTAGGGTTTAGCATATTGATGCGTTGTTTAGAAATAATACTGCAATCAACAAATGACGGGGCGGCTAAACAGGTCAACAGCTCATCTCCTCTTACTGGAAGAGGGCTCAACCCACATCCCTCTTTCAAGTGCACTCTGATTCCATAGGATGTGGCAAACACTAACAATGAATCAAATAACACACACACACTATACCGTTCTGATAAAAAATGTATTGGCAGTCGCAACCACTCATAGGTTATATGCCATATTTAGAATGTCCTTGCTTTACCCTCCAGAAACTTAGAACTCTTTTTTCAGCTAAAGGGTATACAAAGGCACTCTCACCCCACTGATGGGAAAGCAGCACACTCCATCCATGACACCCCCTAGTAATCATAGGATGTTCATGAGCCCACAAGCTTCTATCACCTGCTCTCAGTCATGACATCTCCCTGACAGCAGTACTGTAGAACTGCAGAAACCTAAAGCGTTACAGATCCTTTTCCCTTAGAGAATTCTCTTGGGATGACATAGGGTCGCTAGTTTGACATATTGTAGCTCCTACAGCATTCCACACCTCCTGCTCGTCTTCGTTTCCTTTCCTTCTTTCTTCACTGCCTTCGCTGTTTTAACCTAGTTTTTTGTGTACTCAGGAGGCGGGGTCAAGGGGCAGGGGTTATTTCTTTGTTCAGATCTAGCTAGTAAACTGCTCAATGGGGGAGTGGCTTCGGGGGCGTTTTAGGGGTGTTACACCCCCTGAATAAGTGTGTTTTGTGGTACAGGTGCTTTCAGTCAGGTATGGTGCGGTCAGGGCTTCAAGTAGCCCGGGTCCTGCTGGTGCTGAGCACCGGCAGTTTTAAAAACAAGGCGTCACAATGAGTCCCTATCAGGCCTTGTTTTTATGCCCTGGTCTTTCTATGCCCTGGTTTCGCAAAACCAACAAGTGGACAGGACTTGTAAGCTTGCCTCGTTACCTGATTTTCACGTAAGATTGACATTTCTACCCTTAGCTCTGTCACAACCGGGCAAATTACATGTAATTAGAAGAAGGAAGGTCCAAGATGTTATTTTAAAGACATCCTGGACATGCCATGCTTCGCTTTTGTGCTCGATTTGAGCAAAGTGTGTAGAATAATCTTGGAGCCTCCTACAGCTGCACAGCTTGATGTCCTGACCTTTGCTGCTGCTATGGTTTTGGCAAACCGTAATCATCCTTGGACAGACACCACAGCAGAATAAAGTGAGTCACGATTGGCACTTGACAGGACTGGCCTGGTTTTAAGTGATTTAAAGACCCTGTACTTCCGCTTTCACTTATGTCATATATTAATTTATGTGGCATGGAGGAGTGACGTCTGTGGGCTTTCGCTGTTAATGTTCCCTATTCATTCATTGACTGGCACTGCCGTTGCTCAAAGGTGAGCAGGTAAGCTTGTGCCCCACTACACACACAACAATGAGATGGAGGCTTGCCTTCAGCACACTGACACACTTGTGCTATTTAAGCAATTACGCAAGATATTAAGGAAATATCAGGATTTAAAGCACTACAGCTGAATAAGCTTGCCCTGGGAACGCGCCTTGTCATCTGAATGCATGTATTTGGGTCCTCCAAGGACGACGTCTGCTCTGTGCCTGCTTGGTCAGGATCGGAATGTACAGTATATTGTGCAACAAACAACATGTTTGAATGTGATAGGTTTCCGCCAATTTTTTAAAAAGTGAATTTCTTTAACATAGATTAGTGTTTTAACTTAGTGCATCACATTACATCACTGCATTACGAGACATTCATTAAAAGTAACACTTTTTAAAGATCCACTGACAAATATTCCTTCCCCGCCATGGTAACAATGCTATTAATGAGCGAAGGGCCAAGTGAGTGTACCCTATTTTTGGTATCAGTTAGTACACATGGAGCAACATCATAGTCTTTTAAAACAAACATGAAATTGTTTTTTGTACAGCACACATACTGATTTAGGCCACACCCCTAACTGTTTAAGCCCTTTTACTAGGTTTGCCACACCCCTTTTTGAGACTCCCCCCCCACAAGTTTTTTCATCCCACTTAAAGCCCCGGGTGCGGTGTCTGTTGGATTTCACTAGGATTTTTTACACACACAAAAATGCACACACACTCTACCACTCTGTTTGGAAAGATATCAAAACTGTTGGTTGTTGAACAAAATAATGTGTTTTCTCTCACTTAATGCCCCTACCAAGGAGCATCCCTCTCCATTTCTGCTTAATCCCTTCCGATGTGCTTCACTTGTCCATGGGTATCTGTGAGGGGCAATGAGGGGGTGCTTGACCCTCCGCCCCGTATTTAGGTACAGCCTGGTGTGTAGGCTCACAGTGCAGTGTAACACTGCAGCTGCTGTAGTGTTACGCTGCCTCAGGATGGATGACGTTAAAAGTAGGACCACCCTCCTGACAAAATTATGCCACACCTGAAAAAAATTCTGAGGACGCCCATGCACTTGTCGTATAATGTATTTTAATATTATGTGCCAAAGTGAATGTTGGAAAATCTGAAGGTCACACTCCCCATTCTTACCAACCAAGCTACGCCCCTGCTGCTCAAGAAGATGTGAAACGGGCATCTGTTTAATGGGACGCAAACCACGGATCTATAACAAAATGGGTACACCCATGATGTTTATTTTTTGTTAAAAAAAACTTTCAATAAAAATATTTGCAGAAAAAATTAATCTACGTTTTGAAAAGTTCCAATCTTCCCAATAACATTTGAATTTAGATTTTTCATAATTCATTCGTTTGATGATGTATACATGTTCCTGTGTTTCTGTATGGTTTTCAGGTTGAGCTAGTAGAAACTGTTTAGAGAGGCTCTGCTCCAGTAGAGATTTAGGGTGTACACAGAAGTCAAAAGGTTAAGAACCGTTGGAGAAGTGCATTCAGTGTACAACCTGCATTTCATAAAACATACCGAGGGCTGGATCACAAAGGTAAACTTAGACGTTTGTGTAAGTTTACCCTTAAAATGCAGTCTTGTGAATACAAAAAAGGAGTAAACTTACATAAACGTGTAAATTTACCTTTTTGAATGAGGCCCTGTATATATACAATGTGGTAACTTCACAGATTATGTAGCAGACATTTCTGTGAAATGTTTTTAATCTGAAAAAGGACACAATAAGCAAAGCTGATTCCGTTTCCCAACGAGTAACTTCCCTCATAGAGGATCGTGTACCAGTATTCTTTAATCTCCAGAAAACAGGGAAAACAGACTTCAATATAGCCAGAGAGGCCAACTCACCCAGGTGTCTGCTCCTTGTGCACAAGCTGTGCAGGGATTTACATAAAAAGGATTAGCTGCAGGGACATGGAATGAAAGCGTGCTGAAAGGAATAGTTGCCACCTAGTCAGAAGGAAATGAAAAATGCTATTTCAAGGTACATGGTAATGGAAAAACATTACTGCTCCATAGACTTTCTCTATTGATCTTTCAGGGGAAACCTGTCGGTGTTCTTCCGTTTCCATTTGGTGCTGTTTTTCCAACTACGTAAATTAATATTATTCTTGTTTACAAAGGAAACATGTTTTTTATTTTATTGTTTTAACCCTCATATCACCTTAAAATGACCTCCCCGTAACACAAACGTACTGTAGCATCCCAGCGGATGCTACAAACAAGTCCCTGCTCATCTGATATCATCCCTGTGGAAATCCCACAGTCATTGAGGCCACTGTGATCAATTTAACCAGAAAGGCATAGTCGTAGAGCACTTTTCAATTGGTTGTCTTCTCGCTATTTGATTAGTCGCCTTTACTGTTTACTTATTCCAGCCATCTTTCAAGTGGCTTCCAGGGCCCAGGTTAATTAAACTAGAGACATTTTCTGCCTAACCTACGTGGTGCTCTCACTGACAGCAGCCACTCTGATGTCAAGGGCAGATGACAAGAAACTGAAGCTTTTCTATATGCTGTGTGTGGCAAGTTGTATGAGGTCCTTCTGCAGTATTAGTTTTTCCTCTGCTTCCCCAAAACAAAAGGAACCAAAGTGCAGCTTACCTTAATATTCTGTAGGATGATGGATGAGACTGACTTACGTGTGTCCACAAAAATATAATTTTAAATAAAAACATACAGGACGATTCCCAAAGGTAAATTACACTTGTAAGTTACATGTGTACATTTACTCTAATTTACTACCTTTTGGTCATTCACCATTTATGAGTGTAAAGTTACTAGAAAAGTGTAGACGTGCATGTCTCTACTCCTGGACACACTATAGAACTCCACAACCACTTTTTACATAAAGAAAAATGAATTGTTAACCAAATAAAACCAACATAACAAAAATCTAATAGAAGGAACCAGAGATGTGATTTTGTAATTTTTTAGGTGGAAATAGCACCGAAAAGGGCACAATGGCAATGATGGTCAATGCTCGCAGCAGACCAGCACCTAGGTGCGATTTGAGGTCGACCAAGATGGAGCCCTGGTAGGATACATCAAGTGCATTGGTCCTGGTGAAAGGTCTAAAAAACAAAAAGTTCAGAAAATATTTCAAGTACCACTTCAGAAAGGGAATTTGTTACTTTTTTAAATAAAAACTTTAACATTTCTCCAAAGTCTTATTACAAATAGGACATAGTGGTTATTCGAATGTGCTTGGAGCCTTGAGTAGGATGAAGCTGAAGTTCAGTTACAAAACGTGAAACTTTCAGTCAGATACTTTTTCAATTGGATCCCACAGGAGGTCTGGAGGAAAAGTTTCCAAAGTTTCTAAACTTGCTTCTGGTGCTCAAAAAAACCACAGGAGTACACGTCTAAGGCTCCAAGGATCTCAGAGGAGGACACTTAAAGACTCTCAAGGAGTCAGGCAGAGACCAACAGCAAAATCCAGTCCAGGTCCAGTTTCCATAGGTCAGCTGGGTACTTCCAGGAAGGGGCGTCTTGCAGCTTCTTGTGTCCCCCATAGCCACAAAGGACGTCAGTCACCCACGTCTTTGTCTCTGGTACAGTAGGGAGCAGGTCAGGTCCTTTAAGGCTCCTCTCCGGTCACAGACTGTAGGGTCAGCCCTCTTCTCTTCTTCTGCAGTTCCAGATAGCATTCTGAGGAGGTGGCTCGGGGTGCTATATTTACACCTGGCTTTAGCTAGGGGGTAGGAATGACTCCTGGGCACTCTCTAACCAATGGAGTAAACATTCAAGGGGCAGCCCAACCTACATTTTCAGCAGTTCCTGTTTGTCCTACCTCAAATAATCCTACAGTGCCCCTCTCTTATAAAAAATACATGGTGAAGAAACAATTCTCACCCTGTGCAGAGCCTGTGTGCCCACTCAGTGGTACAGCCAGGGTAATGAGCAGTTCTCACCTGTGTGGTACCTTAAAACCAGTTCTGAGGGCAGCTTTCCTCCCACTCTTTTTAGTGGCAACCGGAAAAGGGGGAATCCTGAGGTCTTTGCAGGTGTGACCTAGCATTTACCTTTGACAGAGAAGGTCCCTTTGAAGTAAATTAAGCTCCTGGGTCAACCCCAATTGGGGTTCTGGACATGGAAAAAAAACTACTACACACTCCACACTCCCCAGCCATTGCCTCTGCTCTGGCAGGAGTTTCCCCACCTCTTTAATACCTAATTTAGGCCAAGTAAAGTCTGGGCAGTTCCTGGAGAGCTAATGCAAATTAGCCTCCAGCAGCTTCTGGCAGAGCAAATGTAACTTTCTAAAAGTAACATTTCCAATACAGCTAATAAAAATCTCACTTCACAATTACATTGGATTTTCTCTCTATATAAAATAAGTAGAAGTCTTTGAATGAAGTCTGTAACTGGTACAGGTCAACTGTTATAGAATAAAGTGCTTAATCTAGACTTTGACTTTTCCTATGTGCCAGCTACAGATTGACTAGTGGCAATGTTGTGGCGTAGTCACTGGAATGAATATGCTATTTCTAATGTCACACCTGTTCCACTCTTAAATATGCACCCTTGTACCAGACTTTGTAAATATCAAAGTGTACCTAGGGGTGACATATTTAATATCTAAAATCAGGTGTCCCTACCTGTTGAAAGTGTGACTGTGAGACGTATATACAGCATGGTCTGAGCTGCTGCTGTCAGGCCTACACAGGGTAGGCCTGAAGCAGTGTTGTCACTGTCACTGTAGTGGATGGCACAATAGGTGCTGCAGTTCGCAGGTGGCATTTATCTTTCCAAGCCAGGGCTGTATTTCTGCTCCACATGCTGTAGCCTTATATGAAAGTTAAATGTGCCAAACAGCATTTATGCCAGTTTTGATACATTTCAGGGGTCCAAGCTCTTCTGTGGAATTCACAATATTCTCAAAAATATATCTGGAAAGAGCACCAGGTTGCAGGTCTACAGGGGTACGTCTGGTTTCCAAGTGTCACGTGACTCTTGTGGGTCTTATTCTCCCTGTATGGAGTTTTTCTTAGCAGAGAAGTTTGCTCATGGGGAATAGGACCCCCCCCCCCCCAATGTAAATGCACACTTTTTCTTTTTTCCTCTGCAAGGAAAACACTTTCCCGTGGAGAAAGTCCTTTAACAACTTGGGAATGACTATCCTTCCAAAGCAAAACACACCTTTGAATGCCTTCACCCCACCCAATGAGTGATATTTATGGTAATGAAATTCAAACTCATCAATAGGTTTATGTCTGCCCATAATTCCTTTGTGAATTCCTTCTAGGCTTAAAAATTGTAAATTGGGTCATAAATTTCTGTTAACAACAAAATTTAGGTTAGTGAATAGACCTCAACATTATATATAAATTCACCATACACCACCATATGCATGCTTCAGCATGGGACAGATATCAGTGTAGAGGCTACTTCACTGATAAAAAGTACATCTACTTTTAAAATAGGATTATAGACCAGATGACATACGTTAGTAATAGTATTACTCATCAGTAGAACAGAAAGAATAGTAATTTAACTTATGTAGTAGTTTAGTATATATCTTTAAGTCTCAGGAACAACTTTTATGAAACACTTATCATTACTGGGTGATGTCATAAGTGATTTCATCAGTGATGTCATGTGAGATGTCATTGGTGATGCCATTGACCATGTCATGAGGGATATAATATGTGAGATCATAAGCAGTGCATTGTGGGGTGTAATTTATAGTGAACTCAGATGAGTAAAACTGCTAACTTTCTATGGTTTTGAGTGTGTACAATGTGAGCCTAGCTATAATGTCCCTGTAACATTTGTTTTTTTCCCAGTGAATTTCTAACAATTTTTTTATTTGATTTCCAAACTATAACATCCCTTTCTATAAATGCAATACAGCAAGTCTTTTTCTTTTTTGTGTTCATTTTCTGCTGCAATGCCACCATGAATCTGCTGCAATTCCAGGATCACACCCAAACTTCAAATTCTCATTGGATACACTAAGGGGGTCATTATGACCCCGGCGGTCGGCGCTAATGTGACGGTAGTACCGCCAACAGATTGGCAGTACTTACCGTCACAATATGACATTGGCGGGTTGGCTGATGCCAACCTGCCAATGTAGCACTCCGACTGCCATGGCGGTAGCAGCCGCCGGGCTGGAGATAACCATCTCTAGCCCAGCGGCCGCCATTGTGCCGCCTGCGGGATTATGACCCCACCTACCGCCATGGTTTTTGTGGCATGGCGGTAGGCCCTATCAGTGACAGGGAACTACTTCCCTGTCACTGATAGAATGCCCTAACCCCCCTACCTCTCCAAACACCCCCCACCTCCCCTAACACCCCCAACTCCCCTACCTCTTCAAACACCCCCTACTCCCCACCCCTACAACCAAGTCCCCCATGCACACACACACATGCAGACACACACTCATTCACACATACATACATACATGCACATATCCAATCACACACACATCCGCACACACTTCAAAACATACATGTAGACACTCATTCCGATTTCTATACATACACGCAGTCACACTTCCATACCTTCACGCACGCAATCAACACGAAACACACACCCGAATTCACGCACACACTCACACATACATGCACACACCCCACACACACACAACACCCGCCACCCCACTCCCCTGTCAGAGACCCGACTTACCTGGATCCAGGGGGTCTTCCGGCAGGAGACAGGACGCGGCGCTGCTACCGCCAGCAGCGCCCGCCAGCAGAACACCGCCAGGCTGTATTATTTTTCATAATACGGCTCGCGGCGGTCTACTGGCGTGGCACTGCTGGTGGTAGCATCGCCACCTTATCGCCATCCTCCAGTATGGCCACCGCTGGATTTCCGCCCTTCTTGTGGCAGAAATCCGGCTGAGGTCATAATATGCGGACGGCTGGTAGCAGCGGCAACGGCCTTTTGGTGGCCGTCACTGCGGTAGTGGGTGGTTTTTACCACCAATACCATAATGAGGGCCTAAGTGTACACACATCCACATTACAAACCACATCCTAAATCATTTATTATTGGTTTCATATCTTTCCGGAGACAGACTGAAAAACCACACCTCCATTGTTTTTCTGGCTTCCCTTCAAATGAAGAGAGTTTCAAAGTTAAGATGTCTTCTGCTGAAGATAGAAGAGAAAGGGAAAAGCAGGACAAAGAAGAAGAACATTTATCACCTCCAAAGAATTCCTCTGATGTTTCAAAATATTTCTCCCTTCCTTCAGGAGAAAAGGGAGTTCTTCCAAAAACTGTCTAATGCAATGTATGCAGCAAACAACTATCAGGCGGTGTGGTGAAGAAGTATTCACATTGCACATCATCTATTTAGAAACACCTGACAATAATACATAGAAGGACATATCACAGGCTGATAAGAGAGAGGGAGGTGGTGCATCACCATCAGTAGCTAGACCATCTGTTGGACCCTTACCTCTTGACCAGATGATTGCTATTCCCACTGTTTCACAAAACCTGCAAGACATGGTCACTCATTGTAGCAAATACTATATGTCAGTTCCACTAAAAATGTAATCTGTTGACCAGTTTATGGATTCTGTCAACAAACATCATTGTTAATTTTTTTCAACTCTCTGTTCCATCTTCCATTCTTCTTTAAACACAAGTAGATATCTGAAAAGCAAAAATACATTAAACTTTACATTACATACTATTAGATTACATACTATAAGCAAGTGAGTAGCTACATAAACAGTTCTGTCACTGTGAACAGGTTGTGTAAGTGTCTGAGTATGAGTGTTTAAATGAGTATATGAGTGGTTGTACAGGTGAGTGACTGAGGGGATATGTGAGTTAGTGTATCAGTGCCTCTGCGGGTGTGTCACTGGATGTGTAAGTAGCTGTGTGGGTGTGTTTGTGACTATATGTGTTTAATGGGTATGTAATTGGCTGTATGGATTGGTGACTGACTGCTACTTGGTGTTTGAGTATGTAACTGTGTGTGCAAGTAGCTCTGTTAGTGGTGGATACATAAGTGCTTGATGGAAGTGTGAGAGGATGTGTAAGTGCCTCGGTTGCTGTCTGACTGGGTATGTGAATAGCTGTATGGTTTTGTAAATAGCTTTGTGAGTGGCTGTATGGGTGGGTGGCTGGGTGTATAACTGGGTGTATGGGTGCTTAGGTGCGTGTGTAACTGACTGAGTGCTGGGTACATACATTGCTTTATAGGTGTATGAATGGTTGTGACAATACCTGTATGGGTATGTGAATGACTATGAAATTGGAAATTTAGGTGAATAAATGAGTGTGTGAATGCTTTTATGGGTGTGTTCCTGAGTGTGTCAGTCACTGCCTGCCCATATGACTGGTGGGTACATAAGTGCTTTTGTAGCAGTCCAGCTGGGTGTGTAAGTGCCTGCCTAACTGTGTGAGTGGGTTCAACGTACATACTATTAAATTACATCCTATAAGTAAGCACCCACATCTAATTTCAAATACATTCATTCATGCTGGCTCAATAAAACAACTATATGTTCAGTATAGCAATTCCTTTTCTTCCTTTGCTGCTCACTATATTTTTACCTAATGTTCTCATTTAACCTCCCTTCTATTTTGCCTTTTACTGCAGTGTCTAGAAGCTATACATTTTCTTTTAGCTTATCTACGCTTATTGGTTTTTAAAAATATACTTTTTATAGTACAACCTAATTAACATGCCTGTAAAATCGCTTTGATGTTGTCTCATTTTTATTTTATTTTCTGTTAACATATGTTTTCCACTACAAATTTCAAGTATGGAATATGGAAATCCTCCTCCACTCTCAGTAGAAAAGTACCAATAATGGTGTGTCTTCCCATTGTGCTCACACACACCTGTACTCAGCATATCAGAGGCTTGCTTTCAATTTTTATTTTTGTTATACCACTTGTAAATGGTAACTATTTGTAACCCTTTCCATGTTTCCTGTAAAGAAGCTCAATTTGGTAGTTTTTCCTGGATCCACCGCAGTACTCAGTAGGGCCCTGTGTGTCGTTTGTGGTAGATCTGCAGAGCCACACAAACACCCTTAAAGCATTCAACAGTCTTTGGTTGAAAGCACTGTGGATTGCCAACATTCAGACCTCATAATTGTGCACTGTGGTAGCAATGACCTCTTACTATTACCAGTGTTAATTACTGGGGTAGGACTGGAAATCCTAATGAAGGATAATTTGGGTCAATTAATGTCACTTTTTCCACATACTGCCTTGCTGTTCCCCAACATTTACCAAAGACAGAAGTGGCAGTGGTCAACCAAATTTTATCTTCAGATAGAGAAATCCAGTAAACATATGTCAGTAAAGCTGTTTCTGCATTTCTCCGAGACCACAACAGTGGCTGTATATACCATAACAATTTACACTTTGTTATGGATGCAATATATTAATAAGACAGAGTCCATTTCGCAGATGGAAGCAACAGGGTATTCCTCAAAAACATAAAAGACTACATCCTGTTCTGTGTGTAATTGTCATCTATACACAATAACCACAAAGGCTCTTTTCAGAGCCAACCCTTTCCAAAAATACTGCTTCTTTTTGTTTCCAAATCCTTTTGTTTATTTTCTACCTCAAATCTGCAGATCCATTGTGGATCCACAGCCAAATAAGGGGTCTGCCTGTTATATTGCAGGAGGATCTGCAGGTCTGCTCAAGACCAAAGCACACATTCAAAACAAAGCAACACATTTAATACAAACATATCCTATTGCAATTTATATAACAGTATCACAGTCTGTGTTTGGGTGTGTGAGTAGCTGTGTAAGTGTCTGTGTGGGTGTGTGAGTAGCTGTCTAGTGCCTGTATGGGTGTGCGAGTGTGTAAGTGGCTATGTAGATGTGTGCACTGGGTGTTTGTCTGTTTTTTGGGGTGTCTGGATGGGTGTGTGACTGGTTGCATGGGTGTGTGAGTGACCTTGTAAGTGTGGTGTATGAGTGCCTGTGTATGTTTGTAAGTGGGTGTGTGAGTGGTTCGCTGGGTCTCTGAGTGAATGTATCAGTGACTTCTATGGGTGTGTGGGTGTGTGTGCCATGAGTCTGTTAGGGGTGGATTAGTGTTTCTGTGGGTCTGTTAGTGTATGAGTGTGTGATTGAGTGTATGACTGTGTGTGTAAGTGTGTGAATGGGTGTGTGAGTGGTTGTGTGGGTCTGTAAATGGGTGTGGTAGTGGTTTTGTGGGTGTGTGAATGGGTGTGTGAGTGTGTGAATAGGTGTTTTGTTGGCTGTGTCAGTGGGTGTGTGGGTGTTGTAGTGGTTTTGTGAGTCTATGAGTGGGTGAATGAGTGCAAATGGGTGTGTGAAAGGCTATGTGGGTCTGTCAGTGGGTGTGGTAGTGGTTTTGTGGGTCTGTGAGTGGGTTTATGAGTGGGTTTGTGAATGGATGTGTGCATGGGTGGCTGTACGGATGTGTGATTGCAAGTGTGAGTGGTTGCGTTGGTGTGTGAGTTAGTGTGTGAGTAGGCCTGTGAGTGGGTTCTGGATCTGTGGATCCATTGCGCGTTCACAGGGAGGGCATGCTGAGCACCACAGTGGACCTGTGACCCCTGCATGCCCCACAGGGGTCCTCCACAGACCACTTCATCAGTCCCATGGTGTGAGGATACCTCTATCCTGGCCCTGTATATCATATTTTACCTATATCCCCCCTCAGCACCTAGTTGCAATACACAAAATGGCACTCGTAACTTTTCTCCCAGGTTGTGGCCAGCCAGTCACAGCACTGCTGTTAACGCGTGGACCTCTGATCAACCACAGTGGATATACATAAATCCTTTATTGTTAATAACTCCAAAACTACTAAACAGATTTACATCAAATTAAAAAAGAGATCTTTCTGGACCAAGATCTAGCTTTCTGCCAGAAATTCAGTCCAGTGGTTGAGGCTGCAGTCGTGTCTAAAATTCCTATGGGAAACTGCATGGGTAAAATGCAGTTTGAGGACCCACCCACCCTTTCTCTCTCTGACCCTGCTTGGTAAATCACCCCAACACTTTTCATACAACATATGTATGTATGTATATATATATATATATATATATATATATATTAGTTTTGCAAACCTTTTGTCGCGCTGCCGCGGCCCGCAGCGTCTCATGATCGGGCCGCGGTGGGAGCCACAGCCCGTGTTAGGGCTCGCAGGGCTCGCAACGGGCCTTTTTTCCAACCGCGCGCCGTGGTGGGAGCCGCGGTCCGTGTTAGGGGTCGCAGGACCCGCGGCGGCCCTTTTCTCCAGCCGAGTGCTGTTCTGTTTGCCGCTGCGAGGCCTGGGGCCCAGGATTGGGCGTCAGTCCTCGCCGCGCACTGCGCGCGGCATGGGTGTTGTTGTGGGGTGTCTGCGCCCCCCCTTGCATCACACACTTACCGGGTGCCCCATCTCAGGGCCTTCCTTTCCTCCTTATGTTTAATGGAGCCATGCCTTCTCCTTCCCAGGACACCTTGCACCTCTCTTTTTCCCTGCATGCATCTGTTTCATTTTTGCTTGGTGTCTGTTCCTATCTAATGCTATAGCCCCTTCCCAATCCAAAATGGTGGTGTTACTTCTTCCTGTCTATCACTTCCTGTCTAGTGGTATATAAGGGGAATCAATTCTTCTAATTGCGTTGCAAACCTTCTGCTGTGGTGGTCACGCTCCGTCTGGTCTTCGCTTGGACTCCAGTTGTTCCTGTTTTTTCCTCTGCTTTCCAGTATTTCCAGGCTTCTGAGTGCTAATTCCTTGTGTCCTCCTTCTGTTCCAGGGAGTTCCTGCTGGAGGTTTTTTCCCCTTGGGGTTTTTCCTCTGGGACTCCTTCTGGAGGGCACGGACTGTGGTGGCGTACTATTGTCAACAGCACCGTGGCAACCGGAAGGGGTCCCCCTACCTTGTCCAGAGTAGGACTTGCAGGAACCGGGGCCGCACACCATCCCTCTCTGATCCAGACTGTAAGCCAAGGGTGAATCGTGACACCTTTCTTGGTTATTTTATGATAGTAACAATGTGAAACCATATAATGTGAAAGTGAAAGAAATGTAAAATTAACATGAAGTGAACTGTTAGTAATAATCTATGTGAAACCATATAATGTGAAAAAAGAGTAAAATTTACATAAAGGGACCCCCTTTATACTTTTTGAACAGTCACAAGGGGCATGTGAAATTGTACATTCACAAAATTTGAACTTCAAATCAAAATTATGTCTGTCAACCAAGCTGTTTGTGAAAGTAGTTTGTAAAATCTATAATTTGTTTCGCCTTTTTACAGTTTTCTTAGTGGATGAAACTCCTGAGGACCAAGTTCACTCAGCAGGCCTTTTCTAGTATTGAAATGATATATTGATGGCCCTTGCAGAATTACTTAATAAGACATTGGCTTCTTAGCAATTTTTCTAGTAAAACTTGGTTCTATATTTTCTGTGTGGTATCTACCTAGGACAGTGGTTCTCAAATCTTTTAGCACTATGACCACATTTTTACAACAGCAAACTTTTAAATCTCACCTAGCTTCAATGGACATGAGGTGGGCAAATTTTTAATTTAACTATAGGATTGTCTGGTAGCACACCTTCATTTACAGACAGCACATTTTCCATTTTGATATGGCCACTAAATGTGCGCAGACATGCAGTTTTACTGATAAAACTATGTTGCACACAAGTGATAATGTGTGGAAATTGGGTTTCAGTGAATATTTATAATTTCTGCACCACCAAGTAAAGTATCTTGATTTTTCTTGATCCTATTAAAATATTTGTTTCCATCACACTTCAAAATAAGAGAAATAGTGTTTCTTTTTTTGCTTTCCAAACTGCTGGGTGTGTACAGTTGAGTTACAGATATATTTGACCCGTGTCTTTGAAGTGTAGTAAATGTGAAGATAACAACAGAATTTAAAGGCATCTTTATTTATTCCTTGAACTTTGTTTTTTCAGCAGAAATCAGCTTACAACCCACCAGTGGGTTGCAACCCTAATTTTGGGAAACACTGACAAAGGACCCTCTAGGGCAGGTAGTCGTGTTTGTTTTGCCCACTATCAATGTGTAAAATGGACACTAGAAGTTCTTAATTCATAAAAGAATAAATGTTGGGACCCATAGATTTGCTCAGAAGGCCATATCTTGTGCTCCAGAATGTCGTCGGTGCTACCAAATACCAAAAATGCACAGTCTGTCTTCTACCTCATGCTTTTTTTCATCAAGTAACTAGACACTTCCTGCTCCTTTATCCCACTCTTGCATGTTCTTTTTCATCCATGCTTTCTCATGTTGTCACTGTTTATACATCTTTTCCCCCTTTTACGTTTTTATCTCTGTTGCTCTGGGTCGAAGTCTGATGGTGAAAAATAAGGGCCATATTTATACTTTTTGACGAAACAATTTAACGCGGGCTAACCCCATTCCAATGCGCCAGCCGGGCGTCATATTTATGGGATGACGCTTGCCGGCGCTGCTGCCTGGTGAGCGTCAAAAACAAATGACGCGAACCGGGCAGCGCTGGCGTAGGGAATAATGGGGGTTGTGCGTCAAAAAATGGTGCAAGTCAGGTTAGAGTCAAAAATATTGACGCTAACCTGACTCGCGTCATTTTATGACGCACAACCACCATGGAAATGACTCCTGTCTTAGCAAAGACAGGAGTCATGCCCCACTGCCCAATGGCCATGCCCAGGGGACTTCTGTCCCCTGGGCATGGCCATTGGGCACAGTGACATGTAGGGGGGCCCAAGTTAGGCCCCCCTATGCCACTTAAAAATGTATAAAAAAATACTTACCTCTACTTACCTGTACTTACCTGAGATGGGTCCCCCCATCCATGGGTGTCCTCCAGGGGTGGGTGAGGGTGGCAGGGGGTGTCCCTGGGGGCATGGGAGGGCCCCTCTGGGCTCCTTCCGAGCCCACAGATCCCTTAACGCCTGCCCTGACCAGGCGTTAAAAAATGACGCAAATGCGGCTGCGCGTCATCTTTTAAGGCCAGCCCACTCCTGTGCGTCATTTTTGCACGGAAGTTTAAATAAGGCGCAAATGCCATAGAGTAATTTTTAGCGTGGAAACGCCTACCCTGCATCTCATTAATGCAAGGTAGGTGTCCACGCTAAAAAATGACGCAAACTCCAAGAATTTTGACGCTAGATGGGTCTAAAGTCAAAGTATAAATATGGAGTTAGCTTTGCGTCGGATTTGCGTAAAAAAAATTACGCAAATCCGACGCAAACAGAGTATAAATATGCCCCTTAGTGTCAATCCCCAGAAATGAGCGCTGTTGTGCTCCTTCTGCAACCATCGCTCAAATTAAGCTCTGACCTGCGTTGTATTTTACACCCAACCTGTTCACCAGCTAGCACTAGGTTCAGTGGATGCAAGACTTTAAAAAAATAAGTGTTAAACCTTTTTTTATTTGGAAATCCTTTGGTGGTAAGGATTGTCTGAATAAGAGGTGTGACTATGAACTGTTTTCTCCTCAGGTATTTAAACATCCTTGACAATAGATAGAAGAATAACATTGATATCAATGTTAATGGTCTGGGTACCTTCTTACTAGTGAAGTTCCTGAAGTTGGAGTAAATCTGTAATGTGTACGTGGAAAGCTCTTAAAATAAAATGCCTGTCTGTGGCTTCCATCATTCTCAATGTTTTATAGGGCGACACAAGTCTATAACACATAGGGAATCTCTGTGGCCCTTTCTAGGCATACAGAGTAAAACACCTGTCTAGAGCAGTGGTTCCCAACCTGTGGTCCAGGGAACCTAGGGGGTCCGCTAAGCCTCCTCAGGGGGTCAGTGAGTGCTTGGGAAATTAAATAATATTAACAGATTATGGTGGTCATTCTGACCTCGGCGGTAAAAGGCGCCTACCGCCGGTCAGAAATCCTCCATAATCCCGCCGCGGTCGCGGAAACCCGCCACGGTCATTCTGACCCGCAGAAGGCAAACCTCCGAAAATCCGACCGCCACAACAGACCGCCAGACCAGCGGTCGGCGGAAAAGTGGAGGTGACAAAACCTCCACCGTCACGCCAACAGAAATACGCCCATGCCATTACGACCCACGAATCCACGCGGCGGTCATTCAAACGCGGTATTCCATTGGCGGGACACACCGCCGCGGTCAGAATACACACAAACGAACAAAACTCAGCCACATTGGACGATTTGAATCCCACACACCTGATACACATACACACACCACTCCCACACACACAATACAATATAAAACACCCACCCACATCACCCACAAACCCCTACGCTAAAAAATTCTGAAAGAAGGCCAGAGCGAGACACCAGCATCCACAAACTAACAGCCACAGACACTCAACACCATCACCCACACACTATCCACACACAAAACAACACACACCACCACACTCAACTCACTTAAATACACATACTCCACCCCACACATCATACACACCACCCCATGGCACCCCAAAGACAACCCCGCTTCACAGACGAAGAACTCAGGGTCATGGTGGAGGAAATCGTTCGGGTAGAGCCCCAGCTGTTCGGCACACAGATACAATACACCAGCATTGCCCGGAGGACGGAGCTATGGCAGAGGATTGTCGACAGGGTCAACGCAGTGGGACAGCACCCCAGAAATCGGGAAGACATCAGGAAGCGATGGAACGACCTACGGGGGAAGGTGCGTTCCATGGTATCCAGGCACAACATCGCCGTGCAGAAGACTGGCGGAGGACCCCCACCTCAACCCCCACAATTCACATCATGGGAGGAGGAAGTCTTGAACATCCTGCATCCTGACGGCCTCGCAGGAGTCGGCGGAGGAATGGATACTGGTAAGTTGAAGCTTCAATACTGCTTCCCCCCCACCTGCATGCCAAATCATACCCCAACCCTCACCCCCATCCTCGAACCCCACCCTCACCCCCACCCCCATCCTCACCCCCACCCTCACCCCCACCACCATCCTCACCCCCACCCTCACCCCCACCACCATCCTCACCCCCACCACCATCCTCACCCCCACCCCCAGCACACCTATTCCCCGCCAATGTCTCACCATCACAACCCACACATCCCAAAACCTAGGCCTGCATGCGTCCACTAAGCATGGACACCCATCACCAAAGCATGCCCAATGCATATACATATCCCCCCCACAAGCCACCCTCACCAAAGCCCCCACACACGAATGCCAGCACTTGGGGACACGAGAACCCATAGATACACCCATATGCCACACATTGAAACTATAACCATACCTCTATACCCCTGCAGGACCCGACCGTCAACACACCGCGGCGGAGGGGCCAGAATTCTCCACACCCCCCACCCAAGAGGCCGTCAGCGATGACAGCAGCTCTGTCGACCTGGACACCGATGACCAGCCCGGACCATCGGGGACCTCTGGACAGTCGGTTCCCCTCACACAGGCCGAGGCCACTACAGACCCAAACCCCTCTGGGAACACCAGCACAGCTCCCACCCAGCGGGCCCATGCCTCTGTCTCCAGGGCGCGTCAATCTGCGGTGTGTCTACCACTACAGGGCACCCAGGATAACCCACCACCCCAACAACAACAGGGACCTGGGGGCAGTGGTAGTGGGCACACCGGCCAGGGGGCAGAGGCCCAGGGAAACAGGGGAACTCGGAGGGCAGCTGTGCGACAGGGGGGGGAGGAGAGGCCCAGGGAACCCACTCTCCACGAGGTCCTCACCACCATCATGGGAGCATACAACCGCTCCCAGGAGACGATGGCGACGGTACTGGCCCGGTTCCAGGAGATCCAGGTACTGCAGGAGGAACACTATCGGGGGTACAGGGAGGACATCAGAGCCATCAACACCACCCTGGTTACCATGGTAGGGCTGCTGCAGGACCTCGTCAACACCAGGGCGGACACTCAACAACACCCAAGGGCCCCTGCCACTAGCCTGGACCAAGAACAGCCAACCACCTCCGCCGGCGCTAGTGGACAGGAGGCCCCCGCACAGCAGCAGCCCACCAGACCCCCACCTCCTGCAGGAGAAGAACCACCCCGCAAGAGGGCCCTGAGATCTCGCAAGAAGACAGAGTAGGATGTCAAGACCCCCGCCAGCAATGGATACCACCTGATGTCATCCCACTGTCCCACATTGTCACCCTGTCCATCCTTGAACTGCCCATGCTCCATCTCTCCACAGGCCTCTGGACAATGCACCTGTGTGACTGTTACTCTGGACTCTGCCATGGACATTCCTTCACCATAGCCCCCACCCACTTGAAACCACCCATCCCATTTTGAGCACTTAAATAAACACCTATTTTGCACCAAAATATCTGGAGTCTGGCTGTGATTTCAATATATTGTAATTGACATGACAGTGCAAATATGTCCTTGTACATGGTGAAGTCAACAAACAGCTGCCACAAAGCTGTAGTCCATGGGGAAACGAAGCACAGGACTCGTAGTGGGGACCCCAGATCTGAAATAGGGAGGGAAAAGCCAAAACTCAGTCATCATACACTGGGGCAAATAGACAGGCAGCAGAGATGCAGGAGAGTAGTTAACATTTACTAAATTATCTTTGAAATGTTACCTGTGTCCTATTGGAAGTACTGTTCAATGATTCTGTCCCTGTTGTCTGTTTCAGCCCCGTCGTCTTCCTCCTCGTCACTCTCCTCAGGTTCCACCGCTGCCACAACACCACCGTCTCGACCATCCTCCTGCAGGAAAGGCACCTGGCGGCGCAAAGCCAGGTTGTGAAGCATGCAGCAGGCCACGATGATGTGACACACCTTCTTAGGTGAGTACATTAGGGATCCACCTGTCATATGCAGGCACCTAAACCTGGCCTTTAGGAGGCCAAAGGTGCGTTCGATCACCCACCTAGTACGCCCATGGGCCTCATTGTACCGTTCCTCTGCCCTGGTCCGGGGATTCCTTACTGGGGTCAGTAGCCACGACAGGTTGGGGTACCCAGAGTCCCCCACTAGCCATACACGGTGTCTCTGTAGCTGTTCCATCACGTAAGGGATGCTGCTATTCCTGAGGATGTAGGCGTCATGCACTGACCCTGGGAATTTGGCATTTACATGCGAGATGTACTGGTCAGCCAAACACACCACCTGGATGTTCATTGAATGGTAATTTTTTCTGTTCCTGTACACCTGCTCCCTGTCTCTTGGGGGAACCAAAGCCACATGGGTCCCATCAATGGCACCAATTACGTTGGGAATATGTCCAAGGGCGTAGAAATCACCCTTCACTGTAGCCAATTCGCCCACCTCAGGGAAAATGATGTAGTTCCTCACGGATTTCATCAGGGCAGACAACACTCTGGATAACACCTTCGAAAACATGGGCTGAGACATCCCAGAAGCAATTCCCACTGTTGTCTGAAATGACCCACTTGCCAAGAAATGGAGTACTGACACGACCTGCACCAGAGGGGGAATCCCTGTGGGTTGGCGGATGGGGGACATCAGGTCGGGCTCCAGCTGGGCACACAGTTCATGGATAGTGGCACGGTTAAGACGGTAGGTCAGGATAATGTGGCGTTCTTCCATTGTCGACAGGTCCACCAGCGGTCGGTACACGGGAGGATTCATCCGTCTCCTCGCCCAACCCAGCGGACGGTGCCTAGGAAGGACAACATGGAGCACACAGTCAAGCAACCCACAGGTATGTACTCACAGCTAGCACAGTAAACGATTCTCTATGCAGTGAATGGCGTGTCTGAGTGGCTATGCAAGGCCTAGGCCTGTGTGACGCAGTTGAAATTGAGCCATGTGGGCCCTGGAAATGGCGGCTGCCTGACCTGTGAAGTGTGACAATGGGATGTGAGGTCAATGCGCTGGCGTGGCACAGCGCGGCGGGCGGCGGGCGAAGACCGCGGCGCCAAGCCGCATTGGTTAACATTGAAGCCTATGGGTTTCAGGAGCCAATGGCGAAGGGCGCCGGCGGTGGCGGGACGCACCGCCGCGGTACGCACCGCCGCGGACGTGACCGCCATTTTCTATCTACTTATCCACTTGCGACTTGAACTTTCACAGGAGAGGACCTATACTGCAAGTGTTGCTGTGACCTCGGTCTGGAAGGGACAATGGCTGCTGCACCTGGGGAAAGGGCCCCTGCCTTCACTGGAGAGGAGTTGGAGAAACTTGTGGATGGGGTCCTCCCCCAGTATGCGCTACTCTACGGTCCTCCAGACCAACAAGTGAGTTTAATTCAATCTGGATTTGGGGCCACTGGCTGGCTTGGGGGCCTGGCGGGGGGCCTGGCGGGGATGGGGGGCATGTTGGGCCTGGCGGGGGGCATGGCGGGGGGCATGGCGGGGATGGGGGGCATGTTCGGCATGGCGGGGGGCATGGCGGGATGGGGGGCATGTTGGGCCTGGCGGGGGGCATGGCGGGGGGCCTGGCGGGGATGGGGGGCATGTTGGGCATGGCGGGGGGCATGGCGGGGATGGGGGGCATGTTGGGCATGGCGGGGGGCATGGCGGGGGGCCTGGCGGGGATGGGGGGCGTTGGGCCACTGGCAAGGAAAATGCTGACAAACTTGAACGTGGTATTTCTCCCTCCCTGTACGTGTCACATAGGTCCGCGCCCATGAGAAGATCGGGATTTGGCGTGCCATCGCCAAGGAAGTCCGGACCCTGGGGGTCCACCATCGACGGGGCACCCACTGCCGCAAGAGGTGGGAGGACATCCGCCGCGGGACCAAGAAGACCGCCGAGTCTCTACTGGGGATGGCCTCCCAACGTAGGCGGGGTGCCTGCCGTCAACTGAGCCCCCTGATGTTCCGGATCCTGGCGGTGGCCTACCCTGATTTGGATGGGCGCGTGAGGGCAGCACAGCAGACACAAGGGGGTGAGTACAAGCATTATCTACTCTGTTGTCGCGCAGTGGAGGTGTCTGGGTGGGGGAGGAGGGCTGGGGGTCCCCCTAGGCCAGGGCGATATCTGTAGGCTGGGCACCCCCGTAAGCCCCTGTGTCCCCAGCCACCACCCTCAGTAGTTTGTCAGTACAGCCATCCCTGGGCCGTGTCATCCATGGGTGCAGTTGTCAACTCTAGGCGTGTAGGGCATGTTCCACAGAATGCGTAGCGGACCCCAAGTGCGCAACTTAGTGCAGGGGGCATCTGTGTCTGTCATGTCCGCTAACTGTACCGGAGATCCATGTAATCAATATCCCTTTATTTCTCTCTCCCCCCCCCTTTTTGTTTGTCTTTCTGTGCTTGTGTGCATCAGCATCATCAGGCGGAGGAGAAGTGGCATCGGGGCAGGAGGGAGCTGCATCTCACATGGCCCAGGAGGGCCATGCCACAGAGTCAGACTGGACCAGTGAGACGGAGGGCGAGGGGAGCTCCACGACGGGGATGACTGGACCCTGCAGCGACACGGACACGTCCTCGGAAGGGGGCTCCCTTGCGGGGGTGGCACCATCCGTGCCCCCCGCCATTACAGGTACAGCCGCCACCCAGCGCACCATCTCCGCCCTCCCAGCAGCCCCTCAGCGTTCGCCCCGTGCCCGCTCTGCCAGGAAGCCGGGCATCTCCTTCGCCCCAGGCACCTCAGGCCCTGCCCCTGTTACCCCCGCTGCCCTCAGTGAGGAGGTCATTGACCTCCTCCGAACGCTCATTGTTGGGCAGACTACCCTTTTGAATGCCATCCAGGGGGTGGAGAGGGAGGTTCATCGCAGCAATGCGTACCTGGAGGGCATTCATTCGGGTCAGGCTGCCCATCAGCGATCGTTCCAGGCTCTGGCCTCAGCACTGACGGCAGCCATTGTCCCTGTCTCCTGCCTGCCTCTACTAACTCCCTCCTCCCAGTCTCCTGTTCCTCTGCCTGTCCCACCCACACCATCAGACCAGCCTGCACACACCTCAACACCCAAGAGAAGCTCATCCAAACATAAGCACCACAGATCACGCAGACATTCACACACGCAACATTCCGATGCAGACATGCCAACAGTCACTACCACCTCTGTGACCCCCACCTCCTCGTCTCCCTCCTCTCTCCCTGTGACGTCTACACTCACACCTCCATTCACCTCACCATCAGCCAGTGTTTCCATCACCAGCACACCCTCCACTCCAGTCCGCACACGTGCAGTCACCACCCCCACTGCCATTTACACGTCCCCTGTGTCCTCTCCCACTGTGTCTGTCACCCCCTCTTCCACACCACACAAACGCAGCCACCCACCCACCCAACAGCCATCCACCTCACGACAGCCTATCCCTCCTGCACCTGCACCCAAAGACAGCAAACGTGACTCACCTACAACCACATCCTCTCCCTCCACTCCCATTCCCACTGTACCTACCACTCTCCATTGTCCCAAGAAGCTCTTCCTCGCCACTACTAACTTCTTTCCTGACCCTGAGCCCCCCCCTCCTTCTCGTCGGGGTAAGAAGAGCACCTCAGCCACCACCAGCCCTGCAGCCCCCTTGACAAGGCTGCAGGGGTATTGGAGCCCGCCAGCCCGCATGTCTGGATCTTCGCCCAGCAGCAAGGGGACAGCCAGCCCACCCCCTGGGAAGAGGAGCAGAAGGCGGAAGGGGCGCCGCAGGAGCCCGCCTTCTACATCCCCCCCGGACACCACCCAGAGACAGTCACCAGCCACAGCTCCAAAGGGAGGAAAGGGCCACAGGCCCACGACTAAGGAGGGCAAGGGCAGCAAGTCGGAGAGGTCAGGCAGCAGGCCTGCTGCCCAGGAGGAGCCCACAACCCCCATAGCCGCTGCCCCGGGAGGAACCGGCACAGCTGCCCCGGGAGAGCCCACCACCCCCATAGCCGCTGCCCAGGGAGGACCCAGCCCAGCTGGCCAGGAGGGCCCCACCACCCACAGCCCAGGTGGGCATTGAAGGAGCACCATCCCCGCTGCCCAGGAGGGCACCACCAGGCAATTAGCAGTTGGCCATAGACCGGCCGCCGTCTCCAGAACCGCTGAACTGGGCCCCGCCGTCTCAAGAACCGCTCCGCTGGGCCCCGCCGTCTCAAGAACCGCTGAACTGGGCCCCGCCGTCTCAAGAACCGCTCCGCTGGGCCCCGCCGTCTCAAGAACCGCTGAACTGGGCCCCGCCGTCTCAAGAACCGCTGAACTGGGCCCCGCCGTCTCAAGAACCGCTCCGCTGGGCCCCGCCGTCTCAAGAACCGCTGAACTGGGCCCTTCAAGGCAAGGAGCGCTGAACTGGGCCCGCCGTCTCAAGAACCGCTCCGCTGGGCCCCGCCGTCTCAAGAACCGCTGAACTGGGCCCTTCAAGGCAAGGAGCGCTGAACTGGGCCCCGCCGTCTCCAGAACCGCTGAACTGGGCCCTGCCGTCTCAAGAACCGCTGAACTGGGCCCCGCCGTCTCAAGAACCGCTCCGCTGGGCCCCGCCGTCTCAAGAACCGCTGAACTGGGCCCCGCCGTCTCAAGAACCGCTCCGCTGGGCCCCGCCGTCTCAAGAACCGCTGAACTGGGCCCCGCCGTCTCAAGAACCGCTGAACTGGGCCCCGCCGTCTCAAGAACCGCTCCGCTGGGCCCCGCCGTCTCAAGAACCGCTGAACTGGGCCCTTCAAGGCAAGGAGCGCTGAACTGGGCCCCGCCGTCTCAAGAACCGCTCCGCTGGGCCCCGCCGTCTCAAGAACCGCTGAACTGGGCCCTTCAAGGCAAGGAGCGCTGAACTGGGCCCCGCCGTCTCCAGAACCGCTGAACTGGGCCCTGCCGTCTCAAGAACCGCTGAACTGGGCCCCGCCGTCTCAAGAACCGCTCCGCTGGGCCCCGCCGTCTCAAGAACCGCTGAACTGGGCCCCGCCGTCTCAAGAACCGCTCCGCTGGGCCCGGCCGTCTCAAGAACCGCTGAACTGGGCCCTTCAAGGCAAGGAGCGCTGAACTGGGCCCCGCCGTCTCAAGAACCGCTCCGCTGGGCCCCGCCGTCTCAAGAACCGCTGAACTGGGCCCTTCAAGGCAAGGAGCGCTGAACTGGGCCCCGCCGTCTCAAGAACTGCTCCGCTGGGCCCCGCCGTCTCAAGAACCGCTGAACTGGGCCCTTCAAGGCAAGGAGCGCTGAACTGGGCCCCGCCGTCTCCAGAACCGCTGAACTGGGCCCCGCCGTCTCAAGAACCGCTGAACTGGGCCCCGCCGTCTCAAGAACCGCTCCGCTGGGCCCCGCCGTCTCAAGAACCGCTGAACTGGGCCCCGCCGTCTCAAGAACCGCTCCGCTGGGCCCCGCCGTCTCAAGAACCGCTGAACTGGGCCCGCCGTCTCCAGAACCGCTGAACTGGGCCCCGCCGTCTCAAGAACCGCTGAACTGGGCCCTTCAAGGCAAGGAGCGCTGAACTGGGCCCTTCAAGGCAAGAACCGCTGGCCCTTTGGCAGACGTGGCAGGGCAGGATCTATCTCGGGCAGGGCTGCAGGATGTCCTCTGGCCAACTTGCCTCCTCCAGTGGCAGTGGGGTCTGTTATGGACTGTATGGACTGTGGCTTTGCTCTCCCCAGGATGGCCCAGTGGGCAGGCCACCCACTGTATGGACTGTATGGACTGTGGCTTTGCTCTCCCCAGGATGGCCCAGTGGGCAGGCCACCCACTGTATGGACTGTTTGGACTGTGGCTTTGCTCTCCCCAGGATGGCCCAGTGGGCAGGCCACCCACTGTATGGACTGTTTGGACTGTGGCTTTGCTCTCCCCAGGATGGCCCAGTGGGCAGGCCACCCACTGTATGGACTGTATGGACTGTGGCTTTGCTCTCCCCAGGATGGGCCAGTGGGCAGGCCACCCACTGTATGGACTGTTTGGACTGTGGCTTTGCTCTCCCCAGGATGGCCCAGTGGGCAGGCCACCCACTGTATGGACTGTTTGGACTGTGGCTTTGCTCTCCCCAGGATGGGCCATTGGGCAGGCCACCCACTGTATGGACTGTTTGGACTGTGGCTTTGCTCTCCCCAGGATGGCCCAGTGGGCAGGCCACCCACTGTATGGACTGTTTGGACTGTGGCTTTGCTCTCCCCAGGATGGCCCAGTGGGCAGGCCACCCACTGTATGGACTGTTTGGACTGTGGCTTTGCTCTCCCCAGGATGGGCCAGTGGTCATGGAGTCCCCTCGTGGATCTGGCGTCGTGTACTCAAGTGGCTGAGGTGCCCCCCCTTCCCTTCCCCCTGAGGTGCCTGTCCTATTTTCTTTCTGATGCCCCTGCAGTGTTCTCTCCGTGGAGTTCTTGTCGTGGGACTGGGCCTTGCCCCTTTGCACAGGACCCCTGTGATCCACGGACAGTGGTTGGACTACATTTAGTAGCTGTATATATTTTGTACATAGTTTATTTATTTATTGGGATTACTGGTGTACATATTTCAATATATCTGCCCGTTTATGATCTCTTCTTTTGGTCTTTGCATTATTTCGGAGGGGGGTGGTTTGTGGGTTGTGACAGTGATCTGTGGGAATGCATTGATGTGTGTGTTGTAGTGGGTGTGGGTGGGTGGGTGTGTGCCGGTAATCTTTTCCCTCCCCTGTGTCGTAGGTGCAGTACTCACCGATGTCTTCCGCGCCGCCGGGCGTGCTCCTGGTATATGAGCAGGTATAGGAGTGCGGGGATGACCTGCAACTCTGGTTCCATACTGCCGGAATCTCGCGTGGAGTGCGTAGAGGTGAGCGTTTTCCCGTTCGTAGTCTGTTTCCGCCGTGTTCTTATCAGCGGTGCTCCCGCCCCGGAAAAGGTGGCGGATTGGTGGGTCGTAATAGGGTGGGCGGTACATTGTCTGCCGCCTGGCTGTTGGCGGGAACCGCCGCGCTGTTTGTTTGTACCGCCGTGGCGGGCGGAGTGTTAATACGGCGGGCTGTGTTGGCGGTTCCCGCCAGGGTCAGAATTGCATATTTTAGACCGCCGGCCTGTTGGCGGCTTGGCCGCCGCTTTATCACCGACCGCCAGGGTCAGAATGAGGGCCTATGTCCCCAGCTTTCAGTCCCCGGATTCCAATAATGATTCAGTGGGGGTCTCCGGGTTCCAGTATTGATAAAGTGGGGGTCCACAGAAGTCAAAAGGTTGGAAGCCACTGGTCTCGAATACTTGAACTGAGCAATGGACTTTTAACCCAGTTTGCCTCATATTTACACATCAATAAATATTATCTCCCTAGTCCAATTTCAGAAGCAAAGGGCCAGATGTAGCAAGCGTTTTGCATGGTGCAAACAGCGAATTTCGCTGTTTGCACCATGCAAAACGCACATTGTGATGCTCATTCCATTTTGCGAGTCGGTAACCTGGTTACCGACTCGCAAAATGGGAATGCGACTCGCAAATAGGAAGGGGGGTTCCCCTTCCTATTTGCGAGTCGCATCACGATGTAGAATTGCTTTGTGACCGCGAACGTGGTCACAAAGCAATTCGCAGTTAGCACCCATTTCAAATAGGTGCTAACCCATTCGCAAAAGGGAATGGGTCCCCAAGGAACCCCTTCCCCCTTTGTGAATGGCTCTGAGAACATTTTTCTTCAGAGCAGGCAGTGGTCCTATGGACCACTGCCTGCTCTGAAAAAATGAAACAAAAAGAGTATCATTTTTCGTGTGTATTGCAACTCGTTTTCCTTTAAGGAAAACAGGCTGCAATACAAAAAAAAAAAAACTGCTTTATTATAAAGCAGTCACAGACATGGTGGTCTGCTGTCTCCAGCAGGCCACCATCCCTGTGAGTTCTGCGAATCGAAAGGGGGTCGCAAATTGCGACCCACCTCATTAATATTAATGAGGTGGGTCTTTGCGACCCCCCTTCCGATTCGCAGATGGTTTCAGGGACACCATCCAGCATCCGATTTTGCAACTCTCAAATTGCGAGTCGCTCAGACTCGCAATTTGAGAGTCACAAAATTGGATTTTCCTACATCTAGCCCAAAGTCCCATCGTATCCTACAATAAAAAACATCTTGAGTGCAAATTGCTCCTCCTGAGAGTGTTAGCTCTTTGGATTTCTCTCAGGTGATACCTTGTGAAAATCAGGAGGGCAAATAACAACTATTTGCCTATATCCCAATGGGAGTTATTCCCTTTTCCAGGGTCTGCAAATAAGAATCTGGGGTAAATTTCAGACCAGGAATTTATTTCATCCCATGCAATTGGTACTTAGCGGGTGCACAATTGTACCCCCATTTTAATCAGGGCTTCAGTGGCCATCTCTGCACTTGCTGTTCTATTTACATTTCAAGAAAACAGCATTCATGTTTTTTTCCCCTTCACTGTTCATCTGTCACCACACATTTCAAATAGTTCTATTGGCCAGCAGAAAGGATTATGGGCCTGATATTTAAATCACTATTGTCACAAACCCTGCGAATTTCGACCAATAAAGATTGTTGTGCAGTGTATTAAACACCTTTTGTGAGTCGAAAATAAACCGTTCCGGCTTGAAAAGGGTTCTGCGTCTAATTACTAAGTGCAATTAGGAGAGCCATGAAAGGAGGTCCCCACATAATTTTGAGTCAAAATAACATGTACCAATGGTTTGTAACAGCAATTGGATCTGCAAACCATTGATCCGATACTGACACCCAAGTCTGGGCGGTGTCTGATTCATAATTTGTTAATCATGTCGGACCAGCTCAAGGGCAGCAGACAGTGATCCAAGGGGCCATTTCATGCCCCCAAATAATTTCTTTTCAAATATACAACGTAAAAGAAAAAGCTGCACTTGTCTCTTCAAGGGACACAGGCTACTTAAAAAACAAAGTTTTCCTTATGAGAATGCAAATGCAGGGATGGTGGTCTGCTGTCCCTTGCAGACCACTGTGACTGCATCCATAGATTATTGCAGACGTTCAAATACCGATCTGCTTAATTGATATTCATTATGCAGACGGTTTGGCAAACACCTGTGAATAGGCAATTTGCAATGAGACCACTTTGAACGTAGGACGCATCAGAGACGGTATTCCTGTTGAAAACCAGTCTATCTGCAGTTTGTACATACTGGTTTCAGTATGAGTTCTTCAGGCCAGTTTTTTTTACAGGCACTGTTGCAAGAGTTCTGTCAGTTTCCTACATGTGTCTTGTGGGATGTGTGTTTTAATGGTTTGTATGGGGCTGTGCTTGCTGAATCCACAAAATGATTTGCCCTTCTAGTTTGAGCTTAGGTGGGCAAATATGCATGTAAGTTCCTGTTGTGTGTTTTTAAAAAGTGGGTATTTGGGAAAGGGGCTTCTCCAAAGTGTAAAATATAAACCTGTTGTCAAAAGAAAGTAATAGCAAGCATGAATCCCCTCTTTTTAAACATGTATAAATATACGGCTTATGCACTTACGCATTCGTAAATGCTTACACAAATTACTACTCCAAGAGAGATGTAACATTTGGAGCTTTTACGGGAATACTCCTGGAGTTTTGGTAAATACCAAAGAAATGGGTTGACTTCAAAGGTAAGAGTAAACTAATGCTAGTGTGAGAGCCGAGTTTTGCATTAATATTTTTCTCATATGTAATCATACTTATCTTTGATTGTATTAATCATTTTTATTGTTAGCTTTTAGGTGTCATGCATTATGTGCTTGTTAAATTGGCCATCATCGAACGTGAGGCCTATACGAAGACTAACTATAAAAGACTAAGTGAAATATTAAGAGTTAAACTGTTTTCTGCAGAATTAATTATCTGAAATAATATGAGTATTTCTTGTCCTTTGCTGCGGCTGAAGCTGAACAAGGCCACTGCGTAATGTTATCTGCATTAAATGTTTCTAATATGCACCGCTCTCATAACTTCATGTCTGCTGTTTGACTAGCTCTATTCAGTTGTATAAAAGCAATATTTCTAATTCTTGTTTTCTTCCGAAGATCTTTCATCACCATATCCTGTTTCTACTGTTATTAAAGTCTGTAACCCTCTACAAGGTCGAACAAAGGAACAAATTGAGATTGAACGGAAGGGACTTGCAAGGACACTTTTGGACAAGTTTGAAACCACGCAAGAGGAGAGATGACCAATGGGCATCCAGTGGACGTATAAAAAAGAAACTTAGAATGAAATACCGATAACTAATATTTTTGTAATTGGTTGTTCTTTCTATGCATGACTTCTTTAACCAATCAGCTTATTATTGTCTTTTAATATAACAAGACTATACAGTCATTTGGGGGATCGTTCTTCTGGGAACATTCTAGAGATAATTTCTTTCGGGATTCTTCTGAGAAAGACTACTTGCCAGATATACTACTGACTTCTTGGTACTTTACTATTTTTCTGAGTTTAACTTGTCTGTTCTATGATGAACTATTAATCTGATTGTTTGGGACCATTATAGTCTAAACTTCTAAATCGTCATCCCTTTCCTGTTACTGATCTATTCGTGACATTGCTGTCCACTTGATGAACCTAATCTGATTTGCTGTCACCCACTAGGATAGGTAACATGATTGTGTAATGTCTTGTTTCTTTGCCTTTGTTTTACAAGTACCAATCTGCTCACTTTTGATAATGTTCTAGCTAAGTATTTTTCCAAATTAGTGTTACTAAAACTTTTGCATGAAGCCCAACATGCTGATGCTAATTAGTGGTTAGTGAGGTATATTTACTTTACTATGAATGGTTATTGACATCTTTCGCTGTTGATTCAATATATTCAATTTCTCTTGCGGACGAATTGTGTATTCTCCATGGAGATTATTATCCTCATTGTATTGATTAAGCTTAGATTTGTCCGTCGACATAACCAGCCTTTGTTCTTTCTTTACATTTATCAATTGATGTTGAGATTAATATTTGTGAATTTAGCTTTGTTAATATAGGGAAATAAATATCCTAATTCTCAAAAAACTTGTGTGGTTATTTAGGGTCACATTGATGATTGCACATTCTTTATTGGTTTTCTGTTAAATATATATTGTATTATGACATTTTCTTTAAAGCAAACAAAAACGTTGATCGACCTCAAGCATTAAATCCACTACCTAAATATAGCCGTGATTTCTGCGCTCACATTTTTGGTAGCAGAGGATGGTTTTGCTCCATCGACCTCTGGCTCAACAGTGAGATCTGCAGAGGTTCCAGACTAACCTCTAACAGTCCAGATTGTGGGAGTAGCAAATCAATATTTTACAAATCCCGATATGGAACCAGTTTTGGTTAAAAATGGCAATTTTAAGGGTTTGCACAAGTTTGTGATTTGTGATTCAAGTCCTGTATCCTTACTGGGAAGGGATCTGCTATGTAAAACAAGATGTTCAATTTCTTGTTCAGATGAGGGTATCAAAATTCAAACAAACAGTTATGAAGAAGAAGACCCAATACTTACTGTTAACAATGACTCAATGTCTGAAGATTTCCTTTGATCAGTTTCGATGAGTCAGTGAATGAGGAAGCTCCTTTGAGTAGTTTCTTTCCAGTTTTTGATGTGAAAGAACTTCCCGTTGATCTAAGGAAGACTGTTAAGTCTAAAGTTTGGGATCTTTCAGGGAAAGATATTGGGGTGATAAAAGGAGCAGAGCCAGTTAAAGTCGCAATAAAGCCCAATGCAATTTTTCGACAAACTCCACAATCTCCAATGACAATTGAAGCAATCGAGGGCATGAAACCTTTAATAGAACAGTTTGTGGAGAAAGGGATTCTGAAAGAAGTGTTGAGTAGCCCATGTAATTCACCAATAATGGGTCTGTGAAAACCAAGTGGGAAAATCCGACTTGTGCAGGATTTGAGAAAAATAAATGACATATGGCCCACATTATGACATTGGCCGTAAATCCCGCTTACCACCACGGTGACAGCCGCCAACATACCGTCGCGGAGGCAAACATTCGTTCACCATACTATGACACACACTAAACCTACAAAATACTGCCACTAACTCATTTCCGCCAGACCAAAGCTAGGTGTTAAACTGTTGGTACGAACATCCATACCGTCAAGCCAACAAAACAACACCCTCCACATTATGACACACAAATCACCACAGCGGACCTTCAACAATGGCAAACCATTGGCGGTACACACCGGTGCGGTCAGAATGGCCACCCAAATACAAAACAACACAACATTGGCCAAAACTAAAATCACTCACCTGACAGTGATACACACACCACACCCACCCACCCACAGCACTATAAAACACACACCCACATTACCCACAACCCTTTACAAACACAAAAATAGACAAGAGATAGCCATGCAAATCATAGACAGAACTACACACACAACAAACACCCATTCATCTGTCATGCACCCAACCCCCGCCACAATACACAACAACCACTGCACAACACACAACACCCATATCCCCACAAAGGCACCCCCGTTTCACTGATTAGGAGTTGCAGGTCATGGTGGAGGAAATAGTCAGGGTAGAGCCACAGCTATTTGTAGCACAGGTACAGCAAATCTCCATTGCAAGGAAGATGGAGCTATGGCAGGGAATCGTGGAGCCGGGGGAATGCTGTGGGACAGCATCCAAGAACAAGGTACGACATCAGGGAGAGGTGGAACGACCTACGGGGGAAGGTACATTCCATGGCAGCAGTGCAACAGCTCGCCATCCAGAGAACTGGCGGTGGACCCCCACCTCCTCCTCCACAGCTGACAGCATGGGAGGAGCAAGTCTTGGCAATACTGCATCCTGAAGGACTCACTGGAGTTGCCAGAGGACTGGAGACCAGTGAGTCAATATTTACTACCTACCCCCCACATACCTGCATGCCACCACCACCCTTCACCCTGACACCCATCACTCCACTCAATTCCCCCTGCACCACCACAATATAATAACCTGAATGCCAAGCCCTTCATGCCATATCCACTGCATGAACATCCCTCCCAGCCCTGCATGTACACCCACCACCAATGCATGCACAACATGGAGAACTAACAATCCTACAATACATCACCATACACAAACAAAGGTGGCAGGTCAACAGCAACGATATAGGGTAAGCTAGGGATGTAGAATATGTCACAGACATGTAGCATAATACACCACTTACATCCCCACAGGAGCCCCAGCCAATCCCAGTGGCGAGGAGGTACTACGGCTACCCAGTCCCCCACCAGAAGATGCCCCAAGTGGTGACAGTAACTCTGGACTTCTGGATCCGGATGAACTCTCTGGCCCATCAGGGACCAGTGGTCAGTCAGATACCCCAGACCACACCCGCACCACCACAGAGCCTCCCCCATCAGTGTCCAACACCACAGCAGCCACCCAACGTCCCCAGGACACATCAATCAGCAGTGTGCCCACCTGTACAGGGACCCCAGTCCATACCTCACAGCCAAGACAATCAGGGTCCTGGGGTCAGTGGCAGTGGGCACACCATTCAGGTGACACTGGTACAGGGGGACAGGGACACTCAGAGGACAGCTGTGCACCAGGGGGAGGACAGGCCCAAGAAACTGACTGTCCAGGAGGCACTCACTGATGTCCTGGGGGCTTATCAACAATCCCAGGACAAGATAGGTTAGATGTTAAACATCATGCAGGAAAACCAGCGGCTGTAGGAGGAACACCACCAGGAGATCAGGAAAGAATTGCAGGCCCTCAACACCACCATGGTCTCCATATCAGGGGTGATTTGGCCAACATCATGAGGGACTACATAGCACCCCAGCAGGTCCCTTCCACTAGACATTCAACTGAACAGCCCTCCACATCTGCTGCAGCTAGTGAACTGGTGGCCCTGCCACAGGACCCACTGGCCACTAGCACCCGCCCCCCTGCAGAAGGTGAAACACTCGCAAACGTTCCCTGCGACCCAGACAGACACCAGAGACACTTGCCAAGACCACCACCAGGAAATGTCCTGAATGTCCCCCTTGTGTTCCACTCTGTCACCTTGTCCACTTTGAACTGCCATTGCTCCCCTTTCTATGGCCCCTTGGACACAGGACCTGTGCTACAGACTGGACCAATACCCTGGACTTTCCTCTGCCATCACCCCATTCCATTGTACTATTCCTTCTTTTGTTTTTCACTTCAATAAACACCCTTGAACACAACTTGAGTGATAGTGCTTTATGTGACAAAAATGTGCAATCATTTTAACAGTTTCATCTTGTGAAATTGTCCAGAACTTTGTGATTCCATACAAAAAATGGCCTATAGCTGTCTGTAGTCATCACATCAGTACATAGTTGGAACCACACCAACATCTGCAAAATGATTCGGTATAGGTGACAGTCAGTTGGGATGCTAAGGAAGTGACTGCCAACATGCTACAGCCAAACAGAAAAGATAAATAATCAGAGGAATGGTCAGTTCCACTGTCTTACCTGTGTGTCATTGGAAGTACTGCAGTATGACTGATGTACGTTTGTCCACATCCTCATCCTCAGCCTCCTAATCCTCAATGTCCTCAGGGTCCACCACTGCCACAGGAGTATTTCCATCCTCCTTCTCCTGCAGATAGTGCACATGTCGTCTGATGAACAGGTTTTGCAACATGCAGCATACAACAACTATCTGGAAGACCTTCTCAGGGGAGTAGCAGAGGGATCCACCTGTCAGATGGAGGCATCTGAATCTGGCCTTCAGGAGGCCGGAGCTCCTATTAATTATTCTCCTGGTTAACCCATGAGCATCATTGTTAGACCTGACAGCCTTAGGGTGGTCAGCCCTAAGGTTTTGCCTGCCTCCCTGCACTTTTTGGACACTGTTGTTGCTGTTTTTAGGACTCTGCGCACATTACCACTGCTAACCAGTGCTAAAGTGCATATGCTCTCTCCCTTTAAACATACCCAATTGGCTTATTTAATTTACCTACAAGCCCCTAATAAAGAGCACTATATGTGCCCAGGGCCTGTAGATTAAATGCTACTTGTGGGCCTGAAGCACTGCTTGTGCAAACCACTTAAGTAGCCCCTTAACCATGCCTGCCATTGCAAGGTCTGTGTTTGAGGTTTCACTGCCAATTCAACTTGGCATTTAAAAGTACTTGCCAAGCCTAAAACTCCCCTTTTTCTACACATATGTCACCCCTAAGGTAGGCCCTAGGTAACCCGTAGGCAGGGTGCTGTGTGGACAAAAGGCAGGACATGTACCTGTGTAGTTTACATGTCCTAGTAGTGTAAAACCTCTAAATTCGTTTTGCACTGCTGCGAGGCCTTCTCCTTTCATAGGCTAACAGTAGGGCTACCCTCATATACTGTTTGAGTGGTAGCTTCTGATCTGAAAGGAGTAGGAAGGTCATATTTGATATGGCCAGAATGGTAATACAAAATCCTGCTGACTGGTGAAGTTAGATTTAATATTACTATTTTAGAAATGCTACTTTTAGAAAATGAGCATTTCTCTGCACTTAAATCCTTCTGTGCCTTACAATCCACGCCTGGTTAGGTTCAGTTGACAGCTCCATTGTGCATTCACTCAGACAAACCCCAAACACAGGATGCTCAGCCTCACTTGGATACATCTGCATATTGAATGGTTCTTCCTGGGCTGGAAGGGTGGAGGGCCTGACACTTACATGTCAAAGGACAGTAGCATGCCCTCACACAAAGGACTGTCACACCCCCTACTGGGACCCTGGCAGACAAGATTGAACTGAAAGGGGACCTTCTGCACTTCTAAGCCACTCTTTGAAGTTTCCCCCACTTCAAAGGCACATTTGGGTATTTAAATAGGGCCTTTGCCCCTACCAACTCAGACACTTCCTGGAGAAGAAACCTGAACCAGAACCTGCAAAGAAGAACTGCCTGGCTGCCCAACGGACTCAACTGACTACTTTCTGGGAAGGACTGCTGCCTTGCTGCTCTCTTGCTGTGCTGAAGAAATGCTCTCCAAGGGTTGGATAGAAAATGCCTCCTGTTCCCTGAAGTCTCAGGACCAAAAAGACTTCATTCCCGCAAGAACTCCCTGTGCAGCGTAAATCAATGCACAGTCTGCAGAAAACGACGCACAGCCTGCATTGCGTTGAAAAATTCACTGCACGCCAAACCGGAACGATGCAGCCTAACTTCGCAAGGAGAAGATCGACGCAGTGCCAGCGTAGCGACCGGAAATTCGACGCACAGCCCACTTTATATAATTTTTAGAGTGATATTTCAAAATATACTTATTGCATCTTAATCGTTTTGACCTGCATTTATCCAGATAAATATTATATATTTTTCTAAACACTGTGTGGTGTATTTTTGTGGTGTTCTACTGTGTTATTGCATGATTTATTGCACAAATACTTTACACATTGCCTTCTAAGTTTAGCCTGACTGCTCAGTGCCAAGCTACCAGAGGGAGGGCACAGGATAATTTGGATTGTGTGTGACTTACCCTGACTAGAGTGAGGGTCCTTGCTTGGACAGGGGGTAACCTGACTGCCAACCAAAGACCTCATTTCTAACAATCATTGTACCTATTCTCAGCCCCTGTCCTGGCATTCCTTACAGGGGTTAAGAGCCACGACAGGGTTGGGTAGCCAGAGTCACCTGCAAGAAGTGAGGGACAAACATTAGCCTTGCACTATGGTATGGGGGATGACTACTGAAGCCATACACTGACCTGTATTGGGTGGGGACTCAGGCTCACCTCTTAGCCACACCCTGTGCATCTGTAGTTGTGGCATCACATGTGGGATGCAGCTATTCCTCAAAACAAAGGTGTCATGCACTGACCCAGGATACTTGGCAGTGACATGGAAGATGTACTGGTCAGCCTGGCACACTATTTGCACATTGAGTGAGTGGAAACTCTTCTGATTCCTGAACACCTGTTCATTGTGCCGTGGGGGACAAATGCTATATGTGTTCCCCCCCCGGTTCAATAGCCCCAATAACATTTGGAATATGTTCCATTGCATAAAACCAGCCTTCACATTGGCCAAATCATTCACTTGGGGGAAAGCGATGTAGCTGCTCATCTGTTTGAGCTGGGCAGCCCAAACCCTTGCCAGCACTATTGAGAACATTGGCTGTGACATTCCTGTAGCCAAGTGCACTGTCACTTGGAAAGAGCCAGTTGCCAGGAAATGGAGCACTGTTAGGACCTGCACAAGAGGGTGGATCCCAGTGGGATGACGGATATCAGATATCAGATATCAGATATCAGATCAGGCTCCAATTGAGCACACAGCTCTGTGATTGTGACCCTGTCCAGTCTATAGGTTAGTACTATGTGCCTGTCCTCCAGTGTAGTCAAGTCCACAAAGGGTCTGTACACGGGGTTTGCCTCCTCCTCCTACTCCTCAGCAGTGGTAGGTACCTAAGGGACACAAGAGTGAGAAGGGAGTGACAAACCGAACAATGGAACTATGTATGTTACTGGACCATGTAAATAGCAATATATGTACAAATTGACAGTAATGACGCAGAATGAATGTCGACCTGCACCATAAAATGGTGACCGCCTGTCCTGTAAGTAGGGACTGGTGGAAGTGATGTAACTCTGACAGCGTGGGGCATCACAGCGGAAGGCGGTCTTGCACCACCGCACAATTCCTAATTGGCTTACGTGGGCCTCTATGGAGTACGGTGTCCAATGAGGATCACCAGCTATGGTGACGGTGTACACTATAACCTCACTGGATTCCAGACTTTCCACAGGACAACACCTCCACTGCGTGTGCTGCTGTGACCTGGGTCTGGAACCTGCCATGTCCCGTGTGACAGGGGAAAGGGCCCCTGCCTTCACTTCAGAGGAGTTGGAGCATCTGGTGGATGGCGTCCTACCCCCTGTATGGACAGCTGTATAGGCCTCCAGACCAATAGGTGAGTACACCATGAGGACGATGCAGCAACAAGGTTGAATGGAGATGTGTGTGTGTGGCAGTGTGTCATTTGGGTGGGGGGTATGGCTGGTGGGTGTGTACATGCAGGGCTCCGGCTGATGTGTGTGCCATTTGAGGGGAAATTGTATTTGTGGGCCATATGTGTGACAGGCTGGATTTAATGGTGTCCTCCTGTCTGTGCTTCCTCTGCAGGTCAGTGCCCATCAGAAGGAGAGATTGTGGCATGCCATCACCAAGGACGTGCAGACACTGGGGGTCTATAGCAGGCAGAGCACCCACTGCAGGAAACGTTGGGCAGACCTGAGACGCTGGGCCTGGAAGACTGCGGAGGCCCAGCTGGGATGGCCTCCAAATGAGGGAGAGGTTCCCATCAGAACCTGACCCCCCTGATGGCCTGCACACCGGTGGTGGCCTACCCAGCGCTGGATGGGCACTTGAGAGCAGCACAGCAGCCACCAGGGGTGAGTACAGTGTGTGTAACACCCATCTTTGTTGCCTGGCATAGGATGCTAGTAGTGGGTTTCAGTAAGTGGGTGCCCCTTCATGTCAGCTCGTACATTGCTGTGTTGTCCAGCTCAGGGTAAATGGGTGAATGGCAAAATCTTGTTAGCTAGCTAGGTGGCATTCCATGTCAGACAGGTCTTCGTATGTCCCACGAGGGATGCAGATGGAGGTAGTTGGCTCTCATCTTGCTGTGGTACCCAGCCAATGGAATGCCAGTGCGGTGCATAGTGCTCAATCTTGATCCCTGTGTGTGTTGGTAATGTGTATGCCATCTGTGGTGTTGGTGCTGTAATTGACCCTGTGCTCCCTTTCTCTTTCTCTCTCCTATTTTCTTCTCTCATCCTGTCCATGTGTGCATTACCATCATCTGGCAGAGGAGCAGGGGCACTGGCGACTGAGGGAGCTGCAGCCCACAGGACCCAGAAGGCAGAGTCCATTGACGCCGAGGGGACCAGTTGGACGGAGGGCGAGGGGAGCACCACGGCGGGGACAGGAGGTGACAACACTAACTCCAATTCCCCCTCCAATGGGAGCTCCCTGGTGGTTGCAGACACCTCCAGTACCACCCCAGGAACAGGTACAGCCACCACGCTCCGTACCTGCACTGCCCTCCCAGTAGCTCGCCACCGAGTTGCCCGTGTCCGCTCACACAAGAGGTTGGGCATCTCCTTTGCCCCAGCACCTCAGGCCCTACCCCAGTCAGCCCTTCCGCCCCCAGTGAGGAGGCTTTGACCTCCTGAGATCCATCTCTGTGGGGCAGTCAACCATAGTGAATGCCATCTAGGGGCTGGCGTCCCAGATGCAGCAATCCAATGCCTACCTGGAGGGCATCCACAGTGGGTTAGCGGCCCTACAGAGATTGTTTCAGGCTCTGGCCTCCATTCTGATGGCAGCCAGTGTCCTTGGTCCTACCGTCACCCCTCCAACTACCACTTCCCAGTCCCAGTCTCCTCCTCCCCAACCCATCCCATGCACACATACAGACAAGCATACACACAAAACATCACACAAGACTGGCACAGACAAACACAGGCAGTAGACTCCAGCCACAAGCACTCACACAAACAACAGACAGTTGCACACGCAACAACATCCACTGCCTCCAATATCTCCCCCACCTCCTCCTCCCCCCTCACAGTCACATCCACACTCACACCTGCATGCACTGCATCAACAGCCACCACCACCATCACCACATCATACAGCACACCCACCTCACTTGCAGACACCTCCACAACATCCATCCACACGTCCTGTTTGTCCTTTCCCTCCCTGCCTGCCCCCTAAGAGACACAAATGCTTGCACACAGACACCCAACAGCCATCCACCTCACACATGCACACTGTCCATGCACCTGCATCCAAATCCAGCAGACGTACACCTCCTACAAACACTCCCTCTACCTCCACTCCCAGCCCTCCGCCCACATGCCGCCCCAATGTCCCTAAGACTGCTCCCACCCAAAAATCAGCTACTGGCACAAAGGGGCTCTGAGTGTGACGGCTGCCACTCCTAGTAATTCCACACCTCTGCCTCAGAAATGGAGGACTAGGGTGGCGAAACCTTAGAGACAGAGGACGGGGTCACTGGAGGTACCTCCTAGACCTGGAGGCAAGGACACAAGTCACATGACAAAGGCCAAGGGGGCCCGTCACAAGAGGGAACACAAGAATCCCCCTTTACCACCAAAGAAAGCCAAGGATCCCCCTCCACCATCAAAGAAGGCCAAGGATTGACCTCTACCACCAAAGAAGGCCAAGGATACCTCTCCACCACCAAAGAAAGCCAAGGGGCCCCCACAAACAGCAGTGGAACCCCTGGAGCCCCCACAACCAGCAGTGGAACACAAAGAACTCCCTCCACCAGCTGAGGGCAAGGAGCCACCAGAACCAGCAGTGGAACCCATGGAGCCCCCACAACCAGCAGTGGAACACAAAGACCCCCCTCCATCAGCTGAGGGCAAGGAACTCCCACAACCAGCAGTGGAACCCATGGAGCCCCCACAACAATTAGTGGAACACAAAGAACCCCCTCCACCAGCTGAGGGCAAGGAGCCCCCTCTACCAACAGTGGAACCCAAGGAGCCCCCAACACCATCAGTGGAACACAAAGAACCCCCTTCACCAGCTGAGGGCAAGGAGCCACCGGAACCAGCAGTGGAACCCATGGAGCCCCCACGGCCAGCAGTGGAACACAAATAACCCTCTCTACCAGCTGAGGGCACGGAGCCCCCGTAACCAGCAGTGGAACCCATGGAGCCCCCACAACCAGCAGTGGAACACAAAGAACCCCCTCCACTAGCTCAGGGCATGTAGTCCACCCTCCAGAGACTGTTGGGCAAGGAGCCCCCTCCAGAACCAGTGGACATGTTACCCATTCCAGAGTCTATGGCCTTTCACTCCCCTCTAGTGACAATTGGGCAAGGAGCCCCATCCTGAACCAGTGGGCATGATACCCCCTCCAGACTGTGGCCTTTCACTCCCCTCAAGAGACTGTTGGGCAAGGAGCTCCCCCCCCAGAACCTGTGGGCATATTACCCACTCAAGCTGAGGTGCCCCCCAATCCCCTTCCCCCTGAGGTGCCTGCCCATTTCCAACATTATGTCCCTGAACAATGGAGTCTGGAAGTTGTCAGGAGTCAAGTTGGGCCTTGGACTTTGCCCTGTGGCCATGTGGCCCTTCGGAACTTTGGACTGGCCATTGGCCCAATCTGGACATTGACGCCTGCATTTTCATTTCCTTTTTCTTTATGGTGGCTGTTGGCACTAAATTACAGTGTTCGTACTTCAGAATTGTAGTCCTTGCATTATTTGCTCGTGGGTCTTGTGACAGTTGTTTTTCTTCTCAGCTGGTTCTGTGTATGGTGTGTGTGTGTGAATGGTTGTCGTCTTCGGTGGCGTTGGTGCTCCTGGACGGCCATGGCGTGGTAGAGCATCAGGAAGACTTGTAGTTCCGGCTCCATGACGGCCTCGAAGTCCTCTGTGTCACTGAAGGTGAGTCTTTCCTTTTCTGTAATATGTTTTCGCCAGGCTTTTGATGGCATTGCTAATGGCCCGGGAATCCTGGCGGTACCTTGACGTCCACCTGGCTGTAGGTGGCTACCGCTGTGGTCGGTGGTGTTAACGCCCTGGCGGTTGGTGTGGTACTTTGGTTGTCTATGGGAGATATCACCCCCATGGTCATAATTTGGCAGTAATTACCACCAGCCTGTTGGCGGTAGTACTCCCACTTTAGCAGTGGCGGTCAGTACACCGCCAATGTCATAATGAGGGCCTAAGTCTTTCCTGTTGTTTTGTCATGAACATGATGCATGTTCTTTGTCTGTTTTGACTTAGAGCCATGGTCGAGTGAACCGCCCAGTGGCATATGTTTCAGCTACTTTGGATCCAGTCACAGCAGCCTTACCAGGATGTTTGCGATCTGTTGTAGCAGTCAAGCAGAGCCTCTCTCAAAGTGAGGGTATAGTGAGGGGTTATCCCCTCGCTGCAATGGTACCGCATTCAATTGGGATTCTGCTTTCTAGGTCTAAAACCCAGTATCTGACCAGCTCTAGGCTGACCAGATACAATACCGCAATCTTGGGGTCTCTTAACGTGACAATTAAAAGATGCACAGTGCTTAACCCAGCAACCTTACTCCCAAATGAAAACATTTCTGACAAACTGGATGATACCGAACATGATTGTTTGGAAATTTCAGAATTATGAACAAAGCCCAGAGCTGACATTAGCAACACTTGTCTGGAAGAGAATGACCAAATTATCTTTGTTAACGGTTCCTGCCTGAAAGATAATGTGGCCACATTGAAAGCAGGACAAGCAGTGTGCACTATCACTAGCATACTGGAAGCTTCATGGCTTAAAGGAGTGTTTTCTGCACAAGCTGCAGAATTGGTAGCTCTTACTAGAGCCTGTCATATTTCAACTCAAATGAAAGTCACGATGTACACAAATAGTCAGTATGGCTTTGGTATTTTGCATGATTTTGGCCAGTTATGGTCAGAGAGAAGTTCCCTGACCTCTTCAGTTTCGCCAATAAGAAATGGTAAAAGAATTAGGCCCTCATTATGACCTTGGCGGGCGGCTTCCGCTGCCCGCCAAGATCTGACCACCCAGCGCCCGCCAATGCAGCCGCACTCCCGCCGCGGTCATTATGAGATCCCCGCAGGGCCGGCGGGCGGACCCCTGGTTTCTGTCCGCTGGCCCAGCGGGGATCTCGGCCGCAACACAGGAGCCAGCGGTGTTGCGGCCGTGCGACGGGTGCAGTTGCACCCATCGCGCTTTTCACTGTCTGCTGTGACAGCAGCAGCGTCCACAAGCAGAACTCCGCCAGGCCGTATTATTCTCATAATACGGCTGGCAGCGGTCTACTAGTGTGGTGCTGCTGTTTGCAGCAGTGCCACCTTACCGCCATCCCCCAGCATGGCCACAGCCAGATTTCTGCCATCCTTCTGGTGGAAATCTGGGTGTGGTCATAATTTGGCAGACGGCTAGTAGCCGTGGTGACGGTCTTTTGGCGGACGTCGCAGCGGCGGAAGGCGTTTTTTACCGCCGGGGTCAAAATGACCTCCAATGTTTCTAAAGAGGAACGCAAAGAGTGTCAGAAGTACAAGTGTATTCAGCGTGATGATGATATCTGGATTAATGGGGAAGGAAAAGTAGTACTCCCTAACAGTCTACTGACTCAAATGGGCAGATACTAGCATGGACAAGCTCATGTGGGGAGATATGATATAGTCCGATGTTTAAAAAAAAATTGGTATAAACCAAAGTTTGGACAGGTTGCCGAAGCAGTTTGCCAGAGATGCGTCATTTGCCAGCAGATGAATGTTGGCAAAGGGACATTTGTCAATATGGGACAAATAGGCATGGCAGGAGGACCATTCAGCAGAATGCAAATGGATTTCATTGAGATGCCTGCGTGTGCTGGTTTGAAATATGTGTTGGTGATTGTGTGCATTTTCAGTCATTGGATTGAGGCTTACCCTACAAGGAGAAATGACAGCCTTACTGTAGCAAAGTTACTGCTTAGGGAGTTAATTCCATGTTTCGTTTTTCTGGTCTCTTAAGAATCAGATGGAGAAGCTATTTCAACAATGAATTAATCTAGTTGCAGAAACTTCATTGTAGTTACTCCCCAGAAGCTTCAGGACTCATAGAGCAAATGAATGGCACTTTGAAATTGAGATTGGCAAAAATATGTGCATCAATGAATCTGAAATGGCCAGATGCTTTGCCGTTGGTTCTAATGTCAATGAAGAGCACCCCTGACAAGAAAACAGGATTGTCACCCCAGGAAATCCTCATGGGAAGAGCTGTGAGATTGCCAGCTGTACCTGCAAATGTACTTGTGAACATTACAGATGATATGATGTTAGACTACTGCAAAGGTTTAGCTGATGTTGTTTGATCTTTCTCTCATCAGGCGGAAGTTACCACACTTCAAGCTCCGCAAGGCCAGGGTCATAACCTTAGAGCTGGTGATTGGGTTGTGATTCAAAAGCACGTTAGAAAATCATGGTTGGAGCATCGGTGGAAGGGACCCTATCAGGTGATATGGATCACTACTATGGCTGTAAAGTGTGCAGGTCTTCCAAACTGGATCCACGCAAGTCACACTCGGAAAGTGAATAAATCAACAGAACAAGTCGAAGAGCTGTTGAGATTGCCAGCACCTAAGAGTGTTGCAGGTCAAGAAAGAGAAAGAGAAGAACTGGAGACTGTGCCTGAACATACTGCAGCCGAACCATCCACTTCTGTGTCAGACGAGGTGGAGGACATCCTGGGGGATGAGAATGAAACATCTTCAAATGAACTATTAAGAGAAAAAGAACATCTTCAAAAGGAACCGGCTCAGGAGGGAGCATCGGTTGCAGAAGGTGGTCTGGAAAACCAGACTGAACAAGTGACAGACCCCAATGGAGAAGAAGTTGAGACTGATCCAAGCCTAAAGGGGTTTACTCCTCCTGAACCACTTACGGGAACATCAAAGGAGAAGAATTTGTGTCCAATACTAAAGAAAGTGTTGACATGAAAATCTCCGAAAAGGGACAATTGGACAGAAACAAGTTCAAAGTCAAAGAAGACAAATATGTTGCCACCAATTCAGAAAGAAGTCAATCTAACTACAGAAGAAGATCTGAGTGAAGAAGAAATCAACAGTGGTCGAAAATTGAAAAGAAAAAGAGTTGCCAATAAGAGATATTCTGGTCCTGAAAGGGTATATGCAAGTACAATGAATGACAAAAAGAGTTTTTAAACTTTTGTTTTGAAAGAGACACTCCTGGTGTATATTTTGGGACATGAAAACTGAGTGAGGTGTTAATGGGAAATCCATATATCTGAATTTGAAAGAAAGTAAGAGGCTTTGTTGATTTTTACCGGAAAAGACTTTGATAACCTGATATGACAAGCTGCTATTTAATTTTGAAAAGCTGCTAAACGGATTTGACAAAAATGTTACCGCACTTTGACAAATGGTCCTGAATGTGTGAGTGAATTTTGAAAAAAACAAACGGAAAAATTTAGGATGGATAGAAGATTGAAGATTGAAGCTCTGAAGAATTGAAATTTTTGTTTTTATTTTGTTTTTAATTTTAGCAGCACAGCTATATTTTTGTTTTTTGCTTTTACTTTCTGATTCCTTACTTGCCATAGGAAACTCTAGCAGGCAACGTTCTAAGAACAGATGATGTAAATACATGGGTATTGGTTTAGCGATTGTTTGTGCAATTGTATGTTTGTTGTTTCAAATGGAGCCAACTATACCATAGCTGTACATACACCTGTTACTCCTTTAAAATTGATTCCTACGCTTTCAGCAATAGATAGGTTTAGAATAGATGAGAAATGCTTGCATGAAGAGAAAGAACTTTCTTCTAATGTCTTCTATCGCTTATTGCGTGAGTATGTTTATGTAATGGATGCAGGAGATTGTTATGTCTGTATGCAGATTCCAGCCTCTATTGAGGAGGGAATTGCCTATTACAGTTTGCCTTTAACATATGGCATAAGTTGTAGTCTTTTACTAACATGATTCTATAACCAGGAGTACATTCAATATTTCTACTCCAACTTTGACATTTTTTTTCTTTTGTCCTATTATTAGAGATCTTAATGAGATAGCTAAGGATAATAACATAGAAATAGTGAAGGGTTTCTTTGAACCTACATTAACCTTTGGGACTGGATTCGCCCATAGAAATAATTTGACCTGTTTACTTTCACCTTTAAAGAAGAGCTTTTTCGATAACACAGAGGGTAAGAGAAGGGTGATTAGGGCTAAGGTACATAAGGAATTAGTTTCACATAGCCCTCGGATTGACCATGCATACACGGACACTTTACTAAACAAGGGAGACTAACTTTAGATGTACAACATGTAGGAAAGCTTTTTTATATACAGGCCACAGTCTAGAATTGATAATATATTTGTGAGAACGAGTGAATGTGGACATGTGTTTTTGTTTGGGAATAAGTGGACCTTTATACTGAATGGTCAAGACCCACCCGTGCCTGGGGTCTATTACATCTGTGGGACAAATGCATATTACCGTCTTCCTAAAGGATGGTATGGCACATGTTATTTGGGAATAGTTTTCCCGATAATGTACCAACTTGATGACTTGAGTAATTTTCATAAATTGACTGAAACACAACTTAGACACAAGCCAGAATCGGTTTCTAGCACTGTGGGTATTAGACTTGGCATCCTTGGCATGGTCTCCCCTACCTTTTTGCCTCTGTTTCCCAGGTTGTTGATGTGTGCTGCACTCAGTTTTTGCTGTTTTTGTTACTCTGGGCACTTTACCACTGCTAACCAGTGCTAAAGTGCAAGTGCTCCTTTATAAAATGTGTATGTAATTGGATCTCCAAGATTGGCATATTTGATTTACTGGTAAGTCCCTAGTACAGTGCACTAGAGGTTCCCACGGCCGGTAAATCAAAAGCTACTAGTGGGCCTGCAGCACTGGTTGTGCCACCCACAATAGTAGCCCTGTAATCATGTCTCAGTCATGCCACTGCAGTGTCTGTGTGTGCAGTTTTAAACTGCCAATTGGACTTGGCAAGTGTACCTACTTGCCAGGCCTAAATCTTCCCTTTTCTTACATGTAAGGTACCCCTAAGGTAAGCCCTAGGTAGCCCCATGGGCAGGGTTCAGTACATATTTAAGGTAGGATATATACTAATGTGTTTTATATGTCCTAACAGTGAAATACTGCTAAATTTGTTTTTCACTGTTGCAAGGCCTATCCCTCTCATAGGTTAACATGGGAGCTGCCTTTAAATATGATGAAAGTGTAGATTCCATTTGGGAGCGGATAGACATGTGGAGTTTGGGGTCTCTGAGCTCACAATTTAAAAATACATCTTTCAGTAAAGTTGATTTTAAGATTGTGTGTTTGAAAATGCCACTTTTAGAAAGTGAGCATTTTGGGCCAGATGTAGGAAGCCGTTTGCATGGTGCAAACTGCGAAAATCGCAGTTTGCGCCATGCTAACGGCCTAATGCGATGCACATTCACAAATTGCGAGTCGGTACCGACTCGCAATTTGTGAATGCGACTCGCAAATAGGAAGGGGTGTTCCCTTCCTATTTGCGACTCGCATCGCAATTCAGAATTGCTTTGTGACCGCGAATGCGGTCGCAAAGCAACTCGCAGTTACCACCAGTGTCACACTGGTGGTAACTCATTCGCAAAAGGGAAGGGGTCCCCATGGGACCCCTTCTCCTTTGTGAATGTTGCCCAGAATGTTTTTTCAGAGCAGGCAGTGGTCCGAAGGACCACTGCCTACACTGAAAAAACGAAACCAAATGGTTCCGGTATTTTTTTCATTTTGCAATTCGTTTTCCTTTAAGGAAAACGGGTTGTAAAATTAAAAAATAAAACTGCTTTATTTAAAAAGCAGTCACAGACATGGAGGTCTGCTGACTTCAGCAGACCACCATCCCTGTGAGTGCAGGGACTTGCTATGGGGTCACAAAATGCGACCCACCTCATTAATATTGATGAGGTGGGTCTTTGTGACCCCATAGCGAGTCGCAGACGGTGTCTGAGACACCGTTCTGCATCCGAGATTGCGACTCGGAAATTGCAAGTCGGACACACTCGCAATTTCCGAGTCGCAATCTCGGAGTTTGCTACATGTGGCCCTTTCTTGCTTAAACCATTCTGTGACTCTGCCTGTTTGTGGATGCCCTGTCTGGATCAGTTTGACAGTTGGGCTGTTTGCACCTCTCTCTAGACAGTGACACAAAGGGAGCTGGGATGTAGCCTGCATATCTTGATGAGCCATCTGTGCTAGGAGGAAGGGGAGGAGTGGTCACTCACACCTGAAAGGGCTGTGCCTGCCCTCACACAATGCAGTCTCCAACCCCCTGGTGTCTGAGGCCTAGCCTCAGGATTTCACAAACAAGAGAGACTAAAATGGGTATAAGAAGGGCACTCAAAACCACAGACTTTAGATCACTTCTGGAAATAAAGAGGAACCTCTGCCTGGAGAAGAGCTGAACAGCTGAGGAGAAGTGCTGCCCTGCCTGTGACTGTGCTTTGTGGAGCTCTCCTGCAGTAGCTGCTTCTGCCTGGTGAAAGGGGACAAAGACTGGACTTTGTTGTGCATTCCTGCTTGTGAAGAAATCTCCAAGGGCTTATCCTGAGCTTGCCTCCTGTTGTTGGAGTCTTAGGGCCATCAAAACTTCCCCTGCCAGCACCTGGACTCTCTGCTGAGAATCCTGCCCTGCTAAGTGGTGCCCTATCCAGTTCCTGGGGCCTTGAAAGATGAAGCTGGCAGACCAATATTGAAAATCCACGCACAAACTGCCATCCGGGGAAAATTTTGACGCAACCTCGGAGACGCAGCTGGAAAAATGACACCCCGCTGGCTTCATGGCTGAAATCAACACTCCGCATGCAGCGCAGCTGGAAAATCAACACATGAGGCTGGAGAAACCCCGCGCAACACCGCTGATGGAGGCTGGTAATATCACAACCCACAAAGCCTGGCTTTTCGGCTACTGTGCGGCCGGATTTTCAACGCAACATCGCTGGGCGTGGGAAAACGACACATTGCTCTCCTGCAGAGAGAAGAAACGATGCACACCGACGCGACCGGAGTAGGAGAAACAACGCACAGTCTCACTTGCAGGTGAGAAATTGACGCATCGCTAACTTATTTCAATGCACACTCGCCTGTGCGTGTTATTTTGACGCTACTTTTCAAAGCTAACAGTGTTTTTACTGTTTACAAAAGGATTTAAGACTCTTTTGCTTTTAAAATTCATAACTTGACTTGGGTATGTTGGATGTTTGTCATTTTGGTCTTGTTTTGTTCAGATAAATATTTCCTATTTTTCTTGACCTGTGTTGTGTCATTTTGTAGTGTTTTTACTGAGTTGTGTGGTGGTACAAATACTTTACACCTAGACTCCGAAGTTAAGCCTGCCTGCTTGTGCCAAGCTACCAAGGTGGTTAGTGGGGGTTCTACTTTACCCTGACTAGAGTGAGGGTCCTTGGTTGGAAAGGGGGGTAACCTGACTGCCAACCAAAGACCCCATTTCTAACAGCGGAAGACATATTTGAAGCAATAAGTCCTTCAGAAGACGTTGTTCTGAATTCAATGAAAATACAAATGTTGTCCACAGTTGTGGATAACATGCTACCGTATTATTCAGGAGCTATTCTCCTCTTGGATACTGAAATGGATGCGACAAGAGCTATGACTCTTCAGAACCGCCTTGGGTTAGACATTCTCTGCAAAAGAGGGCAGAGTTTGTACATTTTTAGATCCGTGTCACTGTTGTTCCTTCATACAGGACAATAGTAAAGTAGGAGTTTGATTAACAATCTCACAAAACATGAATCTGAACTAAAGGAATTAACAGAAACTACTATTTGGGAAAAGGCTGGCAAGGGAGTTGCTTCAGTGGGAAATTGGCATGGCAACCTAGGGGAAGGTATTTTATTAAAATTTGTAAAATGGATCTCAATTATTGTGTTTTGTCTAATTGGAATATGGGGAATGTACAAACTGTTTAACACAATCAAAAGAGAAGATATGAAAAGAATCAGAGGGTAGAATTTCAAATGGGAAAATTACATGGGGAAAATTCAAAGAGAAAGAAAATGGATAGAAATGTGGATGAATCAAAATTTTGAATCATGAAATGAAATAAATACATTTATTTGGGGTTTTGTGTAATGACATTTATAGTAATCAGAGGAGGGATTGTGAAAGCTGAGTTCTGCATTAATATCTTTCACATATGTAATCATACGTATATTTGGTTGTTTTAATCATTTTTATAGTTAACTTTTAGGTGTCATGCATAATGTACTTGTTAAATTGGCCACCATCGAACGTGAGGCCTACACAAATACTAACTCTAAGAGATTGAGTGAAATATTAAGAGTTAAACTGTTTTCTTCAGAATTAATTCTCTGAACTAATGTGAGTATTTCTTGTCCTTTGCTGGGCCTGAAGCTGAAAAAGGCCACTGTGTAATGTTATCTGTAATTAAATGTTTCTAATATGCACCGCTCTCATAACTTCAAATCCTCTGTTTGACTAGCTCTATTCAGTTGTATGAAAGCAATGTTTCTAATTCTTGTTTTCTTCCAAAGATGTTTCCTCACCATATCCTGTTTCTACTGTTTTTAAAGTCATTAACCCTCTACAATGTCAAACAAAGGGACAAATTGAGACTGAACGGAAGGAACTTGCAAAGATACTTTTGTATAAGTTTGAAACCACGCAAGAGGAGAGATGACCAATGGGGATCCAATGGACATCTAGAAAAGAAACTTAGAATGAAATGCCGATAACTAATATTTTTGTAATTGGTTGTTCTTTCTACGCATGACTTCTTTAACCAATCAGCTTATTATTGTCTTTTAATATAACAAGGGGATCATTCTTCTGGGAGCATTCTAGAGATTGTTTCTTTCGAGATTCTTCTGAGAGAGATTTCTTGACAGATAGTCTACTGACTTCTTGGTACTTTATTATTTTTCTGAGTTTAGCTTGTCTGTTCTATGATGAACTAATAATGTGATGGTTTAGGAACATTATAGTCCAGACTCCTAAACCGTCATCCCTTTCCCGTTCCTGACCTGTTCCTGACCTTGCTGTGCACTTGATAAAGCTAATCTGATTCACTGTCGCCCACTGGGATAGGTAACATGATTGTGTAATGTTTTGTTTCTTTGCCTTTGTTTTACAGGTACCAATCTGCTTGCTTTTGATAATGTTCTAGCTAAGTATTTTTCCAAGTTAGTGTTACTAAAACGTTTGCATGAAGCCCAACATGCTGATGCTAATTAGTGGTTAGTGAGGTATATTTTCTTTACTATGAATGGTTATTGACATCTTTTGTTGTTGATTCAATGTATTCAATTTCTCTTGCTCAAATCTTATTGCTGTTGATTTGTGTATTTTCTATTGAGATTGTTATTCTTATTGTATTGATTAGGCTTAGATTTTTCCGATCAGCTTGTGTTGTTTCTTTAAATGTATCAATTGATATTGAGATTAATATTCATGACTTTAGCTTTGTTGATTTAGGGAAATAAATATCCTAATTATTAATAAACTGGTGTGGTTATTTAGGGTCACATTGATCATGGTATGTTCTTTATTGGTTTTCTATTGAATGAATATTGTATTATGACATTTTCTTTAAAGCAAACAAAAAGGTTCATGGACCTCAAGCATGAAATCAGCTATCTAAATATAGCAGTGATTTCCGCGCTCACAGTAGTAATTTCACAAAAAAGCACACAAGTTAAGTTAAAAGATTAATGACTTGATTTAGAGTTTAGTGGAGGGGTTACTCTGTCACAAACTTGACGGATATCCTGTTTGCCGTTTTACAAGTTCCATAGGCTATAAAGGAATTGTAATATGGCAGATGTGATATCCATCACATTTGTGACAGGGTAACCCCCTCTGCCAACTTCTAAATCAGGCAGTCAGCACTTCATTAGGTGTTTGGCGATTAGATGAGACAACCCCCAAACTCGCGGGGAGGATGCCACCGTCATACCAGTGGCATCTCCCCCAAGCTCATTACAATGATCCCGTCTGATTGACCGGCAGGAACATTGTATTACATGTTCCCGCCAGGCTGACTCGTGGGAACAGGGCTACGATATTGGCCTCGGCTCCTTTAAGGGGTAAATGGTCAAGACCCACCCGTGCTGAACAGGGGGGGCCCGGCACTGCCCCCCCCAGCATTGACCCACGGGCATGGGCAGTGCAGGGGCCCCCCTGTGGCCCCCAGCATTGATTTTCTGCCAGCCTTTCCATGGCAGGGTCCCCACCATGGAAAGGATGGCAAAAAGCTGAGTTGTAGTCAGCCAGGCAGCGCTGAGTTCAGCGCGCCCTGGTTGAGTACATCTCCAACCACTGTCACCCCCCGTTCCTGGGGGGAACGGGGGTCCCCTGGTGGGTCTGCCCGCCAGGGTTGTAATGTGGCAGTCAGACTGCCACAGATGAGGCGGTCTGAATGGCACCGCGAGGCTGGCAGTCCTTGGACCGCCATCCTCGTATTGAGGCCCTCAGTGTTTTCTACTTAAGTGCGGAGATACCACTAGCTTGAAATATGTTTCCTCCAAAACCTTTGTGCATTCAATTACATGATTTAACTTCTGTTCATTTTGGGAACTTGGTATTTGGTGTCTAGTTTTATATCCAGAAGGTGTCTAGAAAATCCAGTGTTCCCCGAAAAGGGCACATCAACTGAGACTATTACATTTAAAGGCCACAAAGGTGGCTCAGTGAGTTTAGCATTCACAACTAATATGTGTGACCTACAGTTCACAAGTTGCTTTGCTGACATGCTGACTTAAGCCTTTATCAGTTTTAGAACAGTAAAGTGAATGCTATAAAGTTGGTAAATAGTTAAGAGCTAATATTTCCAGTTACACTTGTGGTATCTGACAACAAGACTACATAAGTAAATAACGGAATTAGATTAAATCACTGTTGGACTCATTCTGAGCCCCATGTAATCACCAGGAATCAGATTAATTCAGTGTTGGACTCATTCTGGGACCCATGTAATCACCAGTGGTAATGTGTACCCAGTACATACTGATAAAACACTGACATTATTTACATGATCATCATTCTACATTTCAGACCTCAGAATGGAGATAATGCTGTAATAACTCATACTTTTCCTCCTTTCAAGGTACGCAAACTTAGGAAGTGTGCTGTTTGCCCAGATAACTATATATAGAAACAGCCCCATTATTCTATGCTTGATAATTCCCAATAATAAACAGCAAAGATCAGCAAGGGAGCATGAGTTCTGGAGCATCTTTCCATCTTGGAGCACCAGACTCCCCATTAAAGCAACATATTACAGAAATATCTTGGACACTAATGCTAAATCAGAAACCTTCTTTTGATAGCCTCATACTTGGCAATCATCAATTTAGCTGGCCTGGCATCTAATTGCACAAGAAAGCATCCCAGAACCATCCTTAATTTGTAATCATTCAACAAATTAAATTCACCATTGATATAGCCCTTAATGAATTACTTAACAATATCGGGGCTGATTCACAAAAGCATTTATGAGTATGGGGAAGTAAAAGCAGGGGCGTGTTCTGTCACATTTCATTGGTGCTTGCTTTTCGGTCTAATTTAGTTGCAGTGGTGGCACTCTAATGTGAGGCAGGGTGCCATCACTGGCTTCTGTCCTTCACCGCCAGAAACAAGGATGCCAAAACGGGTTCACACTATAGCGCCTCTTTTGCAACTGAATTAGACCAAACAGCAAGCACCTCAGAGTATGTCCAGGATTCTAACTGGGAAGGTGTGCCTGCCGCTTCTATGCAAGGAATGGAGATTCTGAACCATTTAAAAGATTCAATACCACAATGTTAGGGACAAAGGCACACATCATTCCATATCACAGAAAGATTAGGTGGTAAAACAGCAGAAAATTATCTCTGGAGAAAAACCTTCCCGCTCCAACTGCACTGGGCTCATAATAATAAGAAAGTTATCATGAAATAAATATAGCATGGCACAATAAAAAATTAAATGGTAGCAAGTTCAAGTCTTCATTTGAAAAAGATCACATATTTGGAGACTTCTGCTTTCTTCAGACTTTGGAGCTTCTATTACAACTTGAATGAATACCCTTGTGGGCTGTTAGTGGAGTTGCCACCCTGAACCCCTACAACAGGGTGTAGAATTCAAGTCATTGATCATTGCACATTTCAGACTGTACTTATACCACCAGCTGAAAGCCAGCAAAAATGATTTTCTGGGTGATACTTTTCTCTCTTTCATGGCTGCTAACTCACCACTGGAAACAGTCCCTCTACCACCCACTGTGTAATTATCTTGCAAGGCCAACGGAGACTGAGTAGTAAAGCCAGGCTCAATAAGCAAGTATGCAAAGTGATATACTCTGGACCTCATTCACAAGGCCCTAGGGGCACACTGAACCACTGGAATACTTGTAAATATGGACCCTTTTAACGCATAACACTGCGTGAAAGGGGCATTTCATGGGTGTTGCTTGGGGTGTTCCCATGCAACACTCCGGGAACCTGAAGGAATCGGACGCATTCCCAGATTTACAAGTCTGGGAATGAATCAGATTCCCACGCCATCTCATGGTTGGCATAAGAGTGGCACAACGGGGAAAAATATCTTTATTTCTCCCTGTTTTTTTCCTCTTTCTATGTATGCTGCATTCTGCAGAAAGAGGAAAACACCACTTGTGATTGGTTTTGTGCAGGAAGGTGTTCCTTCCTGCACAAAAACAATCATCCCCACAATGCAGGCACCCTTCCACCATGGTAATAATTTGAGTGCTAGCGCAGGGAGAGAGAAAAGATATGTGCCATATCTTGTAGATATGGCGCATTTCTGCCCTTTCCTGGTGGCGCGGGCAGCACAACAAGGCACCTGCTGCGCCGCCCTGCATGACAGGCTTCGTAAATGAGGCCCTCTGTTTGTTTAGATATATATTTATTTCTGTATCTATGCCAACATGTGAAAGTATACCATTGAAATGAAAGACACACCAACCAACATTTGTTAATAAAAAAGTCAAAAGGTGTAAATGTTATGTAAACAACAATAATGATTATTGTACCATTTTCATTGGTTAGCAGCGAATGGTACTGCCATGTGATTCATAATTGAAAATTACATTCAACTAGTGTAATCACGGAATCATGACTGCAATCGCAGAAGGGTCACACACAATGCACGACTGAAGCTGATGCATTACAAGTGCGTACATAAGTATTATTTTACACCGCGCTGGCTACACAGAGTGGACTCTGCTAAACCTGAGCACTGCCCCAAATGCAAGATCGCGCTAAAGACTTATACACACATGTGGTGGGTGTGCCCGGGGGTGAGGGATTTTTGAGGAATAGTGTACAGTGGAACCGGACAAAGGGGTAGGATGGAATGGGACATGGTAGAGGTTTGTTTACAGCAGGAAATGGAGGATCCTCTGGAGGAGTGAGATGAAGAGTCTGTGGATGGGTGATTGCATGATACAGAAATAGAAGTGATGAGGTGAGGAACGTCTCCATGTTGAATTTGCATGTATATATGTACTGCCTGGATGCTTTGTAAATCTAGATATCATATGTAACTGCTGGGGCATGCTCCTTCTCATGGATGGGGGCAGTTGTGAAGTTGTAATGTTGTGTATATGACCAACCCAATGAAAGAAATATGAAAAAATAAATAAATAAAATGACATTCAACTTTGAATGTATGCTGCAAACACGAAAAAACAACCATACTGAAGTGCTGAAGTGATTTGTGGTTAATAGCCTGGTAACCATGTAAATAAACAGGTGCTATCTATAGGGAAGCACACGATTACACCAAAGTCCTTTTGTTGCCTACGAGATAGTTAATTGTGTTCCTCAATAGCATCCAAAGGTCAAGGGAGATGGCGGATGTTCGCAGTCCATGGTTTCCGCATCAAGGGTGCCTACAGTGCATTCACATCTCACATCATCTGACATCACCAGTGGATATCTTTGACTTTCCAGGGAATTTTATTGAAGAAGTGAACAAATGCAATTTTCTAAGGTACACTGTGTAACAGCTGCCTCAGAATATTACGCAAGTTAAACAAGGTACAGATAAACACATAAAAATGTCAGCTCTCTAAATATAGAGGCACGTATTACTTGCTTTTGATCTCGTTCGTCTGTTTTCTCTGTATCGCGTTATCTTTCCCCTCTCCCTCCCATTTAACAAGCATATTTACTGAATATCCATAAAGCAGAACTAACTGTGTCTTGGAAACAGCAGCTATTAATATGAATAACAAGCACTGGCAAAGCCAAACAATCTCATTTCGCCAATGGTTGCTGCCTGTTCCGGTTTTGCCAATGTTTGTTGAATTGAAGTGCAAACAATGGTAAACTAATATCAGTGGGTGGCCATCTCAAACTGTTATTTTTTATACTTTCAAGATATCTGTACGTATTATATGTAGATGCAATGTCATGGACCTTGTCAATAATACAAAACTTTGTGTACAAAATAATATTGTTATACCGCTCCAAAATAGCCACTCTGATGCATCATGACACAACATGACAGTGTAGGAAGCTGGCTCTTTACATAGGGGACCAAAACAAAGTACACTGTGCAAAGAGTCCAAGCAATCCTCTGGGGTATCGAGAAAAACACCTGACATCACAAATGCTCTCTTTTTGGGAAGTGTGGTTGAGCAGTTAGACAGGTCAGAGGGTAGTGCTAACGATGTAAGCCACACACTCATACAGTAAGTGAGACAACACTCAATAAGGAATTTGGACACCAATTTCTAAAAATAGCATGTACTTTTATATAAACTTTGTTTCCAGGATCACCAGAATCAGGTGAGTACTTTTCGAGTTATGAATTTTTAGAGTTTGCAAAAGTTGACAGTGCATTTTTTAGATGTGGTATTGTTATCCTATGTAGGAAGAACACGCACTGCATACAAGTGTAGTACACTGACTTATGGGACCAATCTCCTAGACTTAGTGTAAGTATGGGGCAAGGTCGAAGGCCACACCAACAGGTCACCTTTGACGCCCAGGTGCAGTGGTGCAGTTCAGCGTTGGGTGCCCCATGTAAGTCAATGGGGATCGGCCTGGTTACAAAGTTGCTGCAGGGATGGAGTGGAAGATCAGTCCAGGCCAACCCGTTGGGGGTCTCGACCCAGGACGTCCTCAGGCATGTGGGGACACCATCGGTCGACTTCTCCTCTGGATGTGGGGTGTAGGTGCAGTGGTGGCTTCTGGCATTGGGTCCGGTGCTGGAGATCCTCGCGGTTGCAGGGGAGCCTGCCAAAACAGTCTGAAGGCGACAACTGGGGGTCCACTCCGACGCAGACAACCAGCGGGCTCAGGTCTCACGAGACTGGGAGACATCAGGACACCCTTGGTCCTCTTCTCCTCTGTCCATGGCGCATGGGTGCAGAGGTGTCCTCAGGTGTTGGGTCTTTGTCTTCAGGTCACTCAGGTTTGCTGGGGGGTCTGCACAATCAGGTTGCAGATGCCGTTGGGAAGTCCACAGTGAGCAAGCTCAAGGTGAGCTTTGTCTCTGGAGGACCTGGGGGCCATGCTGATACCATTGCCCACTTTAGCTCGGGTTAGGTGGCTTGGGTGCAGAAGGCAGGCTAGCAGGGTTGGCGCCAAGTCTGTCGTGCTCCACAGCACTTGGGTTCAGGAGGCTTCATGTCCACTCCTACCTTTGTGTCCATCAAAGATCTGAGTATCTGGTACCAGGGGGGCCCCTAAATACTCAATTTAGGTGGTGTTAAGTGGAGTGAAGGGTTGTAGCCAATGGGCCCCTTACATCTGGGGTCACAACACACCTTTGATTACCACTTCCTGTGGAGAGTGGGCATTGCACTGCCAAAAGGTCCTATATTCCACTACACTAAAGATGGTGGAATTTCCTAGTCTGTGTCCATTTCAGGCTGGTCCCTCTAGGGTTATGTCCAGTCTGAAAATATAATACACCTCCTACATAGCTAATTTTCCCACCTGTCCAGGTGCCAGATGGGCCCTGGCGTGGGTTGACATCTCCCTCTGAGGAATTCCAGTTCTGCATACCAAAGGCAGTGGGATTCTTTGAAGCTTCTGCCCTGGAATGCAGGTCATCCTGTAGGAAGGGTTTGTAACACCCCTGCCTGAGAAGGCTTTGTTTCTGAACTTCAGAGAGCAAAGGCTCTCTCCCTTGAGAGTCAGATTCTCATCTGTTGGTGCCAGACTAGTTAGAAATGGTTGTTGAGCTTACCAGTAGTCAGTAGCTTTTCAGGAGGCACCTCTAAGGTGCTCTCTTGGTACACGTATTAATAAATCTGCCAATAAAATCAGTGATGGTTTATTAATACAAGATGTTTGATACTAACAATCCCTATTTTCAGTGCAGCCATCATGTAGATGGGAAACTCATACTGACCAGTGTCCAGCACATGTAGTTAAAATGACTTCACTGTCCAACTACCATGTCTAAAAATCGACAAAGACATAGCCGGGGCATATCTGCTCATGCAGATATGGCCCACATGTAATATAACACACCCTGCCTTAGAGCTGTAAGGCCTGCTGTAGGGATGGCATACAAATAATACATGCAATGTTTAGGGGACATGGCACACAGTCTGTGTGCCAGGTCATGTTTTCACTTTTAGGAAGCACCTTGTCATGCAGCGTGCAATGGCAGTCTGCATGAGGTTAGTGCTGGATCCCTTAGAGTGGCACAAGTTTTGCTGCAGCTCTTAGGGTCCCTCTTCAGTCCTCATGCCCTAGGTACCATTTACTAGGGACTAAAAGAGGCATTAAAAGGTCTGGCAACTTGGGGATCAAGTGACCAGGTGTCTTGTTTTGGGGAAGGAACACTGACACTTAGGACCTGGTTAGCAGGAACCCAGTGCATCTCAGTCAAAGGTACATCACAAACCAAGCAAAACCTGTGTGGGGGGGGGGCAATACAACTAGAACCCAGCTTCCTACAGACAGCCATCTTGAAAGTAATACAAATTAACTTTCCAAGAAGGCCACCTTCACTATTGGCTTTGCTTGTGGGTGTGGCACAATTGTAAAGCCAATGTCAAAGTCAATAGCACAACAACAAGCACACAGGAGCATTTCAGAGAAGTTGAAGGTTAAAAGATGAAGGAGGGTGACAGCAGTGTCCGATGTCAATGGAAGGATAAGGCGAGGAAGGGATGAGAGAGAAGGAGCAGGATATGTACTGATGTTCAGTGCAAAATCTAGAATGGCAGAAAACATGCACAGAGAAAAATAATTACCTCACATCAGCAGTGGTAAGATACGTGCATACAAGAACAAGAATAGTGAGAAATTAAAATAAAGAAAGCCATACATTCATGAGCAAAGGGCAGACTGAAAGTCCACTCTAATTATAGTATTCTTGAAATTATATCTGTGACAAACAGACTGAAAAAATTTGAAGATCCCTTTACATATTATCTAGCATGAAACTAACTTTGAGATGTCCCTTCTCTCCCTCCACTATACATGGAAAAGCTAAGCCCTCTGTAGTCAAAAAATAAAATAGAGAAAAGTACATGAAAGAAAAAACAATTGAGAAAGGGTTAAAAGAGATAAAAAACACAAGGATAGACCAATCACCAATCATGAAACCCTTTTTCTTTATCCAGCACTTTAATGCATGTCATTAGATCTGTTCTGGAATAGATGCCGCTGTCAACATTACCACTCCCTTCAGGTGGTAATGTTAGCAGGATTGGTATTCTGTACTACCACCAGTGGTGTGGTATTACTGCTACTGATAAATACATTTTTATGTACCACTAGATTAAATATATTTGTTCTCATTTTCAACAGTAGCCATCAGTATTAAATGCTTACTTCAGCAGTGAAAAATACCACTACTGAAAACGAAAGGTGAAAAAAGCGGGCATTGACATGACCTGGGTGGTGGAAACTATTCACTGTTGACATACTGCATACATGGTGCCCCTACCAAAATGTACACTTCAATATCAAAATTGATAACATCACTACTTAAGACCATCTCAGAAATGGGCTTATTTTCAGTCACAAAATCTATCCTTTTTAGGAGGTTGTATTTCCTGTAATGGAAAAGTTAGTGGTTACTCACTCACCACTATTAGATTTTTACTACTGGTAGAAATCCAACGGTAGTGAGGCAGCAACACAGTCCTAATTCTGTTGTGGGGCACTAATTTCCCAGCCTGGCCTGCAAAGGTAAAATTAACATGTTTGAAGAATGAGGGTCTTCTCATGAGTTTCATTTTTTTTTAACATTATTGGCCTGATTAACAAAGATTTTGCTTTGAGCAGGTGTGATGTACTTGTTTTGTACTCCAGGATTACTTCTGAATTCCAAAAGTAAGGGTATTCAGTATTCCTATGATGTGTGGCGGGACTGCAATGAGGCCTTATTTAGTAAATGATTTATGATGTTCAGGAGTCATAACCACGTTTGTACAAAATGTTCCCCTACATTTATATAATTTGTGCAACTTCGCATTAGGCAAATTATGCAAAATGTTGGAAATTATGTAAAGGTGAAATTTGGCTAAATTATTTGTTGCAGAGGACTGGTGTCTTGTGGAAGGCTGGTTTTGGCCGAAAATATGTCGCAAGAGACAATTTCTTCACTAACCAGTCCCTTGACTCTTCAAGTGACTTTTGAGCAAGGGTATTGCTTTCATGCTCAATTTTAACTTGGATACCATAAAGTTCATTTTTCATGGCTTATGTGTAATTTCGAGTATGTTTCTTGACCTTTCAATTACTTTATTTTTAAAATTATGCAATTTTTACACCCCTTTGTACAGATAAACAAGCAACATTCGTAATCCCAGAAACAAAGACGAAAACCATTACATGTGCTCAATGAAATGTCCACTTTTTAATACTCAAATTGAGAAGGAATTATTAGGGGACACCATCCAATCTCTTCCCCAATTCACCATACATGTTACTCAGAGTTCAAATAACAACCAAAGCTCTTTCATCCTTACTGATACAAATATTACCTTTCAATTACATTTCTTTCAAATCTTTATTGAATAACCAACTCACCTTCTCAGTACTATCTATATAAAATGTAATGGAAGAACTTATTTATATGTATAGTTATTTATAGATATAGTTCATCAAAAAATAAATAACAAGACTTTAAAAAACTTACATGACTTAAAAATAATTTCCATAGAAGCACCAAAACATTTTCTTGAATTAGGATATTTCATGGTCAGATAAAGTAATTACTTGAAATATGTCTTTCTTTCATACTTCAAAAGTTGGCAATGCATCTTACATGCAGTAAGGCATTCAATTTAATAACACAAAAATCTCGACCTCCACCTAATCACAGTATCAAGAGCTTGCCCCCAGAATATCCTACGACAAGAATGTAAAATTAAGGCAGTTCTAAAATATATAGGAAGCAAAGTTGTCTATATATTGAAATCAAAGACAGATTTTTTTTTTTCTACAGAGATTTTTATGCCAGTCTATAGTTTGTAGTGTATGTTTTTGCAAATGAAGTGCTTCTAGTCTATATTTTCTCAAGCTACTGAATAAGTGCCTAATATCTTTAGTTATATACATTTGAATAAATATGCCTTTTAACTAAGACATGTTAGATTTTGAGATTTGCTAGAACATTTGACTTAATTGATGTCGCTTCGTTGTAATTTAATCCATATAAGAAAGTGTCTAGGCTGGTTACGAAAATGTTGATTTATCCTAAATGAAAGTGTAGAGATTATATTATCCTCAATTAGTTTCCCATGCTCATTTTAAACTAATCAACTGAGTGCTGCCTATAGCAAAAACAAGCACCCTTGCGAAGATGCAAGGCTGCCTGCATTACAGATAGGATTGTTTTTGTGCAGAAAGGGGCACCTTCCTGCAAAAAACAATCCTTAGTGCCCTTTTTCCCTTTCTATATGTGATGCAGAATGTAACACATGTAGAAAGAGGAAATAACGAGGAGTAATGAAGATATTTCTCCTCATTACGCCCTGTCGGAATGGCGTACCATTTTCATACAATCACAGGTTTACTGCCCTTGGCAAAACTGGGACTGTACCTAAATCCATTGGTAGTGCATGGGAATGCCCATGCTCCACCCATTGAACGCCTTCCTGACTCTGAATAATGCAAAGCAGTGATTTGCAGTACTTTCCGTTACTTTGGATTTACTAAGCCACGCAGAGACACGCAATGTGGCCATGCATGGTTTAGTAAATCTCACTTAAGCCTTGGCTTTGTCTTGCATTGCCTTGTGTGATGAAAGGTCGGTGTGCAAACAAAATATTGGAGAAAATAAATTATCTAGACAAAATATCATGCCAAACATATCAAGGACAAAAATATTGTGAAGGTAAGTTTCTATAGGTAAGCAAAGTTTTCAATGCATAACTCCACACATGTGTCCCTTGACAATATATGTGGATGTGAAGTTAAGAATAGTAAATCTATACTTACCTATTTGTGCTCACCTTCTCAATATTTTTGACATGATATTCTGATCACAAAATATTTGTGTTTCCGATATTCTGTCAGTAATACGAAAGGGCGAAGCAAGGGCTTTTCATACTCTGGCCCTAAATGTCCATGTTGACCTTTTAGCCTTTTAAATACTTGATGTTGAAATCCATTTTCCATGCTATATACCTATAAAGACATTTGACATCCATGGTGTAACACAGTACCTTTTGGTTTTCTATGTTTTATAAAAAACGAGTAGCTGCTTGGTTGCTGCGGTGGCCTTTGAGTGTCCTGGATCATAGGCATTCCAGTTGGTGAGGAGGAACGTGGAGAGTCTTCAAGAAAGGAAAAGAGCCATTTGGAAATAGAGCTGGAAAAGGTTGAGACGTTGACCCTGAGATTAGGCTAGAAGTGGGCAAAATCTGTTGTCAGCATGATAATTGTCACACTTTTTACACATTTCGCTATTTAGGTTGTTGGTGTAGTTCTGTATTATGCTTGCAATTTAGTAATACTCTATTAAACCTGGGAAATGCTTTGCTAGAAGGAGCTTATGCTACCTTCATACCAATAAACGCAAGTAATCTTGTGGAAGCACTGATTCAACGAGTTATTCCCCACATAAAGATGATTTTGCAGTATTGCCTTAATCAACCCCTTAGCTGCCAGGCCTTTCCCCCTCCTGTGCCAAGCCTTTTTTAGGCTATTTGGGGTAGTTCGTGCTTAGGCCCTCATAACTTTCTGTCCACATAAGCTATCCACGCCAAATTTGTGTCCTTTTTTTCCAACATTCTAGGGATTCTAAAGGCATCCAGAGTTTGTAGGTTCCCCTGGAGGAAACGAAGAAATGAGCCAAAACACAGCTAAAATTAGTTTTTTAGGGGAACATGGGAAAAAAGTGCTTCAGAAGATGGCATGTGTTTTTTCCCTGCAAACGGCATCAACAAAGGGTTTGCAGTGCTACAAATCACCATCTTCTCAGCTTTCAGAAACAGGCAGACTTGAATCAGCATTGATGAATCCCGGTCAGCTAAACATTTCTGAAAAGTAGACAAAATTCTGAATTCAGAAAGGGGTTATTTGTGTAGATACTTCAGGGTTTTCTTATGGAAAGTAATAGCGGAAATAAAAAAATATTGAAATTGAGTTAAAAAAACAGCCATTTCTGTCCACGTTTTCTTCTGTAACTGTTTCCAGCTATGGCAGATTTTTAAAGCAATATACAGCTACATTTGCTGGACTCTTCTGGTTGCGGGGATATATGGGGCTAGTAGGTTAATTAAGAACGCCAGGTACCCAGAGCCAATAAATGAGCTGTGCCTTGCTATGTTTTTTTATTTGTATACCAGTTATACAGGAATTCTTTTGGTAAACTAGAAAGAGTGAAAAATAGGTAACAAGAAAACCTCTGTATTTCCTAAATGGGCACAAGATAAGGTGTTGAGAAGCAGTGGTTATTTGCACATCTCTGAATTCGGGGGTCACCATACTAGCATGTGAATTGCCAGGCATTTCTCAAATAGACTTCTTTCTTACACACTGTCTTACATTTGGAAGGAAAATATGGAGAGAAAGACAATGAGCAATAACACTTGTTCTTTCATTCTGTGTTCCCCCAATGTCTCCTGATAAAAATGGTACCTCACTTGTGTGGGTAGTCCAAGTGCCTACGACAGGAAACGTCCCAAAACACATTACATTTTTACATTGAAATCTGACGTTTGGAAAGTGCCTAGCTGTGGATTTTGGGCTGTAGCTCAGCTGGCACTTAAGGAAACCTAACAAACCTGTGCATTTTTGAAAACTAGACACCTGGGGTAACCCAAGATGTGGTGACTTGTGGGGCTCCCACAGAAGTTCTGTTACCCAGAATCCTTTGCAAACCTCACAATTTGGCCAAAACACTTTTTACTCACATTTCGGTGATGGAAAGTTCTGGAATTTCAGAGGAGACACAAACTTTCTTCCACCCGGCGTCCCCCCAAGTCTCCCAATAAAAATGGTACCTCACTTGTGTGGGTAGGCCTAGTGCCCACAACAGGAAACCCCCCCAAAGTGCAACATGGACACATCACATATTTACATTGAAAACGAATGTGTTTTTTGGAAAGTGCCTATCTGTGGATTTTGGCCTCTAGCTCAGCCGGCACCTAGGGAAACCTACTAAACCTATGTATGTTTGCAAACTAGACACCTAGGGGAATCCAGGATGGGGTGACTTGTGGGGCTCTCACTGGGTTCTGTTACCCAGAATCCTTTGCAAACCTCAACACATGACTAAAAAACACTTTTTCCTCACATTTTGCTGTTGCAAAGTTTTGGAATCTGAGGGCAACCACAAACTTCCTTCCACCCAGCATTCCCCCCATCTCCCAATAAAAATGGAACTTCACTTGTGCGGGTAGGCCTAGTGCCCGTGACAGGGAATTGTCCAAAACACAACATGGACACAACAATGCTTTCTATTACAAAACTACCTGTTTTTGCAAGGGAGCACCTGGGTTTTTAGTCCCGGGCTCAGCAGCCATCTACGGAAACCTACCAAACCCAGGCATTTTTTAAAACTAGACACCCAGTGGAGTCCAGGGAGGTGTGGCTTGTGTGGATCCCCCAAAATTGTCTTACCTAGAATCCCCTGCAAACCTCATATGTAGCTAAAAAAAAAAAGAAAAATTCAGTGCGGGAACACCGCACCACCCACCGTTCCAAATTGCTGATGTTGAATCGTAGAACATATGTGGCTGATTTGTTTTGTGTTGGGAATTAAATACATTCATAAAAATAGTCCACCTTGAGTGTCATCTATAAATATTTCAAATTAGAAATTGTAATTTGCAACAAATTCCTATTTCACCTTGTGATTTTGTATTTGGAACATATCATAATGGATTCAATAGAAGTGGTTGCAATTCGAGCATCAACTTCTACTGAATCCATTGGTATTTTATGAACCAAACTATGTGTTAATAGGTTGCTTCCCAAAATACAGAATCATATTGGATCGCACTTCGACGTACCTCATTAATATGCATATCACAAAATGGTGGCCTGATGGAGTACTCTCTGGGGTAATCGAGCCCCAGTGGGACATTTCTCATGTGGGTCTGTGTGGCGTGTACTTTCACTATACAGAAGAAGGAAGTTGAAATAAAATCTAGGAGACCAAGGACTTTGAAATTATTCACTAACTGCAACAGGGAAAATGTGGTATACCTAATCACTTGCCCATGAAATCTAATCTATGTGGGAATGACCACAGGAGGATAAAGATTGAATTAATGAACATCGCAGCACAATTAGATGCAGAAGATACACCACCAAATTCACAGGCCACTATTTGGAGGCCAATAATACTGTACTGACAAAAAACTAACATGGGTGGTCTTGGACAAAGGGATACAAGTATTCCTGATGTGCCGAAGAAGTTATTCATCCAGGAACAGAGATCAGTGTACCATCTAAAGACACTGGAGGTCAAACTTAATGTTGAAATACCATGGCTCTAACCATAACAAGAGAAACTATACTTCACTGCACTGATCTAGTATCTGGAATAACTCATTGAAAGGCATTCATTTACGTCCCCTTCATCTGGCTTGAATGTAGCAGGTTGTAAGGCTCAGGGCCTTCCAAAATAATAATAATTATAATAATAATAATAATAATAATGTGATTAAATACTGCAGGAGAAAGTCATACATGCAAACTATAGATTTGCTGCATTTGCCACATTATCCATCACCTGCCGCATAATCTGCAGATTTTAACAAACAAAAATGTTTCTAGCTCAAACTGTTTAAAAGTTAGTAAAAGTGCAGCGACATGTGTCGCGGCACAGTGAAAGGCCCTTTGCAAACTACACTTGTCACCTTTTTCTTGCTTAATGCTATACTTGGGTATTATAATGTTAGTAATGAGGTGCAGCCGATGCCCAGACAGTGTTACCAGGTTTCAAAATGACAAAATAATTAAGTAATACTATTACAAATGTGCAGCATTAAGCCACATAGTTTGCCTTTTCTTGCCGCATAATTTACTCAACCCTGACACATAGTTTGGCACTCTCCTGCCACATAATTCCAGTGGCCCTGTCTATAGGTTCCAGGACATTAACAGATCACACTGTCTCACTGCACACAGTGTATGATTGAACCATTCTGTCCCCAGTTCAATGGGGGGCCAAAATATGTGTGTGGCACTCTCAATAGTCCATGTAACACCATGTAGTAAGCTTGAACCATATCACTGTGGCTCAAAATAGTAATGATTAAAATGTACGTCATTCACCAAGATTTGCTCTCACTTGGAGTGTACATTTTATAAACACTGTAATAAATGGATCTTTGTATCTTGGAAAATATCAAGATACAACAGCAAGGTTTTTAATAACATACAATTAGCTCCAGCGGTCGAAGGGCATTAAGAGAAGTATGGGAACTGTAATGCGGAATGCAGTGGGGGGAAGTCAGTGAGTGTGGGGGTGGGGAAAAGATATTGAAATAAAAAACAAAATATTCTGCCCCTTTTTCAGTCTTTTACCATCAGGTAGCTACGTATAAGATAACATGTAGCTTCAATGAAAAATAAATGTAAAAGGTTGTTACTCTTTGGGAAATGCAATATAGTATATTATGAAACCTCTTGTTATACCTTGCATCCTTGGTGTGGTTTCCCCTGTCTTATTTGCCTCTGCTTCCTATGTTTTGACTATGTTAAAGTGCAAGTCCTTTCACTGTAAATTATACGGCTAATTGGCTTTTCCATGATTGGCATATTTGATTTACTGGTAAGTCCCTAGTAAAGTGCACTTGAGGTGCCCAGGGCCTGTAAATCAAATGTCACTAGTAGGTATGCAGCACTGGTTGTGCCACCCACATGAGTAGCCCTGTAAACATGGCTAAGATCTGCCACTGCAGTGTCTGTGTGTGCAGTTTTAAACTGCCAATTTGACTTGGCAAGTGTACCCATTTGCCAGGCCCTAAACTTCCCCTTTCACACATGTAAGGCATTCCTCAGGAAGGTCCTAGGTAGCCCCACGGGCGGAGTGCAGTGTATGTTAAAGGTGGGACATGTACTGGTGTGTTTTACCTGTCCTAACAGTGAAATACTACCAAGTTAGGTTTTCACTGTTGCAAGTCCTATCTCTCTGATACGCTAACATGGGATCTGCCTTTAAATATCTTCTAAGTGCAGTTTCCCTTTGGGAGCAGATAGAGATGAGGAGTTTGAGGACTCTGAACTCACAATGTAAAAATGCATATTTTAGTAAAGTTGTTTTTTAAACTGTCAGTTCGAAAATGCCACTTTTAGAAAGTGGGCATGTTCTTGCTTACATTCTGCCACTCTGCCTGCTTTTGTATTCCCTGTCTGGGTCAGACTGCCAGTTGAGTTGTTTGTGAACCCCCTCTAGACAGTGACACAAAGGGAGCTGGGGGTGTAGCCTGCATATACTGATGGGCCATCTGGGCTAGAGTGGAGAGAGGAGTGTTCACTTACACTTGAATGGGCTGTGCCTGCCCTCGCACAATGCAGTCTCCAACCCCCTGGTATAAGTCTGGAGCCAGGCCTGGGCAAGGCAGGATCTTGTGAGTAACAGAGACTCTCCTTTGAAGTTTGCCTACTTCAAAGACAGAAAGGGGTATAACTAGTAGACCCAAAACCCCAGATTTTCCGATTACTTCTGGATCCAAGTGGAGCACCCTGCCTTAGGGCTGTAAGGCCTGCTGTAGGGGGTGACATACAAATAATACATGCAGTGTTTAGGGGACATGACACACAGTCTGTGTGCCAAGTCATGTTTAACTTTCAGGGAGCACCTTATCATGCAGTGTACAGTGGCAGTCTGCATGAGGTTGGTGCTGGGTCCCTTAGTGTGGCATAAATTGTGCTGCAGCTTTTAGGGTCCCTCTTCAGTAATCATGCCCTAGGTACCAGGGGTATCATTTTCTAAGGACTTAAAGAGGTGTTAAAGGGCCTGTCCACTTTGGGATCAAGTGACCAGGTGTCTTGTTTTGAGGACGGAACACTGGCACTTGGGACCTGGTTAGCAGGAACCCAAAGCACCTCAGTCTAAGTTTTTTATTTCTTATTTTTTTATTTATGTTATTATTATACAATAACAACATTATAATCAATGTCCAACATATGGAAGGCCAGCGTTAACAACACATGAAATAAGTAAAGCATAGTTATCAACGACAACAGGCAACCTTCTCTCAGTGTCTTCCAAGCAGGATTCAGGCTTCACTACGCATGATACAATACTATCTAATTCTGTGCACTCCCAATGAGCACATTGAAAACCAATATAACTTGACAACAACCAACAGGTTTAACCCAGGAAACTAAGAAGAATGAAGGAGTTGAAGAGTAAAGTGAGAAAAAGAGAACAGTGAAAGAAAGAAGAATCAGGACAGTTCTGCCTGAGCTCCCAGTATATCATCAGCTGCTCCTGGCAGTACGAAGCATCCCGCAGCCACTCACGACTCCTAGGTACTCCACTGCGTCCCCAGCACATCGCAACCCTACGCTTGGCCAGCAGCAGCCCTATCAGTCTTCTGTGAGCAGCGGGGACCCCCTCCACATCTCCTAAGAGAGCAAGCTTAAGAGTGCACAACAGCTCCGTATCTCCTCAATAATGCGCCACACTTCCATCCAGTATTCACTCACTCCAGCACAATTCCAGGCGAGGTGCAGAAAATACGCATCAGGGGCCCCGCATCTCTCACAGCACACGTCAGCACGCAACCCCATGCGTCTCAAGCTGCAGGGCGTATGATACAGCCGATGTAAAAACTTAAAATGAATAAGGCGTAATCAATAATTTGTGGACAACTCTCTCATATGCGCGCAGCATCTGTGCCACACCTCATCTGAGATGGCCTCACCAATGTCCGCCTCCCAGTGCACTCTCGCCCCGCCTCAGTCTCGAGCGACGCGCTTTGCATACAAGCTTGAAGCTTGGTAATAAGTCTGCTCGGGGACCACGTCTGATACAGGAGCTCCAGCGCACGACACACCGGAGGCATCGCAAGGAGACAGGGGTAATGCGAGCGCAGCATAGCACCAATTCTAAGCACATATAGCCGATTCATCACAGTATCACGCCCATCACTTAGCGCCACCTCAGGCAAGATGACCAGTCCGTCAGAAAACCAGGAGCCCAAGGTGGTCAGGCCGGACTCACAGAGAAACTCATGCACACTGACATCTCCCGACAACTGCGCGTCCGCAACATCCAAAACTAGCATCGCCGGTGCAAACGGCTCATGCACTTTAACACGCCTCAGCAGCGCAGACCAGGCACTCGCCGTGCAAGCCACAGTATTGATCTCATGCAGCCTAGGCCCAACCGGACTCCCCAACACACGCGGCAGCCTATCAGGCCATATAGTATCCACTTCAGGTGCCAAATGTGGCAAATACCGCATAGAATACAGCCAAAAATGTGCAAAATGTGCCTGCGCACAGTAATAATGAAGCTCTAAATCTGGGGCCGCCAAACCACCCATCTCAAACGGAAGTGTCAATCTCTCCCACAAAATTCTAGGCTGTCTACTGGCCCAGACTAATCTCACCAGAGCAGACCTAAGCCTTTTAAAAAAACTCACGATGAGAACGAGTGGTAGGTTCATAAACAGATAAAGAAACTTTGGCAAAATTACCATCTTCGCTATGGCGATACGACCCGTCAGCGATAGCGGTAGCAAGCGCCACATCTCCACCTTTTCTTCCAACCATGAAATAGCTCTGCTGTAATCTGCCAACCAGAGCGTAGTGACATCCCCGCTCAACCAGACGCCTAAATACTGCACCAGGCCATCAGCCCAGCCAATTGGATATCCAGAGGGAAACTGTGTCGTACCTGTGGAGAGAGGTACCACCACCGACTTTGACCAGTTGATGGTAATCCCAGAGATCCGTCAAAGCATCCAGTTTCATCTAGCAAAACATCAAGATGTCGCTGTGGATCTCGGACATACAGAGCAATATCATCCGCATACATAAAGATTAGTATTGCCCGCTGTCTGTCTGAATGCCAATCCTCTATGATTATGGTGTTTACACAGCCGGGCAGCCAACGGCTCCATCGCTATTGCAAGAATCAGCGGGGACCTAGGCAGCCCTGACGAGTACCTCCAGCTATCAGAAAAGGGTCAGAAATGGTCCCATTTACTCTCAGCCGGGCAGAAGGCCTCAAATACAGCAGACAAATCAGTTGGATAAACCTGGAGCTCAGCCCCTCCCGAGCCAGCAGGGTAAACATGTACGGGCACGCAAGAGAGTCAAAAGCCTTGGTAGCATCTAAGAACACCGCCGCCACACCTATATCAGGGTCTAGCGCGCCACAAACCACAAAGTAGGTACGGAGATTGTGCAATGTGGAACGGCCCGGTATAAAGCCAGACTGGTCCGGCAACACCACAGACAAGGGCAAAGGCTGATGTCGCGCAGCAATTAGCTTCACCAGGATCTTATTATCTATATTGATTAATGAAAGAGGGCGGTAAGAGTCGCAGTTGCAAGGATCTTTCCCTGCCTTCAAAATAGTCACAATGAGAGCCTCACACAGCGAGGCAGGGAGTATCCCAGCATCGAGCACTTCCGCATAAACCTCCAAGATGTACGGCGCAGGGATATCAGCATATTACTTATAAAAGGAGGCCGTTAAGCCGTCCAACCCAGGAGCTTTATCACCCTGCAAACTGCAGATCGCCCAGACCACGTCATCCACCGAAAAGGGGGCATCTAGATATGCCCGATGTGAACTTTCAAGCCACAACAAACTGATATCCTTAAAATATTCAGCTGACGCAGCCGAGTCCAATCCAGGAGGCTCGGCATACAGATCAACATAGAATTCAGTGAAAACGTGTTTAATCTCGTCTGTGCCAATATAACGATCGCCAGCTGAATCCGACAACTCTACAACATAATTACTTGCCCACGTCTTGCGGAGCATGCCTGCTAGCGTGCGACCAGCTCTTTCCCCTTCGCCATATCTTCTTACCACAGCATGTTTCCCCAAGAAACAAACCTCTGCAGCACAGCCTCTTCGTACTGTGTCATCGCACTTCGCAAGGCGTCCAGAGTATCGCCCGACCAATCCTCCACTAAGCGTTTTTCCCGATCAGCAAGCTGGGCCTCCACCTCCACCAACTCCCTTCTCAGAACTTTCAGCACTCCATGCTGCTTAGCAATGCAAATGCCATGAATCACTACCTTAAAAGCCTCCCACACCGTCCCAGCTGAAGCCACAGACCCTCGATTCTCAGCAAAGTAATGTAGAATGACTTCATGGATCTCATTTCGGAATACCTGATCTCTAAGAGCACCATGAGGAAGTCGCCACATGAAGGCCCACGAGGGGCCTCCCGGCATAGCCAACTCCAGCAGAACTGGAGAATGGTCTGATAAAGTGTGCGCCATGTGCTTAACCGACCACGTCCAAAGCTCAAAATCCCTGGTACCAAGCCACCTGTCTATGCGGGACCAGCTATTGTGAGCATAATTGACACAGGTGCCTTCCCTATCAATACCATGCTTAGCCCTCAAAATATCTACCAAAGCACCCTCAGTCATCACATGCAAGAGGGCCCTAGCAGTCCCCACATGCTGCGTCCGAGCTGAGCTCTCACGATCCGCCACAGGCTCCAATATCACATTGAAATCCCCACCCCACATCAAGGTCCCAGATCCCAACGAATCAATCAGTTGGCCCACCTCTCGGAAAAAATCAGGGTCGTCAGTATTTGGACCACAAAGCAACACCAATCTACAGGGCCTATCTAGCAGCGTTCTGCGCAGCATAACATAGTGACCATCTGGATCCACAATCGTCTTTTTGGTGCGCCACTGTAACCCCTTCCTAATCAGAATCGCCACACCTCTGGCATAACTCGAGTATTCAGCAGTATGACTCTCTCCAATCCAGCCAGCAGTCTCATCTTCCGCCCGTCATTTAATCCGCATACATTCCAAGTAAGGCAGCGCACAGGCATCACACTATGCCCAGCCATTCCCAGCAGTCATCCAGCCCCCCAACCCTCTGCACCACAAAGTCCAGGCGATGTCAGTATGAAGAAAGGGAAGCAAAGACAAGAAAGGAAGACCGAATAATAAATCCAGAACCAGAACAACCCTGACCCTTACCCACGCTGACCCCCCCAAACGGGTCTGTGAAGCAATCCTACCCAACCCCAAATGCACCTCCCAAATAACAGTATTAAACATTGTCAAAGGACTCATCCAAAGGGGCGTGGAACAGGCCATCTGAGACACCATCCCATACGGGACGGGTGGCAGGGGAACTTGCAATGCAACAAGTACAGTAGAGCAGCCATCTTACATATTAGAAACAATAACCAGTATATTAGCAAAAAGGCGGCGGGCAGGGTCACCCACTCCCCAGCACAGCAGAGACCATTCAGTCATTGTCACACAGGGCACCCCTCTCCCCGCCAGAATATCTCAAACCCTCCGACAGCGCCTTTTGGGAACCAATTTTGCTAATGTGGCGGCCAGTTTCGGATCAGTGAAGAAGTGCACCTTGCCCTTATGCTGCACACGTAGTTTGCCTGGATTTGATGGAGGGAGTATTTGGCGCCCGTCTGGCTTAAAGTGCGCTTGACCGGCAGGAAGGCCCTACGTGCAGTCTGCACCCCAGGGGTGTAATCAGGAAAAAAGTTAAGCTCAGTATTGTTGTAAATCACAGGTCTTCGCTCTCTGGCCAGTCTAAGCACAGTATCTCTGTCCCGGTAGTTCAGAAAACGAACAATTATAGGGCGCGGTGGAGTTCCAGGCGGCGGTCGAGGACCCAAAGACCTATGAGCCCTCTCCACCACTAAGACCTGGGAGAGTTCACCGGGAAATAACTCAGACAGCATTGTCTCAACATAGTCCTCCATATGGCCCATATCCGTCGACTTGGGGAGACCTATAATGCGCATGTTGTTGCGGTACGACCGGGCCTCCTAGTCCTCGTTCTTGTTGCGGATCACCTCCAGCACGCGTTCCATGCGCAGCAACTGTTCTCCGTCACCACGACGTTCGTCCTCCAAGTCCGAGGTGCGAGATTCCAACTGTTCAAAACGGACCTCAGGACCATCCACCCGCTCTTTTAAACGATCCATCTGCTCAGTCAGATGGTCAAGCTTAGCATCAATGCCAGCCAGGCTATGCTTGAGATCTAAGAACATAGCCTTTATGGACAAAGCAGAAGCTCCCTCCTCAGGGGACGAGTCATCCGCCAAGGACCAGCAGCAGCGCTCCTCTTCTTTCCCCCCTCAAAGGTGTGCTTAGGCTGTTTGTGGTTGGTCTTCCCCATCCTCTGCGCAGGTCTCTGAGGCAGCAATCACAAGTGCGTCACACCTCTCCAGCACTAGTCGCTCACCAGGCAAAACCACCCAGGACAAGAGCGCCTCACAGGTACGAACTCCAAGTCTCCGGCCCGTCCAGTCTCAGCCTGAAGTGAGGTGCCAAATGTTGAGGCCCCCTAGCTGGTCCCGCAGCCAGAGCCGCAAAACCAGGCCAGACGCAAACGTCTCCAATAGCCACCCAGACAAACGACCGCAATACCGCTGGGGCACGCGGCTCGAGTCCTGCTGCCGAACAGGCCCCATCAGTCAGCGCAGGTGGGCCCAATCCAGGTCAAGGCGCCAGGCCACAGCACCCTAAACGGTTGCCCACTCTCCACACACACAAAAAATGGGGGGTAGTGGGCCCAAACCCCTGCAGGCCGCAGTCAGCAGGAGGCACTAGAAGAGCACCCAGGTACAGAAGCCACGAGCCGACGAGGACGCCCACCCCTCGAAAGGCCCCACACCCCCACAGGAGCCCGGGGACCACCCCAGCCGCTGAACGGGCCCCACCAGGGAAAGAATGTAGGCCGCTCAATGCGTGCACTAACGGGAGAGGGGAGGACGGTGGAATAGCCTCCAAAGCCCCCACCCCCTGCTAAGGGGACACCAAGAGTCCAGAAAAAATCAGAAATATCAAAGGGGGCGCCTGCTGTGTCACCCCAGAAAGTGCACCAATGGCTGCCCGGCCTACCCCCTGCAGGCGCACATCCGGGCCACCAATCGGGCCCCCCCGGGGGCAGCAAGCAGGCCGCCCATGCACCCAAAGAAGAATGGGAGGGGGTTGCCCCCAAGGCACTATCCCCTCAATGGGAGCAGAAATCGGCCCTAAAATTAAGAGGTCGCTTCCCCATGTCACCTGTTAGGGAGCGCCGGCAGCGGCCCGGCCCACCTCCGTGGCCGAGGCCTGCGCCTCGCCAAATCCGGCTGGGCCTGCCCGGAGACACCGGGCAGGCCGGCTCACCCTCCGCCTGCCAAACAGCTTTGATGCTGCCCGCAGCGCTCCTGGAGCTTCGCTGCGCCGCTTGCGATGCCACCCGGGGATCAGGAGGCTGTTCTGCAGGATAAACGGGAGGATTTATTCCCCTGCCATGCAGAGCCTCACGGTGTGGCGGCCATCTTGCCGGTCAGCCCCGCCCCCGCACCTTAGTCTAAGTTGCATTACAAACCAAGCAAACAGTGTGGGGTGTGGGTTACTGCAACTATAACCTAGATTCCTACAGACAGCCATCTTGAAAGTGATCAAAATTAACTTTCCAAGAAGGCCACCTACACTATTGGCTTTGCTAGTGGTTGTGGCACAATTGTACAGCCAATGTCAAAGCCAATAGCACAACAGCAAGCATACAGGAGCATGTCAGAGGAGATGAATGTTAAAAGAGTATCTGATGTCATTGGAAGGATAAGACCAGGAAGGGGTGAGAGAGAAGGAGCAGGATATGTACTGGCGTTTAGTGCAAAATCTAGAATGGCAGAAACATGCAAAGAGAAAAATAAAAACCTCACGTCAGCAGTGGTAAGATATGTGTATACAATCAAAAGGCAGACAAACACAAGAATAGTGAGAAATTAAAATAAAGAAAGCCATCCATTCTTGAGCAAAGGGCAGACTGAAAGTCCACGCTAATTATAGTATTTAAATATATTTGTGACAAACAGCTGTAAAGGTTTGTAGCAAGACTGCAAAAATGTGAAGATCCTTTTACATACTATCTCGCATGAAACTAACTTTGAGATGTCCCTTCCCTCTCTCCACTATACACGGTAAAGCCAAGCATCTATACTCAAAAAATAAAACAAAGAAAAGTATATGAAAGAAAAAACAAATAAGAAACTGTTAAAAGAAATAAAAACACAAGGATAAACTAATAATGGAAACCCTTTTCTTTATTCAGTACTTTAACGCATATCTTTTGATCTGTTCTAGAATAAATGAAGATGTCAAGATTACCACTCTTTCAGGTGGTAATGTTAGTAGGATTGGTATTCTGTACTGCCACCAGTAGTGTGGTAGTGCTGCTTCTGATAAATACATTTATATGTACCACTAGATTAAATATAATTTTTCTTGTTTTCAACAGGTGGCCATCAGTATTAAATTCTTACTTCAGCACTGACAAATACCACTAAAAACTAAAAGTGAAAAAAGCAGGCATTGACAGGGCCCCAATGATAGCAAATATTCACTTGTCATTAAGTGTTGACATACTGCATACATGGTGCACCTACAAATCGTACACTTCAATATCAAAATTGATAACATCACAACTCAAGACCATCTCGGAATTGGGCTTATTTTCAGTCACAAAGTCTATCCGTTTTAGGAAGCTGTATTTCCTGCAATGGAACAGTTGGTGGTTACTTACTCACAACTGTTAGATTTTTACTACTGGTAGAAATCCAGCGGTAGTGAGGCAGCAACACAGCTCTATTTTTGTTGGTGAGCACTATTTTCCCCTTCTGGCCTGTAAAGGTAAAATTAACACGTTGGAAGAATAAGGGTGTTCTTATGAGTTTCAGGCTTTTCCACATTTTTCGCCTGATTAACAAAGATTTTGCTTTGAGCAGGTGTGATGTACTCATTTTGTACTCCAGGATTACTTCTGCATTCCAGAAGTAAGGGTATTCAATATTTATATAATAATGTGTAACTGGACTTTATTGAGGCCCTATTTAGTAAAAGATTGATGATGTTTAGGAGTCATAACCACGTTTGTGAAAAATGTTCTCCTACATTTATGTAATTTGTGCAACTTCGCATTATGCAAATTATGCAAAATTTTGGAAATTGTGTAAAAGTGAAAGTTGCCAAATTTTTATGTTGCAGAGGACTTGTGTCTTGTGGAAGGCTGATATAGACCGAAAAGTTGTTGCAAGAGACAATTTCTCACTAACTTGTCTTTGACGTTTCCCGTGACTTTTGAGCAAGGGTTATGCATTCATGCTCAATTTTCACTTGGATACCAAAACGTTCATTTTTCATGTCTTATGTGTAATTTCGATTATGTTTCTTGACATTTCAATTAATTTGATTTTGAAAATTATGCTGTTTATCACACCCCTTTGTAAAGATAAACAAGCAACATTAGTAATCCCAGAAACAAAGACAAAAACCATTACAAGTGCTCAATTAAATGGCCACTTCAAATGTAAAAATGCTAACATTGAGAAGGAATTATTGGGGAACACCATCTAATCTCTTCCCCCAAATCACCATACATGTTACTCAGAGTTCAAATAACATCCAAACCTCTTTCATATGAAATGATAGAGATATCGCCTAACAATTACATTTCATTCAAATCTTTATTGAATAACTAACTCACCTTCAAAGTACTATGTATAAAAAATGTATGGAAAAACTGGTTTATATATATAGTTTTATATATATATACATATATTTATATATAATTCATCAAAAAATAAATAACAGGACTTTAAAAAACTTACATGATTTAAAAATAATTTCCATGGAAGCACCAATGTGGCACATTTTCTTGAATTAGGATAATTCATAGTCAGATAAAGTAATTAGTTGAAATATGTCTTCCTTTCATACTTAAAAAGTTGCCAATGCATCTTACATGCACTAATGCGTCTAATTTAATAACACAAGAATCTCGACCTGCACCTAATCACATTATCAAGAGCTTCCCTCCAGAATATGGTATGACTAGAATGTAAAATTAAGGTAGTTCTAAACTATGTAGGAAGCAAAGTTGTCTATATATAGAAATCAAAGACGGGTTTATTGTGTTCTATAGAGATTTGTATGCCAGTCTATAGTTTGTAGTGTATGTTTTTTGCAAATGACGTGCTTCTAGTCTATATTTTCTCAAGCTACTGAATAAGTGCCTAATCTCTTTGGTTATATACATGTGAACAAAGATACCTTTTAACTAAGATGTTGGATTTTAAGATGATTTGCTATAACATGGTTGACTTAATGTAACAAAGTGTCTAGGCTGCTTACAAAAATGTTGACTTATCCTAAATGAAAGTGTAAAGATTACATTGTCCTCACATAGTTGCCATGCTCGTTTTAAAATAAACAATTGTGTGCTGCCTAGAGCAAAAGCAAGCACCCTTGTGGCATGATGCAAGGATGCCTGCATTACAGAAAGGATTGTTTTTGTGAAGCAAGGGGCACCTTCCTGCAAAAAAAAAACCCAATCCTTAGAGCCATTGTTCTCTTTCTGTGTGTGATGTAGAATGCAGCACATGTAGAAAGAGAAATAATGAGGAGTAATTAAGCTATTTCTCCTCTTTACGCCTCTGTGGGAATGGTGTACCATTTTCACACAATCCCAGGTTTACTGCCCTTAGTAAAACTGGGATTGTGCCTAAATCCATGGGTGGATGCATGGGAATGTCCATGCTCCACCCATGGAACTCCTTCCCACTGCAGAATAATGCAAAGCAGTGATTTGAGGTACCTTGCGCTACTTTGGAAAATATTGTGAAGGTAAGTTTCTATAGGTGAGGAAAGTATTTGATACATAACTCCATACACGTGTCCCTTGAAAAAATATATCTTCAAGTATGTGGATGTAGAGTTAAGAATAGTAAATCTATACTTACCTATTTGTGCTTACTGTCTCAATATTTTGGTCCTCAATATTTTTGACATGATATGCTGATCACACAATATTTGTGTTTCTGATATTCTGTCATTGATACGAAAGGGCAAAGCAAGGGCTTTTCATACTCTGGTCCTAAATGTTCATGTTAGCCGTTTAGCCTTTTAAATACTTGATGCTGAAATCCGTTTTCCATGCTCTATACCTAAAAATATGTTTGATATCCATGGTGTAACACAGTATCTTTTGGTGTTGTGTTTTATTAAAAACAAGGAGCTGCTTGGTTGTGGAGTGGCCTTTGAGTGTCCTGGATGATAGGCATTCCAGCTGGTAAGGAGGAACGTGGAAAGTCTTCAAGAAAGGAGAAGAGCCATTTGGATTTAGACCTGGAAAGGGTTGAGACATTGACCCTGAGATTAGGCTGGAAGTGACCAAAATCTTTTGTCAGCGTGCAGCAAGATAATTGTCACGCATTTTACACATTTCGCTATTTGGGTTGTTGGTGTATTTTTGTATTATGCTTGCAATTTAGTAATACTATATTAAACCAGAGCATGCTTTGTTAGAAGGAGCTTGTGCTACGTCCATACCAATAAACGCATGTAAGCTCACGGAAGCACAGATTTAACACGTTATTCCCCACATAAAGATGAATTTACTGTAATGCTTTAATTAACCCCTTGGCTGCTGTGCCTTCCTCCTGTGCCAAGCTTTTTTTGGCCAGTAGGGGTAGTTCACACTGAGGCTCTCATAACTTTTTGTCCACATAAGCTATCCATGCCAAAGCTGTTTCCGACATCCTAGGGATCCTAAAGGTATGCAGAGTGTGTGGGTTCCCCTGGAGGAAACCAAGAAATGAGCCAAAATACAGCTAAAATGAGAGTTTCTTGGAAAAATGGGAAAAAGGTGCTACAGAAGAAAGTATGGGGGTGATTCTGACCGCGGCGGACGGCGGTCGCCGCCCGCCACGCGGTTCCCGCCGAAAGACCGCTCTGCGGTCAAAAGACCGCGGCGGTCATTCTGGCTTTCCCACTGGGCTGGCGGGCGACCGCCGAAAGTCCGCCCGCCAGCCCAGCGGGAAACACCCTTCCCACGAGGACGCCGGCTCAGAATTGAGCCGGCGGAGTGGGAAGGTGCGACGGGTGCAGTTGCACCCGTCGCGAATTTCAGTGTCTGCTAGGCAGACACTGAAATTCTTTTTGGGGCCCTCTTACGGGGGCCCCGCGGCACCCCCTACCGCCATCCTGTTCCCGGCGGGAGAACCGCCAGGAACTGGATGGCGGTAGGGGGTGTCAGAATCCCCATGGCGGCGGAGCGCGCTCCGCCGCCATGGAGGATTCTCAAGGGCAGCGGAAAGTCGGCGGGACACCGCCGACTTTCCGTTTCTGGCCGCGGCTGAACCGCCGCGGTCAGAATGCCCAGCGGTGCACCGCCAGCCTGTTGGCGGTGCTACCGCCGACCTCCGCCATTGCGGTAATTACCGCCAGGGTCAGAATGACCCCCTCTGTGTTTTTTCCCCTACAAACAGCATAAACAAAGGGTTTGCGGTGCTGAAATCACCATCTTCCCAGATTTCAGGAACAGGCAGACTTGAATCAGAAAAACAAATACAAAGACATACCCCATTTATACAATTTTTTCTGCTTTCAGCCTCCTTCCATTTAGTGACTGAAATGGGTGTGAAACCAATGGTGGATCCCAGACAGCTAAACAGTTCTGAAAAGTAGACAAAATTCTGAATTTAGCAAGGGATAATTTGTGTAGATTCGTCAAGGTTTTCCTACAGAAAGTAACAGCAGAAATAAAACAATATTGAAATTGAGTTGTAAAAAACAACCATTTCTGTCTACGTTTTCCAGCTATGGCAGATTTTTTAAAGCAATGCACGGTTATGTCTGCTGGACTCTTCTGGATGCAGGGATATATATGGCTTGTAGGTTCATCAAAAACCCTAGGTACCCAGAGCCAATAAATGAACTGCACCTTTCAATGGGTTTTCATTGTATAACAGGTATACAGCAATTAATTTGGTAAACTATAAAGAGTGAAAAATAGGTATCAACGAAACCTTTGTATTTCTAAAATGGGCACAAGATAAGGTGTTGAGAAGCAATGGTTATTTGCACATCTCTAAATCTGGTGGTCCCCATACTAACGTGAATTACATGGCATTTCTCAAAAAAGACTTCTTTCTTACACACTCTTACATTTGAAAGGAAAAAATGTCCAAAGGCAAAGGGCAATAACACTTGTTCTTCTATTCTGTGTTCCCCAAGTCTCCCGATAAAAATGGTATTGCATTTGTGTGGGTAGGCCTAGTGCCCGTGGCAGGAAACGCCCCAAAACGCACATGGAAACATCACATTTTTACATTGAAATCTGCATATTGTTTCACTAGTATGGGTAGGCCTAGTGCCAGCGACAGGAAACACCCCTAAATGCAACATGGACACATCATATTTTTTAATTGAAAACAGACAGTTTTTTTGGAAAGTGCCTAGCTGTGGATTTTGGGCTGTAGCTCAGCCGGCACTGGGGAAACTCACCAAACCTGTGCATTTTTTAAAACAAGACACCTAGGAAAACCCAGGATGGGGTGACTTGTGGGGCTCTCACCAGGTTCTGTTACCCAGAATCCTTTGAAAACCACACAATTTGACAAAAAACGCTTTTTCCTCACATTTCGGTGATGGAAAGATCTGGAATTTGAGAGGAGCCACAAACTTCCTTCCACCCAGCACTCCCCCAGTCACCCAATACAAATGGTACCTCACTTGTGTGGGCAGGCCTAGTGCCCGTGACAGGAAATGCCCCAAAATGAAACATGGACACATCACATTTTTACATTGAAAACTGATGTGTTTTTTGGAAAGTGCCTAGCTGTGGATTTTGGCCTCTGGCTCAGCCACCCCCTAGGGAAATGTTAGAAATGCTGTCTTTCGTTGACAGACAGGTTACCCCCTGTCCAAGCAAGGACCCTCACGCTAGTCATGGAGAATCACCCTCAGCTAACCCCCGCTCACCCCTTTGGTAGCTTGGCATGAGCAGGCAGGCTTAACTTCAGAAGCAAGATGTAAACTATTTGTACTAACACACACAGTAACTCAGTGAAAGCACTACGAAATGACAAAACACAGGTTTAGGAAAATAGGTAATATTTATCTTAACAAAACAAGACCAAAATGACAAAAATCCAACATACATAAGTCAAGTTATGAATTTAAAAAAGAATAAGAGTCTTAATCCTTAGAAAACAGTAAGAAAGCTATTATTGCACAAAAGTATGTGAGTAGCGCCAAAATAAAGCTTCAGAAGCAAGTGGGCGTCGAAAAAGGCCAGCAATGGGTTGATTTCTCACTCGCAAACGAGACCATGCGCCATTCCTCCTCCGGTCGGGTCGGCCTGCATTTCTTCTCTCCCGCATGAGAGCGATGCATCTCTCCAGACAAGCACCTCAGGTCCAGGCAGGCTTTGCTTTGATTTTCCACGTCCAGCGATGTTGTGTTGCAATCCAGTAGCACGGTGTCAAGAAACTGCACTGCTTGGGGCTTGCGTTGTTAACAGCAGCAGCTGCGGAAGTTGCACATTGTGCAGTCGCGTTGTGTCGATCTCTCAGCCGCGATGCAGATGGAGCATCAATTTAAGCCGTGAGGCTGGTGGTGTGTCAAAAGTTTCTCTGCATGTCGGTCTTTGCGTGGATTTCTGTCCTTTTTCACCAGCTTCACCTTTCCAGGTCCCAGAGAAAGGTTAGGGCACCACTTGACAGGCAGGACTCTCAGTAGAAAGCCCAGGTGCTGACAGAGAGAAGTCTTTGATGTCCCTGAGACTTCAACAACAGGAGGCAAGCTCACTTCAAGCCCTTAGAGATTTTTCACCAGTGGGAAGTCACACAAAAGTCAGTCTTTGTCCTGTCTCAGGCAGAAGCAGCTACTGCAGGCCAACCAAGCAAAGCACATTCACAGGCAAAGGGGCAGTACTCCTCCTCCAGCTCTTCTCTTCGGCAGAGGTTCCTCTTGGTTCTAGAAGTAATCTGATTGTCAGGGGTTTTGGGTGGTCTTCCTACACCCCCTTCTGCCTTTGAAGTAGGCCTACTTCAAAGAGAGGACTCTGTTGTTTTCAAGATCCTGCCTAGCCCAGGCCAGGTCCCAGGCACACACCAGGAGGTTGGATACTGCATTGTGTGAGGGCAGGCACAGCCCTTTCAGGTGTAAGTGACCACTCCTGCCCCTCCCCTCAGCCCATACTGCCCATCAGGATATGCAGGCTATACCCCAGTTCCCTTTGTGTCACTGTCTAGAGGAGAGATGCAAACAGCCCAACTGCCAAACTGACCCAGACAGGGAATCCACAAACAAGCAGATTCACAGAATGGTTTAAGCAAGAAAATGCCTACTTTCTAAAAGTGGCGTTTTCAAACTAACAATCTAAAACATACTTCACTAAAAGATGTATTTTTAAATTGTGAGCTTAGAGACCCCAAACACTACCTGTCTATCTGCTCCCAAAGGGAATTTGTGCTTTAATAATATTTAATGTCAGCCCCCATGGTAACCTATGAAAGATATAGGCCTTGCAACAGTGAAAAACGAATTTGGCAGTATTTCACTGTCAGGACATGTAACACACATAAGTACATGTCCCACCTTTAACATATACTGCACCCTGCCCATGGGGCTACCTAGGGCCTAACCTTAGGGGTTCTTTACATGTATAAAAGGGAATGTTCAAGCCTGGCAAGTGGGTATACTTGCCAAGTTGAATTGGCAGTTTAAAACTGCACACACAGACACTGCAGTGGCAGGTCTGAGCCATGTTTACAGGGATACTAATGTGGGTGGAACAACCAGTGCTGCAGGCCCACTAGTAACATTTGATTTACAGGCCCTGGGCACCTTTAGTGCACTTTACTAGTAAATCAAATATGCCAATCATGGATAAGCCAATGTACACATACAATTTATACAGGGAACACTTACACTTTAGCACTGGTCAGCAGTGGTAAAGTTTCCAGAGCAAACAAAAACACAATAACAGTGTCCAGCACACAGAAACAGCATGGGAAGTAGAGGCAAAAAGTTAGGGGATACCATGCCAATGATGCCAAGTCTAACAGGAAACCTACCAAACCTGTGTATTTTTTAAAACTAGACTCCTAGGGGAATCCGGGACAGAGTGACTTGTTGGGCTATCACTGGGTTCTGTTACCCAGAATCCTTTTCAAACCTCACAATGTGTCGCATATTTTAGTGCTGCTACATGTTTTTGCAAGGGGGGCACTGCCGTTTTTGGTCCTCGGCGTGGCAGCCATCTAAGGAAACCCACCAAACCCAGACATTTTTTTAAAACTAGACACCTGGTGGAGTCTAGGAAGGCATGGTTTGTGTGGATCACCAAACATTTTCTCACCCAGAGTGCCAAGCGCCACTCCACACACAGTGCCATCACTTTTTTTAACAAAAAACAAAACATTAACTAATTATAAGTAAGTACAAAACTACAAACACAAAAGCTCTAACTAAATACATGACATAAATGCCAACAATGAAACTGAACAAAACATGTAGAACAATAAAGAGCAGGCAGTTTAGTTTCACGGTAGTTCCCAATGATACTTTTGGGTGTGTCAAATTCTAAAATAGCCGGCCCCACACAGCCCAGGCTTAGAAGGGCAATCTGGGCAGCATATACGAGTCTCTCTCCGGATACCTCTTCAGGCACAGACTCTATATTTCTTAGCAAGAAAGTCTTTTTTGGGTTTGGGAGGAATGTGATCAGGAAAGTGGCTTCCACTCTAGCCACACCCTCCACCACTGTTCTCTAGGAACTCTTGCCTGTTCCACCACAACTCGCCTCTCTATCACAGACTCCTAAAATTTGACAAATGTCATCTTTGACTCGGAGGAACAATGCTCGAACACAGTAAACGCATCAAAAGTTGCTAAATGGAAGAGATGTATTGCCAACTTTTTAAACCAAACGTAAGCCTTACCAACATCAGTGTAAGGTTCCAACCTCTGATCTACTCTATCTACACCACCCATGTGCTTATTGTAGTTTAAAATGCATGCAGGTTTGCACACTTCAGAAACCTGACCCCAAACAGTCACAGGGAAAGTACGCTCATCCTGGATGATGGTCAGCATGTAGATATCCCTACTGTCTGCAAATGTCGCAGCTAGCAGCTTATCATTACTCAAGACACTGCACTGTCCCCTCTCAAGTTTTTTACATACAAGCTCCCTTGGATAGCCTTTACAGTTAGAGCGGATTTTGCCACGAGCAACAGTGTCCACTTTGAACAATTCCCTGAACAATTGCACTCCAATGTACAAGTTTTTGAGGTACAAATGGTGATATTTGTTAAACAGTCTTCTACCAAGTTCCCGCACAATTTTCTCACTAACTCCAAAAGTGGACGGACAACCAGGGGGGGGCAATACCGGAATCCCTATCACTGTAGACCCCGGAAATTATAAACATATCCTGTACTTCTTTCAGACAGCATATACATCTTAATTCCATAATGTACCCTCTTGTTAGGAATGTACTGCCTAAAAACCAAACAGCCCTTGAACAGGACCAAAGACTCATCCACAGCTATTTCTTTTCCTGGAACATAGACCTCTGAAAACCGATCTACAAAGTGATCAAGGACAGGCCTAATCTTAAAAAGATGATCAGAATCAGGGTGATCTTCTGGCAACGCTAAAGCATTATCAATCCGAAGAAGAAGCAAATACCGATTACGACTCACAGCTGCAGGAAATATAGCCGTTGCCATCAAAGGACTAGTAGATGTAATATGAAGATAGTGACGGCTTCCTTATCAACCACATCAAAAAAGTTAAACCCAAGAACTTTTTCAACTCTTCCAGATTTGTGGCAATCCACCGGCTACCTCTAGATTGTGGCCTACATCTGGCACTGTTGTCCTTCAAATACTGTTCAGCATACAAATTAGTCTGCTCAACAATCTCTCCCAAAACACATTATCCATAAACAATTGAAAGAAATTGATGGCAAAAAGTTTTCGGTGTTCATTCTACACCCTGACCAGTAAAGGCAGGCAACTCTGGCTGCTCCATGTTTGGGGAAACCCAGAATTCAGGTCTTCCAATGGGAAGCCTTTTAGCCCCAGGCTGCTGCACTATTAGCAACTCAGTATCCTCCTCTAAAACAGGCACTTCATCTGCACTGAGAGTGCCTTTATCATCAGATGATTTCTCTAGGACAGACAATCTTGCACTTCCTCCTCTACCTCAGATGCAGTCAGTCTCATAATAATGCTCAGAAGATGACTCAAAAAGCATTCCAACAACCTGCTGAATGGTCATCCTGCGGCTAGCCATGATCCTTCCTAAGCAACTTCACAAATGTGCCAACAACAACCAGCACTGTGTAAAAAAAACTAAGCACGGCTTTATCACAAAGAGTTATGTACTCGAAAATTATACAGCTCACTTGCCTGAAAAAGCTAGACGCACCAGCATCTACTCTGCACAAACGGAGCAAGCACCAATGATTTCCCACTAAAAAAGAAAAAGCAAAGACAATTACACATAAGATAACACAAATATCATTGTGCACAAATCTAAGGACAATTTTACCCACAATACTGCATTTACTACACCATTTACAAAAAAGTCATTCATACATGGCAACGATACTCATTTGGAGTAAATAGTTTTTTCTTACTCAAAACATGTAACTATGCAAACTGCAGGTCAACCACTGCCAAAACTGCAAGGAATAACAGCAAAGGAATCAAAAACTTTGAACTAGAACAGAAAAGAGAAATAAAACATTATAATCTCAAATGCAAATACTTTGCCAGTCGAGAAACACCCCACCACCAAACATTTAGACATTTTCCCTGGTGTCCAGTGGCTTCTGCCCCCCTTGGGGACAGATGGGCCTACAAACCATAGGCTGATTAAATGGCCAACAGTTATGTGCCCCCTTTTGGGGGGGCTGACCGTTGCCCAAAGGGCTGCCCCCCACACAAACAAACAGAAAACAAAATAATCCCTGCCTCCTTAGTGGCTTCTGCCCGATGCCTCTTTTAGAGGACTCCCCCCCTTACCGACCGTAGGAGAAACTTACCTATTTTTCTCCTAACGCACTGGAAGCAAATGGCTTCCAGTTCATCCGGCAGCCTCTAATGAAGTCAGTGCGATGTGCACGCTGATGTCATTAGATGCCCAAGGGGAGGGTCAGGCCATCCCTGCCCTGGGGGTGTGGGTGGAAGACCCATGGGAGGAGCACTAGTGCTCCCCCTGTGAGCCCGTACCAGGACGTAATGGTTATGTCCATGGCAAAGCAGCGCCGTGCCACTGGACATAACCATTATGTCCATGGCACCAAAGAGGTTAAATAATGCAGGAACACAATCAGCGATTTCTTAAATTTCCAGTGTGATGACGAACCGGAGGGAGGTGGAGCTGAAAAGATCAACCATAGAAAGTCTAAACCCTTTGGGCCAGATTTCCAAGGCTCTAGCACCATATTTACAAGGAGGCATTAAGCCACTTTTTGTTGCCTAAGGCCTCTTTGTAAATATAAGCCCAGCTGACACAGTTTTCTGCATCAGAGGGGTGTGCAATGGGTGTTGCTGTGGGCATTTCACTGCAACACCCATTGCTTTTGACACCGCCACAGATTTACAAGGAGGTGTAAATCTGAGACAGTGCCAAAAAGTAACGCCACCCTGTGCCTAGCTTTTTTAATTGACTTAATAAATAAATGTGATTTTAAATCATTCATTGAGCTTGTCGCCTGGGAACTATTAATTCTCCAGGAAATTGCTATTACATGTTTTTGTTTGGGAACCTGAACCCGTGGTCCCTAGATATCCATGGGTTCCCCCATGTGTTTCTACAAAAAAACACAAGTGAAGTGTCACACTTACACTACATGCAATGTTTCCTAAATAAGAATGAAGGACTCCAGGTCAAGTATTATCAGTCAATATGTCTTTTGGTAACACACGTCATTGTTGTTTTGCAGGCACCTAAGGAACCTAGGAATGTTGGGTGGCAAGAAGTGTTAGACCCCCAGTGTATTAGCATATACGTAAGGTATATGCTCACAGAGGATCCAGTGTCCATCCTGTTGAATGCCATGGACTCGGTTGAGCCGCTAGGCAGAAACATGGAGCCAGGGTGCTAGTTCCCCTATTCCGCATACCTCATTTTTAATACTAAGCAGTACCCATATAGTAAAATCCTACTGGGTTACCACATTGGTTTTTAGTCTGTTTCTCAAGGATCCTAGGCTATTAGTAACTATCTGTCTGATATCAAGGCGTAGGCCAACTCTCCATCAAACCAAAGTTTTTGGAGAGCATGGGGATGTCTTATGATGAAGCATGACACCTGGTGGTGTGTGAGGACATTCCATCAAACTTATGAGTGTGTCTAGGAGTATGCTGATAATTATGGAATAAGAAAATGTGGTAGAATTGTAAAATTATATAAAATCACTTTGGGGGTTATTCTAACTTTGGAGGAGGTGTTAATCCGTCCCAAAAGTGACGGAAAAGTGACGGATTTACCACCAGCCGTATTACGAGTCCATTATATCCTATGGAACTCGTAATACGGCTGGTGGTATATCCGTCACTTTACCGTCACTTTTGGGACGGATTAACACTCCTCCAAAGTTAGAATAACCCCCTTAGTGTCCTTTTCGTATGAAACAGGCTTTAATTGAAGGCCAGCTCACCCTTCAGTCCCTATAGCCTCTAGTTCCTTGCCGTGGAAATTTTCCATGGTTGTTGTGATTTGATGAGACGTGTTGGGGGAGAGAAGACTACCATGCCTTTGATTGTTTTTAAATAAAGTAGTCTTTTTTAAACGTATTCAATGTTCCTAAAAGTAAAATGTGATGCATTCAAAAAATTTATTACACATTTTACAACCATCTGGGAAAAGGAGACTGACTATGCGTTGTTTCTCAGGTGCTACTGTCCGCATAGGATGAACAGAATATTCTTCACTTCCAGAAAATTGGCACATTAGAACATGTCAGAAAGTTCTAATGATGTGAGGTCAAATATGATTGAATGCTTATTTTTAAAGCAGCCTCAAAACAATGCAGAAGGTTACACAAAACACAAATAAACTAGTGTCAGCTGGCAATTGTTGGGAGTAATAGGCAGGTATAAATCAAATTGCTTCATGGGCAAAAGAAATTAGGGTAGGGTCAAATTCTATAGCAGTAACATTGAGTGTGCTCTATTTTTGTGCTCTCTCTATATTTCTGGGACAGCTCACTGAGGCTTCTATTGGAATTGCTGCTGATTTCCTTTGAGACCGCTCAGTCTGAATTTAAAAATTAAAACTTGGCATCACCACTAACAGGGCCAGTGGGCATCTAGCACGCAGCCATCGCTATTAGGATGTAAAGCACCGGCTGAAAGCTGCTTTTGTGCCTTTTTTATAGAAGTCGGTAGCTTCCTGACAAAAATCTACAGAAGTTGGCACTCACCTTCACCAACAATCATCCTTACCCTAGATCTGAGGTTGTATCTGGAATGTCATTTTTCCAGTGAGTAAATATTATTAAATACAATAAATATGTAGCAAACTAAAGGTTTATGAGTGCCTGTCAGTAAGTGGCAGAGGCAAGTGGCAGAGGCTTAGTTCACAATCCAAACAAAAAGTCTCCAAGAAAAATGAGTCCAAAAATGTTCAATGGTGTTTTATTTTCACATACAACATAGGTCAGTAAAAGAGTACCATTAAATCGAATAGTAATAACCTTTGTTATTTGCTTAGCACTTAGGAAAAGTAGAAGTGTGGTATGAAGCACTATAAGTGTTTTCACAAATGTACTTGCACATAGCTGAAAGCACTTAATTGAACCTACACAGGGCAACTTTGTGTGACTCGTTCCTGTACATTTTGAGTCAAAAAAACATACTTTAATAATAAAGATCTATTGTTTTTAATAGCAGACAAAAGGTCACAATGGGTGGTTGTTGAAAATAGACCTCTCTAAAGGGGCGCCCCAAACATTTTGCCTTCCTCCACCTACTTTTTGCTGGGTTTTTGCTTGTTGGCCTTAGGACTCTGTGCACTTTAGCACCACTAACCAGTGCAAACGTACTTGTGCTCTCTCCCTAAAACATGATTTGATTGACATATACCTGATTGCCATATTTAATTTACATATAAGACCCTTGTAGAGTGGTATGTCATATACCCAGGGCCCATGAATTAAATGCTACCAGTGGGCCTGTAGCACTTATTGTGCCACTCACTTAAGTAGCACCTTACTTGTCCCATGTTTGCCATTGCAGCCTGAAGGCAGTGTCCCACTGCTATGTCGACTTGGCATTTGATATGCCTTGCCAAGACTTAAACTACACTTTTAATACTGTATCACCCCTAAGATAGTCTCTAGGTAGCCCATAGGGCAGGGTGCTGTGTAATTAAAAAGTAGGATATGTACTTTTTAGTTTTAGTAGTGAGAAACTCCCAAATTAGATTTTTCAATTACTATGGGGCTTATCCCTCCAACAGGATAACATTGGGGATTTCTTATTAGATGCAATACAATTTAGGGCCTCGTTATGAGTTTGGTTGTTGGATTGCTAGAGTGCCATGTTGGAGATCCTGAAAACACCACCATGCTGGCAGTCTTTCAGACTGCCCTATTATGAGTTATACAGGCAGGACCGCTAAGCAAAAAAGGCAGACAACCAGTGGCGCAGCGGCCTGGAAATAGACAGCACCGTGACCACCCACTAAGCATATTACAGGCACATAGTCAGCATGGCGGATCCTTTATTGCATTCAGCCAATGGCAGTTCAATCCACGGTGGTTCGCAAGCAGCAAAGTAATAGACAACTGCACATTGGATGAATTTGAAAACAACACAGCTGAAATACACTGCCACAGTGGACACACATGCATTTCCAAAGCAAAACACAGAAGTCAGAGCACCTTATTTCCCAAACATTTCATAGATTAGGCACCCTTTTTTCACTATCCCATAGAACACCCTGCACACAATTTTGCCATTCACACCGTTTTGCACTTCCCCGGTTTAGTCATAAGAGTAGAGCCACAATTGATTGTACCACAAGTCCAGCACACTCCAATTTGTAGGAAAATGGAAATGTGGGACAGGATAGTCGACAAAGTGAATGCTGTAGGCACCACCCTGCACTCAAAGGAGGACATCAGTAAGAGGTGGAACGACCTCAGGGGCAAGATCCATTCCCTGGTCTTCAGGCACCAGCTGCAGGCCAAGAAGGCTGGTGGTGGCCCTCCCAGTACCCCATTACCTCTCTTTCCTTGGGAGGAGAAGGTATTGGTCCTCTTGAATTCTGTGGGCTTGACAGGAATACCTGGGGAATGGAGTCTGGTAAGTCACAACACAAATAATGTCACCAAAATGCAATGTCACGCATGCTCATAGCTCACCTTTTGCCACGGTGTTATTCATGTACTCCACCAACATTCAATACAAAGAGTATCTGAGATGTAACACTGTCAGTCCATATTGATGGCACCAGCAGCACAGCTTCCAAGGCTCATCACATGTCATAAGTCCAAATTAGGCCTGCAAGTCTTTAAATATACAATAAAAATAACAGGACTCACTCATGGTATCTCTCAACAGGTAAATGTATGTTCAACCCAAATGCAGTCTGCATACAGATATGTAATACCCAACGTGTGTAAAGTGTGTGTAGTACAGAGTTATCTGACCACAGATTCCAGGAGGAACTGTTTCTCTGACTCCAAGCCCCAGAACAGTGTAAACTAGTCTAAAGACCCGTGTTTGGTAACTCTTAATTGAAGTGTACTCCCTTGGGAGGATATCATTTGTATAGTGTGTGTACTAGAGAGAGTGTCCCAACTGCAACTCCTAGGAGGCCTTGTGTCTCCAACTCCAAACATCAGACCAGTGTTCACTTGTTCAAAGACCCCTGTTTGCCAACTCCCAATTGAGGTTTACTCACCTGAGAGGATACTATTTGTCAAGTGTGTGAAGTAGAGAGAATAACCTGACTGCACTGTTCCTCTGACTCCAAACACCAGAACAGTGTACATTTTTCTAAAGACCCCTGTTTGGCAACTCTCAATTGAAGCATACTCACCTGGGAGGCTACCATTTGCTAAGTGTTGGGAAGTAGAGTGAGTGACGTGACTGCAAAGCCCAATAGGCCCTGCAACTCCAACCACCAACACAGTGGCCACTTGTCTAAATACCCTTGTTTGTCAACTCTCAAATCAGGTATACTCACCTAGGACTGAACAAGCACTGATCATCCCCAACTCACAGATGTCTCTGTCAACATAGCTCAATTTTGACTTGATAACCCAATATAAAACCTTTGAGGATAGGGATGACTTCTTACCCAGTGTCTATAGCAAGTATTCATAAGGCCTCATGATGCATCACCAGATTGGTATTGGCAGCAGACACATTCACACTGTACTAGGCACAAGATGACTCCAGTCACATATACTACAAAGTCCTGGGTCTTCCTGCATCACACTCAACTAGGCCTCCTAATGGGCAAAGCCAAATCTTACCTAGCCACTGCTTAGTCTGCACTAGTGGCAAGATGGTATTTTCAGGCCATCATCCCAGGTGCTAATGATCTGCACAGTTCAGAAGCAGATTGAGTAAAAATTAATTGCCATGCATCACACATTAGTCAAATCACCCAATACCATGATCACTTGCCACAATGGGATTGAATGCAACTTAACTTTGTACAAGGTCTCTACTTACTGTAACACTAAAACATTGGAGGTAGATGTCACAATACAACCAGTAACATTGTACGTTTTACATCAACAGGTCGAGCTGCCACTGGGCACACAGTGGCCACAGAACAGACGGCCACTACCACCCTGGATGAAGCCCTCAGTCAAGAAGACACTCATGGACGTCTGGACGTGGAGGACCGTTATGGCCCATCTAGCCATCCAGGTCAGACGGCAACGTTGAGTCTCACTGTGCCCACAACGTCACCTCCCAGCCCTGTTTGTTCAACAACACAGGAAACCATTCGCCAACCAAAATGTGTCCCTAGCACAGTGTCTACAATCTCGTGCCCGCTGCAGTCTTGGATCCTGAATTGCAGAGCAACACTTCTGACAATGAGGGTCTGAGAACAAGTTAGAGAGGGCACCCTGTGGCAAAAGCACAGGCCTGTGGGGGTAGGGTGCATAGGAGGGATGCTGTGGACCAGCAGGGTGAGGGCACTGGGGCTGCTCTTGGCCAGGACACAACCAGTCATGTTTTGGAGGTCTATCATGAGTCCCAAGACGTGATGGGTCAGGTGTGGACTGAACTCCAGGAAATCAAGCAGCTATAGAGGGACATGTACAGAGACATGCAAGAGTGGGTGGAGGCCCATAACACCAACATGGCCTCCCTAACAGGGGTGTTGTGGGACATTCACGCCACCCTGAGAAGGGCTTTTCAACAACAGTCCTCCCCTTCCTCTGACTCATCAACACCAGGCACATCAAAATCAGTGCCAGCCACAGGAAGAGAGGCCCTGCCAGAGGAAGAACCAGCCCCAGACACCCCTGCCTCTGTAGCAGCAGATCTCCACACAAGCAGGGACATCCAGCAAAGAATCCAGGAGGTGCGGATGGTAAGACACCCACCACTGCCAGCAAGTGACCTCTTCCTAAATGACCTGCTTTGTGTGCCACACATTCACTCTGTTGACTGATATTTAACCATCTGCCAGTTCCAATGGGTGGAGTACTCTGGACTTTAGACTATCAATGGTGTGGCATCTACTTCCATGATTCATTCACCATGAATGTCCCCTTCACTTTACATCTTTTGTTTCTTTCTCTCCAAAATGCATTTTCTGCATTAGTATTGTAATAAATTCACCCATCACAAACTCATTGCCTGTTTGCTTAATTTTCACATTTCTCAATGTAGAGATGTAAGACTTTGCGAACCATACGATGAAGATACAAGCTACTTGTGCAAGCAGGGATATGTTACAGGTACACAGCGTCCAGCTCAGGATTAAGGATTACAACCATTACACCCCAACATATTAGAGCAAGTATCTGGCCAAACCAAAACTTTTACTCCAGTGTACAGCACATAGGCTGTCAATATTTGTGGAGTTTTAGAAACAAGAATGTGTGAACCATAATGACTCAAAGAACAAATGTAAAAGTCCAGACCCCTCGACCACAGAAAGAAGGGATTTGTCAGACATTGTCTACTAGAACATGAAAACATTAAAGTGATTGATGTCAGCAGCTTGAACTGTTTCACATACCACACCAAAGTAATCTAACATCACATAATCTAAGATTCAGACAGCTGACAGTACAACAGTCCCTGATCACAAGCCCATAATAATCTAATGCTCATGCATCTGGTGGTATGACACAGACATATGTTTGTAATTTGGCACACAGTGGCAGCTGCCACAGAACAGGGGCGCAGGTTGGGATAGGGTGCGAAGAGACAGGGTGTTAAAAAAAAAAATACATTAAAAAAAAATAATTATCTTCAAGAGGAGACAAGTTTGTCTCCCCTCTGTCCTCTTCCTGGCTGCGCAGGCTCCCAGCCAATCATGATGCTGCTGACAGCAGCATTGTCATTGGTCTGAGCAGTCTGCTTCACCGCTTAAGCTGGGAATGGGAGTCTGGGCATGTTCTCTACCCGCGTAGAGATCATGCAAAGTGCACATGTCTTTTTGGCCGGCCCAACAAGGCCGGCTAACCAGACATGTGCACTTTCTGTGCACATAGCCCTCCTCAGGCCCCCTCTGGCCCCCTCCCTCTCTTCAACCCAGGCCCTGCCCCGTACTACAAGGAAAAATAAAATGATAATAACATACATTATGCAATGTACGTTATTATCATTTTATTTTTCAGTTTTGGAAAAACTAGTGGTGCGACACTCCTCCACCCCTGGTGGCACAGGCACTGTGGCCTGCAATGATGGAACACATCTACAGCTGGATACAGTTCATACAAAAAGAGTGCTGACCCAAAGTAAAGGAAAAATGACTTGGTCAAAAGCTGGGAGTACATATTTTCAGACCACATGATGACACACATGATTCATCAGGCCCACCACAACACACAAAACAAGTGCAACGGGCACTTCTGTAACTCCACCCAAACACTGTGCAAACTGTCTTTGGTACAGGTCTCATACATCCAAACTCCCTACATTACCTGGAATATTCCATGCCCACTTTGTATATCAGAACAGCATCACATACCTGCCAATGTCACAAATCTGAAATGCCCACATGAAGATGCCATGGTGAAGGTAATTGTACAAAGATCAAAACAAGGAGAATACGCGTAAAACCAATACTAATGAGACAAGTCACATAGCAAGCAATTGGAAAACAAAGTACCTTGGTTGGAAACAGACACAAACAAGGCAACATCATCAAAGTGTGGATGTGTCAAAAGATTCCTTTTCAAGCAGTCTTTGGATGAATATTACAGAGTATCAGCTTCCTAGTTGTTTCTAAAACACTCAACTCCACACATTTTCACAACTACAGTTCATCATACAGTGACAGTAATGTCACATGACATACTTACACTCATGAAAAGTAGCTGTTGATGAGATCTTCCAGCAAGTCAGCTCTCTCCTCTTCACCACTGTGCACCATACAATATGTGAGGGCATGATTGCATGAGCAGTATGCCCCCACTGTGTCCTTGCCTAACCTGGGACATAGTGAGTGAACAGAGCAGCCATTTTAAGTACATGTACTGGACACTGGTCAAACATGAGCTCCCCAGCTACATGATGGGCACTCTGCACCCTGAGCTGTTTGGTATCAAACAACTCAGAATGTTAAATCCAAACTGGTACCAGTATTGTATTTAACCCTGAATGCACCCAGGTGTCACCTTAGATGTGCCCCCTGCAAAAGCCAACCTAACTGACATAGTTGCTGACTGGTTCCATCCAGTCTGTCACTTCCAGACAGCCAATATACAAACCTGGGGGACAGCCCTGGCTCTCTGGTTTGTAAAACAATGCCCTTCCTGGATGGAGGAGCTAACATCCCCTCCCTCAGAAATGTGCAACACCCTGGCGGTGAGCTTCAAAGGGCTACTGCCCCTGAAACTCGAGCCTCCAGGCCTGTTGCTAGCAGCAGATGGCTTCCCCCTTTGCAAACGTTCACTTTTGGATGGCAGGAAAATAGCCAATGAGGTTTAGGGAAGTGACCCTTCCCACAGGAAGTGGTCAATGTAGCAGGTTTAGCCGCCCAAGGGTAAGTGTCCCATTGGACACTACCAGGTTCCCCCTAAAACACCCACTAAATTCAGTATTTAGTGGGCTCCCCTACACCAAGAAACTAGATTCATCTGAAAGAAAAGAAGACAGCACCAAAGAACCCACCAAGACGAGAACAGAGGACCTGCTGCACCAGAAGAGGCTCCAAGACCCCTGCTTGCTGCACTAGAGTCCCAACAAACGCAGCTGCGGAAGAGCTGACCACTGGACTGACCTCAAAATACCCTGAGGACCTCCAGGCCTTGCAAAGAGCCCAAGATCTCCCTTCTGAGTGGTGGCACCACTCAAGAAACCAAAGGAACCTGCAAACCGGTGAGGGACACTTCACAGACTGAACAATATCTCTGCAACCAGAAGTTGCAGCTGGACTCGATGACACACCAACAACAGCCCAGATGAGACCTGCAAGTGTGCCACGTTTTGTGGCACAGTTCCCTCCTGTGGCTGAGTTGTGCCAATACCCCTGTTACTGGTCAGTGCACGTCAAGACTACACCAAAAACAGCTCCCCCACAGCTGCAGCTGAACTAGGAGGAACCCCAGTTGAGGGACATCAGTGACACCCTGGACCTCCCGCCAGAGTGCCCGCAACATCCTTCAAGAGCTCAAGAAGAAGACTTACCTCCAGCTCCAAAGGGTCCCTTTGTGCACAGCATCCAAGACCTCCAAAGGGCCCTGCAACTGGCTGCCCTGAGCCTTGCATTGCGGGATCTGCTGTGTGCCCAGGGTCCCCAACTCCTTGCAACCTTAACAGCCCAAGAGGACTCCAAGGCACTACCTTTAAACCTGCAATCCAGCTCCTTTTCCAAGTGGCCCCTCCAGGTGGCCCTATGCCGAGAGACTTTCTAACACTGCTCCCGCCGGAACCGAGAGCCAATCTAGACACTCCAGCTGGCACAAGGTGGCAACCAACTGCTGCAACCATCCTGCAAAACAAGAGACTGGCAACTTAACTGTACAATTTTTAATCCATTTTTAAATGTGACTGCAAATTGATTCCTATGGTTCGTAATTACGCACAGAAAGACTAACTTTATTAAAACATTGAAAAGTCATACTTCAAAAAGTACTTAACGTATCTTAAAGACTGTGGTCTTAAAATGTATATAAAAGTCCGAAGTAATTTTATAAATGCTGATCTTGAGTTATTCATTGAGTGTTTGTGGTGCATGATTGGATTTGTGAGTACAGCAAATACTTGGCACATCTCATGGATTAGCCTAACTGCTCGATCAGCTACCATAAAAATTGGAGCATTTAAGTGGTCTAATTTTTATCTCTGGAAACCAACATGTGGTTTCCTGGACCCCCTGCACAGTGTGCCTAGCTTTGCACACTGCATAGAGGGCTAGCCACCTACAGGAATTATAGACTGAACCCAGATAACGGGCACACACATGTGAGATGTAGAGATCTGTCAAACAGACTAATTGCAAGTTGATGGAAGTTCTTTCTGTTGCGATACACTTGTTCAGTGGCCTGCGGTGGCACCAAGCCAACATGTGTGCCATAAGTGGCCCCCACCACATGTGGGAGACGGCCAATACCATAGATGTAATTCTCTGCTAATTCCTCACTTAGTGGAACCCGATATAGCTATCAGTGTATTCCAACATTGCTGAGAGGAAATACCTCGTCACCAGCATGAACATAGGTTGGCACATACTAGCAGATAGGGCCATTATATGTTGTAAGGACCCTGTAGCTAGGAAATGCAATGCTGACATGGCTTTTACAATGGGTGGTATGCTATCTAGGTAACTAATAGCTGGCATGAATTCTGGCTCCAACTGACAGCATAAGCCCACTATTGTTTGCCTATCCAAGCAGTATAACATAATAATATGTCGATAGACATGGGACACAGTACACATCACAGCTGGCAACCACATAAGAGTCATATGTGACTCCCATGGTTTTCAACACATGTGTCCAAAACATGGATTTGGCTGGAACTCAAAGATGTGCTACACAATTGCCCATCAAAATGTGACTGTATATTCCGACTGTCAAAATGACCTTCAGTGGTGGTGGTCCATGGACTGCTGTTAAACACCATCTGTGCCCTGCAAAAAACTACAATGGTGGTTGAGTAGAAGGACCTACATGGAAAGGCAGAATAAGTATGTTTGTGGTGCAACAAAACATATATTGTTGGCGTGATGCAGTTTATAAAGCCTAAAATGTCATTTCAGGCCACCAAAATGGTGAATGCCTGTCCTTCTCCAATGGACATTAGAAACCGCCCATGCCTGCCAACGGAAGTCGTCAGGGCAATAGGTGGTTGCAACCACGGTGAACACAGCCATAGGCTAATATTGTTCCCTGTGGCGGTTGAAGCCTATTGGCTGTGTCCTCAGGTGTTGACGACAGCGTATGTGGCGGATGTGACATCCATATTGTGAAAATTGACTCCTTTGACTCCTGACACTGCTGCCAGCAACCCCTACATGACCTGAGCTGCTATGTGCTGCCTCTGGAAGCATTCATGCCACATCCAGCAGGTGATAGGGCCTCTGACTTCTGTCCAGAGGAGCTGGAGAGGCTAGTTGATGAGGTCCTACCCCTGTATAGACAGCTCTATGGCTCACCAGAGGAGCAGGTAAGAATCTCATAGGCACAATTGATTCTGTTCAACACCATCCTTTCCCTCCTCACAGACTACAATATACCCCTGTTTGCCAGTTAGACTTCTTGTGTGCCTGTTGTTGCAGTCTGTGTGGCATCAATGGGATGTACATGGTACAGGTATTGGTGGCCAGTACTATATGTTAAGTTCAGTCGCATTGTGTTGTGTGAGGTTTTTGGGGTCCTAGATCCTCCTTGTGTTGGATGCACATAACTAGGTAAGGAGACTTTACTGCCATCCACTGACATCTTTTTCTTTACGATGTTTGTAAATGTTAGACAATATGTATGTGTATGACAGCATGAGCTGTATAAGCATTTTGCATGAGTCATTTGAGGATCTTGTAAGCAATGTGTATAGCATCACAGATCTTTCACTCCACATCTGGCCTTGCCAAACTATTGTTTGGAAGGCATATTCTAGCTCATTCTGCCCTTTACAAACCACATGCAAAATTGATGATGGCCACATGAGGTTCTGCCATGCATGGAAGTGATGGAAATGGAGTGACATGTAGGTTCTGTTTGCTCAGCCTGCAGAAACCAGGGCCTTTCAAAAGTATCTCCCAGTATGGGACATAGTCCAGGCTGTGGTAGAACCACTGAGCTATGCAGCTGTGGCACTGTGCCCACTCCCTATACACCTGCAGATACTGTCAAGTGGCCAATATAAGGCTCTAGTGGCAAAACCTGCCCTGAATGCCTCAGTCCGTTGGCTAGATTAGGAATGGGAACTGTGGTAAATCCATGAACTAGTCCATATGTGCATTTAGCATCATCGTCAATTTGTTTCTTTGACTCATGACAGGTCCCTTACTCCCACAGCTCTGTTGTCACCTTCACAGAAGTCATATTTGTCCTGTACAGACAGTGTATTGATTCCTGGGATGTCATGGCATGTGACTCAGTAGATTGGTGACATAGCAGAAAATGTACAATGCATACCTTTGAATGTTGGATGCCATTTCTGTAGGATAGACACATATGTCCAAAGGAGTGTTCTGTGGTACAGGTACATACCACAGAACCCACCACCCTGAAGTGGTATAAGTCCGCATTTGGTAGGCCACATGTCCAGACACCCACAAGGAAGACACTATCTGTATCCACCATGCCATTCCCTTCATTGTCACTCAAGTGCAAGTCTGTACTATGGCAGTTGACTGTAGGGACTCTAGGCAGTAAGTCAATCTCGCAGAGTGTAAATGTGCTGGTCCAGTCAGACCTCAGGATGTTACCCTTTAAAAGCCACATGTGTATAGTGTTTCCTTGTAGCTCACATCCTAGTACATGTTGCTGGAGCATCGGCTCCCTGATGTCAGTAGACCTGTGTAATCACTTTAGGCCCTGGGTAGGGTGTTGATTTAGTCTACAGATGGATATATATGTCTGTAGTCATGTCCCATCAGAAGAAGGAGATATGGAGAAACATTGCCAGGAAGGTGCTGACCTGGGATTCCACAGCTAGCGGAGAGCCCATTGTTGCAAGAGGTAGGAGGACCTGAGATGCTGGACCTGGAGGATAGCAGAGGTCCAGCTGGAGATGTCCTCCCAACGTGGTCAAGGCGCACGTCAGACCATGACCCCCCTAATGTCATGCATCCTGATGGCGGCACACCCAGACCTTGATGGGCATTTGAGGGAAGCACAGCAGTCACAAGGGGGTGAGTACAGGGCATAATTCTGCCTGTCACATTGCCATGTTGATGTGTTCTTACATCTCCCCCTGACGGTTAGGGATTTGCCATGTGTGACACGGTGAATGAGTGACTGTTTGTGTAGATATGTGTTGTGCTGCATACTGATGTGCCTTGCCTATTGGCCCAGGGACCTTGGACACAACTGTGTACAATCCACAAACAATTTGCTCACCAGGGAAAGCATGCAGCTGTGTACATTGAGCAATCAAGTGTTGTTGTAGTGGGTGGAAATGCTGTGCAGTAAAACACTACTCCTCAGTGTTCCAGGCAAAAGGAAAGGAAGTGATGGATCACTGTCCTCAGCCTTGGGTCTGGTTAAATGCGTATATTGGCATTTGCCATCCAGAGGCTACTTGTCTTCAGCATGTGACAGGTGCTGTGGCCTCACTACTGTCTGTAAAGTGCAGATGGCCGTCATACATATGTCAGAGCATGCATTGTTATTTGGATGAAGCTAGATATCAATATTTTCCATTGGTAAGTGGGAAATGTCCATGGACATGATTCGTGTGCCATTACTGTTGCCACCATACCTTGTGCCTACATGTTTGCATGTGTCCCTTTCTCTTTTGACAAATTGTGTACGCTACTGTTTGATGTATGGTCTACCTGTGTTCATGGGCTGATTCCTGTATTTTCTCCCATGTCACCCCTATCACTCACCCCTAAATACTATTCTCTCGTCTCTGAACTGAACAGGGAAAGAGCGAATAGTCTCTTGGGGAAAAGCGATAGGGAACAGGGATTTGGAAAGGGAAGAGAAACAAAAACACTGGTTCACCAATGAGCTTCAGTGTTGTTCTAAGAAAGTTGCCTCAGGGTTTGGTGCAGGAAATTCTAAGACCAATAACAACAGAACTACAAATATCACAGACTCTTTCAGCAACATAACAATAATTATTATAATTCGATTGATCAATCACCAAGCCTTTCAGCAAAATCACAATAATTATTAGCTCTTAAATGCTCAACTATTAAACACGCTTTTGTAACTCACTACAAAATTGTTATAAAATCAAACTTATGAATTTGTCTTTTGTTATTCGTTTTCACACAATAGACTCGCTCCAAAAATAATCAGAATAAAGGTCTAATTTTGCATAGATATCGAGCAATGCTTTCAGGAGTTCACAACACTTAAATTCAATGCTGCCTTTAAAAATACTTCTCAAGCTATCTTTGGAAAAAAGTCTTGTATCACGGTTTTCTCTGCATCGACAAATGTTTGTCAGAATGCACCACAAGATCACTAACCTCGAGAAGGTTGAAAACAGGGAAATGAGAGGGGGGTTACTCACAAACCAACTTCTCCTGGAATGTCTTCGATTATTTGAGGAAGATGGAATACTATTTGTAAATTCTCAAGCCGCTCAAAAGTAATCTGCTCCAGAGCGGAAAGATCCGATGAAGCCTGCACTGAAATGACGACTCCAGAAAGAATCACGTCAACTCCATCTGAACCTGGAACACCTGCGAGTGAAGAAAGATTCAAGGCCAAGCACAGGAAACACCTTGGCAGTTCTATTTATAGACTGGTGATGAGTCATCAGACACATGCTGGTGATGAGTCATCAATCACTTCTGATGATTCATATGAAGGAATTCTGGTGATGAGTCATCAGACACATGCTGGTAAAGAGTCATCAAACACTTCTGATGATTAATCTGAAGGAATTTGGTGTCTCCATAAACCACTTTGCACACAGTACACAAATGCTTTTATCGATATAAACAAACATGCAATGTAGAGTTCCTTACAAGTTACAGGGAAGGGCTGTGCTAAAAACACATGCATAGGACCTTCATGAAAAGCTAGATGGGACAAGGAGCAGAGAATGTGGAGGGCAGATACATTGCATGCAGTGAATTTATTCCCAGCAATAATACAGGAATGTGATGGAGGTATCAGATCTAAAGCCAAGAAGAAACCTGCAGAAGATTTAGAGCAGAAGCTAAATGAACATAAAAGGGTAACAGCCACCAAAAGTGACTCAGTTGATGAACTTAAAACTCAGATGTTACAGAATCGCCCCCCAATACATAATGCAGTTGAATCAATAAATAAGAAAGTAGCCTGAGTATTGCCACAGCCCCAGTTATACAAAGCCAGGTTCAGATAGCTCCAAATGTACCTACTGCTATTGCAGCAAAGGTGCCAGCAGTTTGTCCAATAGTTTCCAATGCTAATATAGCCCAGAATGCTACCGTTCCAGTTATGCCACAGCCAATTGAGAATACAGGAGTGACTCAATTTGAGTCAACACCTAATGTACAGACACCTGCGCAACCAGAGAAAGACAATGCCTATGTATTGATGTTCCCATCAAGTCAAACAAATGTGTCAGGGCCAGGTGCTGAGACAGTTCCTGTGACAATAGGTCCAGCTGTCCCATTGGATGCCCAGGGTAATAATGAGAGAGGTCCGATATCAACAATGAATTCTTCTTTTGGAACTAATGCAGAAATGGAGAGACTGATCACTGATGTGCCAGCCATGACCCCTATGAATCCTTTTGGCTCGAACCAGACATATGATAGAATAAGTCCTTTGATTGATATGACATGTCCCCCATGCTCAAAAGGTTCATCTATGATGGCTCAAGAGCAAGCCATGACAGCTCCAAGTAGTATTCCACAGCTTACATCCTGAGATTGCGGTAATAATGTTAGTTTACAAGGATTGACAGCACAACAATTAACTGAATGGTTAGACAGTTTAAGTAGAGTATCAGCTTTAGGAAACACATCTGAGGGAGAGAAGACATTGGACATGGATAGACTAAGATTGGAATTGAATGAAATGATTGAAGGAACACTTAAATTGAGTAAACTAGATTCTTACAATGAAAACAAATTGTGATTCATGTGCAAGGATGTTACACTTCGAGCAGGACAGATCTATGGGAAAGTGGCTGACTTGGCAGAGAAGAACGAAATTTAGATGAATAAAATCTAAGCAGTTAAAATAAAATTACAGGTTAGAATTCAATTCTAGAGACATGGCGAACATGAGGTCACCTGTTCTAAAAATGTACATTAAGGAATTGATTTAGAGAAGCCAAAGATGGGGAGCACTATATAAATGGGAAGGCAGCTGGGCAAAGAAAAGAGAACAGAAGAAAAAGCAGACTACATCTTCAAATGGTGTACAGCAGTTGTAAAAATGAAGCCAATGAGATTAATTTCAGGAGGGAATTTTGTTCATGTCCTTTGGAGCCGAAGTGACACATTGTCATTTACAGATTAAATGATTACCCAAAGTTGTGGGAGAAACCAATGGAATGGTACCAGCAGGTGGAGAGGTTTGTTATGCTTGCAGAGTATTTGTGGGAAGATTTGAACACTTTATTTGAAACTGTGGTTCCAGCAGATTTGTGGGTTGAGTGTAAGCGGAGTGTTAATTGACCAGCGTAAGAGCCACCAAGGGCTGCAGTAACAGGTGTGCCATCTGAAGAAGTAATGAAAAACTATTACAAAGTGATTGCATTTTTGGTAACTAGAGTTTCCCCCAAAGATGTTGATTGGCAAAGAATTGACAGGACAGCTCACAGAGATTGTTGCAGGCATTAAAAAAATACAGTGGCATAGAGATTATTGAACCAAGAGACACAATTCATTTTGTGTTCAGATTTGTTCAAGGATTGAAGCCTGAAGTTAGTAATATGATTCGGAATCATTTGGTTTGCTGGCAGGTAAAACCAATTGATGAAGTACTGCACCATACAAAATACTGTAGTGGCAAAACTGAATTAAAGCAGAAAAGATTGAAGGTGAAGGCAATGGTGATGCAAATTAAATCTGACCAGGTAGCAGGCATGCAGGGATCGTACGGAATGGTGAATGCAGGAGGAATGCAGGGAGTACAACAGTAGGGCAATATGGTGGCTCAGTTTAGAGTTAGAGGTCATGGAGTTCGAGTAGATCCCAACGTTATTGTGGCTGATGTTTAAAATATGAAGAGAATTCTTCTTTGTCATGCGTGCGTCAATCGTCGGATACTGGTAACTGGAGTGTCCATATAATAATGTAAATAAATTTGGTGCATGGTGGTATTGCGCAGATGATTGACAACAGTCAATTTCAGGATCAAAGCATTCAAGGGCCCCAAAATCCAAATATAAATGTTCCTACTGGAGCAGTACAAATGCAAGCTCCCCAACAAGTACAATTTTCCCAACAGCAAATTCAGACCCCACAGAAATGCAGATTTCACAAGCTCCGATGGTACAGCAACAGGTAATGCTTCCTCAGCAGAACACAAACCATAGAGCAAATGCTAATGTAAATCAGTTAATCACACAATACTGTGAGAGAGTGCCTCTTATTGACATGGTTATCCCCCACCTTTGGCCTGATGTTAGTGTGTCCTAGAAATTGTAGTGGCCAGGGCCCCTGCTAACCAGGTTTCCTGGGCCAGAGCTCTTTCCCTAAATCTGTTGTGGTGCATTGGCACAATTGGATACATCCTTAGCTACTACTATAAGGCCCTAATAAGTGGTCTAACAGGGTCCAAAATCCCTTGCAAAGTTGAAACCCCATGAGGACCCCAAGGCACTACCTTTAAATCAGCAAGAACCACCCTTTTCCAAGTTGTCCCATTGAGTGGCCCTGTACCTGCTTCTAGGGTCTTTCCAATACTGCTCCCACCAGAACCGGGAACCGCCCAAGCCTCTCCAGCTGGCACAGTGTGCCCACCAATGGCCTCGACCAACTTTCAAAAGCTGAACCTGGTAACATAACTGTACGATTTTATATGCATTTTTAAAAGTGACTGCCTATTGAGACTCCTGTGGTGTGTAATTACGCACAGAAAGACTGCAATTACTAAAGCTTCAAAAAATCATACCTTGAAGCGAACTTAACCAATTTTGATAATCTTGGTCTTAAAAATGATATAAAAATCTGAAGAACTGTGATAAATTGGTCTCGAGTCATTCCTTTGAGTGTGTGAGTTGCATGATTGATACTGTACAACCAATGCTTTGCTCTTCTCCAAGATTAGCCTAACTGCTCGACCAAGCTACCTCACAAATTAGAGCATTAGGTGGCCTAGTTTTTGCCTCTGGAATGCAACGTGTGGTTGCCTGTACCCCCTACACAGTGTGCCTAGTTCTTTACACTACATAGAAGGCCAGCCTCCTACAAATACCCATTGATGGATTTCAGTGATTTCAGTGATGATGGAAGTGTGTGGAGAATATTAGAGTGAGAGTTCAGAAGAGGAAGAACGTGTGTTGGTGTTTGCCTCACTGGAGGTAGATCTGAGTGGTCCTTATGTTAATGTAAGTGTTAAGGGTCACAATGTTTCCTTTCTGGTTGACACTGGAGCAACTTGTTCCACTGTCATATCTGCAGAAGTCCCTAATGTTCCCCATTCAGAAAGAAAAGTGCAGGTAGTAGTAGGAGGAAATCAGCATTTGGTAAGCCCCATTTCAAAATTCATTTTGGTTAAAATAGGAACATTTGAGGATTTGCACCAATTTGTAGTATGCGATTTAAGTCCTGTGAGTCTGTTATGAAGAGACTTGCCATGCAAATTAAAATGCTCCATCACTTGTACTCATGAAGGGATAGCAATTCAAATGAATAGTGATGATGAAACATCTAGTCAAATTGATGAGATGTAGCCTCTAATTTCATTGTTTTCTATCATGGCACTTAGGGACTTGGCTGATGAACTACAAGATACAGTAATGTTGAGAGTTTGGAATCTCTCAGGAAAAGATATTTGACTCATATGAGGTGTTGAGCCAGTCAAGGTAACCATAAAGCCAAATGCAGTCTTTCCTAGAACGCTACAGTTTAACATGACTCCAGAAGTGATGGAGTGAATTACTTCAATATTTACAGATTTTGTTGAGCAGGAAGTTCTGAAGGAAGTGATGGGTAGTCTGTGTAATTCTCCAGTCACAAGATTGCGAAAGCCAAGTGGGAAATATTGCATAGTACAGGATTTGAGAAAGGTGAATGAATTGTGGTTTCTTGTGTCCTGTGGTGACAAATTCAGCAGTGATTTTATTTCAAATCCCATGTGAAGCTGAGTAGTTTTCTCTAATTGATTTGTCCCAGGTGTTCTTCTTCGTATCCTTACTTGAGGATAGTAAGTTCCCTTTTTCGTCCAAATTCGGCAACCATGTGTGCTGCACTTCACAGATGTTTTCAGAATCACTGTCAATTTTTAATCAGATCATGAAAAAGAATCTAGAGTCCATGATCATGTAATTTCACTCCACGTTAATGCAATACATTGATGGTTGCATCCAATACACATGAAGCTTGCAGGCAGGACACCAAAGCATTGTTGAATCATATGGGCCAAAATTGACTTAAGGTTTCCCCTACTAAATTACAGTATTGCCAGAAGGAAGAAAGGAATTTGGGTCACCGTATTGAGAAAGATGAAAGAAAAGTGTCAGAAGACAGAGTTGCAACTATTATGCAGATGAATCCCACAGTTACAGAGTGATGTCAGGAATTTTTTTGGCATGGTGAGCTACTGTCGCCAATGGATCCCACATTTTTCAGTAATTACAAACCATAGCAGAATTTAATGCACAAAGAAGTTACAGACCCCGTTCCATTTAATGAAGAATGCATAAAAGCTTTAACTGAGTTGAGAGAGAGCTTGTGCAGACCTCTGGATTTCGGAATGCCTGATTACTCAAATAGTTTTCCTCTTTTTTGTCAAGAACTGGATGGATGTGCTCTTTCTGTTTTGACACAGTAGCATGGAGGAATGAAAGGACTTGTATAATACTTTTCCACCACATTGTATCCTGTTGCTATAGATTTGCCAGACTTTTTAAAAGCTGTGGTCTCTACTGGTGTAAGCAACAGTCGATGAGAAGGCATTGTGATGGGACACCCTTTAACTGTTTATGTCCCACATTCAGTTGAGTTCTGTTTGACCCGTACAAAAACTTAATATTTGACTAGTGCCCATCTTACCCCATAAGACTTATTAATTCTTGGTTCCTCAAATGTGATATTACTATTAGCTACATTATTACCTGTTAATGTTGATGATGTAAATGATGTTCATGAAGTAGAACATGACTGAACTAACGATGTTACTGAACTATGCACCAAACCCAAATCCGATAAACAGGATACTTCTTTAGAGGAAAATGATCAAGTTGTTTTTCTTGATGGCTTCTGTTTAAGAGACAATGAGGGTAATCGGAGAGCTGGTTATGCAGTCTGCACCATCTCAGGAGTAGTCGAAGCTTCATGACTACAGAGTAATTTCTGAACAAGTAGCTGAATTGGTTGCCCTTATAAGAGCATGCTGCGTTTCTGAGCAGCTTAAAGCATCAATATTCACAGGCAGCCAAAATGGATTTGGTGCTGTGCACAACTTTTGGCAGTTATGGCACCAGTGAGGTTTCATGACCTCTTCAGGATCGCCCTTTCGCAATGGTGAAAGAATTCACAGTTTACTGAATGTGTTGCAGCTACCTGAGAAAATAGCAGTTGTAAAGTGCACAGTCCACCAGAAGTCAAATGTTTATGTCTCCTTAGGAAATGATAAAGCTGGCCAAATTGCCAGAGTGGGGTGGTGGAAAGTGACACCGGTGAGACAAGTTAAAGTTTCTTGATGTCAGTAGTTGATACCTGGGATGAAATTAAAAGATTGCAGGAAGAGGCAACATGCATGAAAGAGGATTCATGCATTTAAACAGACATGGTACAACCCAAAATTTAGAGTAATTGCAGAAGCGGTATGGCACAGATGTATTACATGTCAACATATGAATGTAGGGAAACACACTGTTGTTAATTTGAGCCACATAGACACGTTGGGAGGTCCATTTAACAGAATGCAGCTTGACTTAATTGAGATGCATGCCTGTAATGGATTGAAGAAAGTGCTGGTAATTGTGTGCGTGTTTCCCACTGGATAGAGGCCTATCCAACATGTAGAAATGACAGTCTTACTGCAGCTATGCTGCTGCTCAGGGAATTAATACCAAGGTTTGGCTTCCCAACTTCTTTGGAATCAGATCGAGGAACTAATTTTAATGATGAGATCATAAAGTTGGTGTGTGCAGCTGTAGTTAGAGACCAGAGGCATCTGGATTGGTAGAACAAATGAATGGAACACTGAAAGCTCGATTGGCAAAGGTTTGTGCTTCTGCATTGTTGAAATGGCCTGATGCATTTCCATGTGTCCTGATGAGCATGGGTAGCACCTCTGACATGAAGACAAGACTGTCACGGGGGCGGAGCGAACCGCCGAAGATGGCAGCGGAGTAGAAGAGCAACTCCATAGCGGCCTGACGACCCGGGTGCTGCCTCTGGCTACATTGGCTAAGGACATTGCGCCACATGTCCGGGAAACGGAGCGGCCACGGGACGGAGGGTGACGGCCCCCTGGGGAATGAGGCAGCGGAGCTACCAGCGTGGTGAGTGCGGCAACACTAAATGGTGGGCGTTCACCGTCTCTGAGCTGCTGGTGGTGTGAACTGGCTGCCGCTGGAGAGCAGAGAGTGCCAGCGCTCCGAGCACTGGCACGCACGGACACTACAGGAGCCCCTGGCCCTTGTGGAGCAAAAGGTGGGTGAGGCGGCGGTCGGTGCAATCCAGAAGAAGTTAAGGGCAGACAGGGCTTGGAGCCCTCCCCCGCCTGGCCCGGCATAGACGAGGAGGGGCGAGTGGAGCCTGGTGTGGAGCTAACGCACCCTCGCAGCGCAGGAGGTGAGCTGTTGCGCTGTGGTGGGTTGGAACTGTGGGGTGCGATCTGAGCGGAGGAGCCTGCACCGGTGAGAGCGGTGCGTCCAGCTGCTCATAGCCTGTCTGGGCGTGGCCCACAGTGCCTGCAAGGAGCGAAGAGTGGAGTGCATGCAGCGCCTGGTGGACGACTCCGGTCGCTAGCGGCCCTGAAAACCTGCTGTGACGCACTGTACCCCGAGCGCTAAAGCGGGGGCCAATGCTGGTGGCAAGGGCCCTCCTTGGAATCCTACCTGGCTACCTTGACCAGGTAGCCCCGATGGGGAAGCAACACCCTAGGCCTCAGGAATTATGGGTGGCGAGCCCAGTTGCCGATCATGGGACCAGATCGCCGACCCCGCAGCTAGCACTCCAGCCGCCCTAAGTGAAAGATACTCTTCAGAAGATACTGGAGACAATTGAGGACTCTAAGAACACCCTCAGACAAGAAATAGGGAAAGTGTCGGAGGAACTGGGCCTTCTCAAAACGGACCACCGAAAACTGGTGGGGAGAGTAGACAATGTAGAAGGTGGGCTGACTGAAATGGGCACATTCCACAGAGCGCAACAACCCCAACTTGCCCATCTTACAGACAGAGTGCAGAGAATGGAACATAGGGCCGAAGACGCTGAGGGCTGCAGCCAGCGTAACAATGTCCAAATAGTAGGCCTACCGGAAGGTGTGGAGGGCAACGACATGGAGGCCTACCTGAAACAATGAATGAAAGGACTTATAGGCCCTCATCAGCTCACATCGTTCTTTGCTCTAGAGAGGGCGCCCCCTGCACCGGGACGACCTCTCAGACCTGTCGTGGCTAAGCTGCTCCACTACAAAGATCGGGACTTGCTACTTCACCAACTTACCGTTGACTGTGCTGGTATTGCGGTTCCAGACAATAGACTCTCTGCAACGTGAACTGATCTGGGACAGGGGACACCAGCGTGCCGCACTAGGGACGCTTTGTCTGCCAACTGAAAAGGGGGGACTGGGAAAGCCAGATTTTGAACTTTACTATCTGTCAGCTCAATTACACTGGCTGGCGAGATGGCTAAATGGACTAAACCTGACAGCGACAACGCTGGACGCTGAACCCGGGTGGGGGGAGGTACCCATAACCCATATGCTACGGGGGGAAACAGTACCGCCCAAACCGAACATACTGGTATCCACAGCCCTGGCAGCATGGCATAGAGCCCTTCGGAGAACAAATACAATTAATCCCTATGCACCTGCCCTTTCCCTTGTTGGACTCCCACGAGACAAAGCTGGGCACACCTTTACCCCCGGACAACTCAGATGTTGGACAGAGGCAGGGATCACTACTGTGGGTGACTGCTACCAGGAGGGGATGTTGATCGCCTTTGGGAACCTTGCAGACCAAAAGGGTCTACCGCTCGGCCAATTCCTGACTTACAAGGCTCTGGTGCAGGCCATAAAAACACTGTGAGGAGACGGTAGTGACGAACCGCCCACAGCGCCAGCCCTTCAGACTATGCTGGTTGTGGGGGGAGGCACGCACTTAGTAACCTGGATATGTAAGGCTCTAAATGAGATGATTGAGAGGCCACTGGGTGGACTGCGACTCAAATGGGACCCCGACATAGATAAGACCATGACGGATGCGGAATGGCATAGGACTTTAGCCTCGGCATGTACGATTTCATGTAATACACTTCTGAAGTTTATACAAAACAACTATGTCCATAGGACCTATCTCACCCCGCACAGAATTAACCGGATTTACGGGGGTTGGCGGAGCTTGCCCCTGATGCCGGTTGGTTGACGTGGACCTTTGCCATATGACATGGGGCTGCCCCCTACTAAGACCCTATTGGAGCTGGATAACTGCCCGACTCAATACAATTTTACAAAGACAACTAGACAATGGGTCTGCGGTGTGCTTGTTGAGCCTTTTTGACAAGCCCTTAGCTGAAAAAGTGGGGAATAGGTTTGCAGATTTGGCATTGGTGTTTGCGCGCAGGAGAGTGGCGATGGCCTGTAAAAGCAAGTGTGGACCCCGTCTTGCCACATGGGTGACGGATGTTACTCACTGGGCAAGGGCGGAGGAGAGGGCGCTCCAGAGAGAGGAGATGAGGGGACTGAGGCACCGGCCGATTGCCCTTTTGTGGACAGAAGTGATGGATGCATGGGAGACACTGGACGTCATGGCAGATGATAATATGGGTGAAGCCCTGGCTTCGAACGACACAAGGGCGGCTGAGCCCTGATGCAGACTGGGCCGCTGTGGGGCTGCGTCCTGGGAGGGACTCCCTCACGTGGACCTCCCCTCTGCGCCCCACCTCTCATGTGTGCCCTCTTCCCTCTCCCCCCCTGGCACAGACAACTGTACAACACATACATGACTTGCGAAATGCTGGGCAAGTTACTGGGTTAATTAAGTGGGATGTTCTGTTTTTGTCCATTTTGTTTTTGGCTTTTGTACACAGGGAAGACAGGTATGCATCTCAGGAATGTTAAGCAGAGCGATCACCAGCTCCCTGTCCCACAAACGTATAACTGAGACTTTGAGAGAGGCTGAGATGTTGCCACTGTGATTCTGCCTGCCAGGGATTGACTAAGGTGCTGGACACTTTACACCTATGGTTTTACGAAACAGGTGATGGCTACCCACAAGCTGTATCCCAATGTGATGCGTGCCTTGGGTGGTCTAACATGGCAATATGAATTACCTAAATTTTACCATTTGAAATGCCAATAAAAAGAATTGAAAAAAAGACAAGACTGTCACCGCATGAAGTCCTTATGGGCTGTGCAATGAAATTACCAGCAGTACCTGCAAATGCACTTGTGAGCACAACAGATGACTTAGTGCTGGATTATTGCAAAGGTCTGGCTGATGTGGTTTGATCTTTATCCCATCAGGTTGAAGCAGCAACAGTTCAAACGGCTCAAGAACAGTGCCACAGTTTGAAGGCTGGTGAGTGGGTACTTATAAGAAAGCATGTAAGAAAGACTTGCCTAGGGCCAACGTGGAAAGGACAGTATCAAATCATCTTGGTGCTGACAACAGCTGTGAAGTGTGCTGGTCTTACAAACTAGATTTATGAAAGCCACACATGCAAAGTTCTGTGTCATCTTGAAAAGTCTGAGCTTCTAAGAGTGAATGCTGAAGAAGAAGGGGTTCAGATTACCAAGCTGTGAGGACTGAACAAGTGGCTGAAGCAGAGCTTGTGCAAAGTGGTGAAGGTGCAAGCATTCTGAACGGAGATAAAGTGCAGGGGAGCAATGTCAAAGCCAACTGACTCCTGCCAACACAGCAAACGTTGTGAGTCCAATTGCAACCGAAAAGAGAACCGTTAAAGGAGATCAATGGCCTGCATCCGCACCTGAATTTGTTGTAGACAAACTCCAAGCTATAACAGAAACAGTTGAATCAAAGACGAAATTGGTACTGTGAGGGGTGCAAAAAGGAAAAGAGTACTAAACCGAAAATACTCTTCACCTGAAATGATTTATCTTGTCACAAATGAATTGAAGAATTCATTTATGGCCTTTTGTTTTGACTGTGAGAATTCAGTTAAATACTCTGGAACTTGAAATCACATTTCAACTAAGTTTTGAAATAACCTTGCCAACTGATCAACAGAGCCATTTCACACTAGAAGTGAAAATAAGCGATCATCAAACTATGATATATTGAAAACTAACATTTTGAACTGTTTTTGAGAATTTTAGTTGAAACCTGATGAACTTTCTAGACGATCGAGAACTCTTGCATGTAAGTGCAAAAGACTTGAAGCTGTTTTGGACTTGAGTCGTGATCGCTTTTGCTTTTGAATGTTCCTTTTTCTTTTCCCTCTCTGATTCTGAAGAAGCCATGAACCCAGATCTGAGTAAACGTAGTAAATGTAAATTTGCGAGCACTGGTTTAGTCATAGTATGTATGTATGAGTGCATTTTGTTGATTGCAGGATTGAGTGTTCCAATGAAAGAAGAGATGCAAAGCACAGCACAGCAACTCCAGTGCCGGGAACAACACCATCTAAGCAAGATACGTTACATAAGGTTAAGGGATTTCTAAGTCTAAGTATAAGAACATTAACTCAACCATTAATCCTTAACTCAAAGCGAGGCATAAACATTGCATTGTTACTGGTGATCTGTCAGGCAATAGGCAAATCTACAGTGGCTGTTTATTTTAGTCCTTAAGAACGTTTGGAAAGAGAAAGCTCTCTAGAGCAAAAGGGGCTGTATGTCATTATAAGCATTGGCAAATCTTTTAGCTTCCCCTCATTTCTTACTTTGGAAAGTGTTTGGCACTCCACATGCACATTGCATGACCCAACATCTTCTATACCACTGATAGAGCTTAAAATGTAGCAATCTCCCTCATGTCACAAAAGGAATCAGAATGTGACAGTTTAAGTTTTATGGTAACATTTATGTTATGTTTTAAGTTTTAAACATGCAATTGCTTGCATTTCAGAGTTCAACTTAGGTGCCCTTTAAATTAAATAATATTTTGGAAGGATAAAACTGATGTTAAAATTTAAGTTAGATTTTAAACTAACAATTCACATAGAAACAATATTGAATTTTTTGTGATTAGTAAATGATTAATGAGTTTTAAAATGCGTGCAAAGTAAGAAAAATGCATTCTCTATTGTACCTGATGAAATGCAGTAACAAAGCTTCCTATTTTGAAATTAAATGTATTATTCATATCAATTAAATATTATTAATGCTGAATTTATATTTTTGTATATAACATGCCAAATAAATAATTGAATGTAATGTCATGATTTCGTGTTAGCATAAGTGATGCTGGCTGAGCTTGCATTTTGCAGTCATGAAAGTGTTGAATTATTATTTTTTTCAGAACGTGAAGTCTTCTTTTAGATTTTGTTCCCCGTGAGACCAAAGTCCTCTTGAAATAGACCTCATTGTTTGAACGTGGAGAGTTGTACCTATATATCCTTCAAAAATTTACACTGCAGGAACATGGATTGAGCTTATGTACATTTGTGATTGGACTCAGACAGAAGGGAGATGTTCCCATGACAGACTTGGAAAAGAGGTGAAGTCTTTCAATTTGGAGTCTGGCGATTAAGAGGCTGATTATGAGTTTGGCGGACGGGAAGACCTGTCCGCCGAACATCCAACGGGTAGGTTGCCCCTTACTGGCTACCTCCCTGCGGGCCCCATTATGACTTTCCTGCTGGGCTGACAGGCGTAAACCAAGGTTTCTGCCCATCAGCCCAGCGGGAAAGTGTTGCATCATTGTCGCAGCTCGAAATTGAGCCAGCAGCAATGCTGCTGCTTGCAGGGGGCACCAGCACTCTTGTAATGTGCACTGTCTGCATGGCATAGGCAGTGCAGGGGCCCCCATCTAGCTCCTGGTACCTGTTCTCTGCCAGCCTTTTTAGTGGCAGTGGAACTGCCACAAAAAGGCTGGAGGAGAACCAAGTTGTAACCAGGAGGGTGATGCTGAGTTCAGTACTGTCCTCGCTGATTTCAACCTGCACCCACAGCAGGCGGCAATCATGATCACCACTGCGAGTCTGGCGGTCTTTTGACCGTCAGACTCCTAATGAGGCCCTAAATATTATTGGATGATGCCCCTCAAACGTGACATGGCTGATCCCTTTGACGATGGTGCATTTTGAACTTTGATCAGAGTGAGAGAAGGGAGCATAGTAACTTTTTGACAGATTCAGATGACAAAGGAGATGCTTGTGGGGGACAGCTCTCTGGAGAGAGTCAATGCCTTTTCAGCTTTGAACTTTTGCTGAAGAAGAATCATTGTAAGCTGTAACCCTGGAGAGGAATGCCTCTCTACCCTTGCCCTATGAACTATCCTATTGTGATTTAGAATTCCACCAAGCCCTTTAGGAGACTCTTTACTGGGTTCCTGACATACTGACGCTTTTCCTATTTTTGTCCCCACTTGTAAGAATCTAATGATTCCTAGTTTCCCCTTTTTCAAATTCTTTTGTCCCTGTTTGGTTTTTGTTTTGAATGTGTACGTCACCATACATGCTAGCCCATAATTTGGCCATGGTAGGGTTATCCTTTGGCCCTGAAATCACATTTGAAACTCTGTTGAATTGATGTATGTCCAAACTGAGAAAAGACGTATGTTTCTGTTGCCCTTGCTTTTTTTAGAGTTCTGTATTGTGGCCATAGAATGTTTCGTTTTGTTAATGTTAATGAGACTGAAATTCTTCCGTTGCCTTGGGCAACCCTGGGTGATAATGTACATTTATAACTTTGTTTGAGAATCATTTAAATTACCCTGAATTTGAGCTTGTAGTAACACCCTTAACCTTATTTCCATTGGAGTTTCTCTTGTCTGGCCAAATGGGTCAGACTGTTTATTTAACATTATTGCCTTAATGTGGCTGTGTTAGATGGTTCTATCACACTCCATTGCAGGGTCAAAAGGTCTGTCGACCTTGGTGAGCATTTGATTCCTGATAAGGATGAAAAATGCTACTGCAGTTTTCTGGTAGCAGACTGATTGTTTTGTCCGACTAGAGGGCAGAACCTTTTCTTGTTTAGAGTAGGGAGTTAGGATTGGCCCATAATACTTCCCAGTCCAAAAATTGCCCACCCTGTCATTTGTTCCATGGTTTGTTCCAGAAATTGATGAAATTCCAGCGTCATGTCTACAAGTGATGGCATGCCTGAGTATCAATAAAGAGATGCTTTGGGCTTGAAGATTGCAGTGAAATTTGATGTTGTGCAGTTTCTTGCAGAGTCATCGTACTCAGAATCCTTAATGGTTGCAGCTGCCAGGCTTTGGAACTCTCTCCCTATTCATAATTGGTGTTTAAGTTCCCATCTGTCATTTCGTAAACAGGTTAAAACATGGCTTTTCTCACCTGAGTACCTGGTATAGATGGTTTATTTGTTCTACAGTGGTCTGATGTTTTTCATTATTTTTTTCTTTGCCTGTTCAGTCTTTCTCTTGGGTTTTCCCTTCCTTCAGCACTTTGATACCTTTTTGGTCTAACACGCTATACAAATTACAAATACACATTTTTGCTAAAAAATGTCTGTGGTTGTTGTTGTTGATGGGGCCATCATGGCCTAGGATCCTAGGATAACGCACATGTGTATAGAAGACACTTGATTAATTTATTGTCTACAGTGAGGTACTTGTCTTGAGATGTCGCTGACAGTGTCAATAGTTTTTCCTCGAGTGAGTATGAGTTGTTGGTTGGTATTTAATGAATCCTGCATGCACATGGAGGATCTATATCAACCGGAGTGAGAACTGCTGGTCAAGTTTCACTCATTGCCTAAGTGTGAAAGCTACAGTCGGAAGTATAGCCCGTACAGTTTTCAGAGTGTTTGAATTCTTACCTGTAGACCCCAGACAGGTTGTTGGTTTTTGCTCACAATATTTTGCACTTAGTGTAGGAGTGATTGATTGCGAGTGAAAAGACAATCTCAAAGTGACTGCTGCTGCTGAGAGAAGTGATTGTGACATCATTTTGTGCCGTGCTGGTATTGGGGGACAGTGCTGCATTGCTATTGGTTGAGAACAGCTAAAGGAATTGTGTGATTGAAATTACTTTGGGACTTGATTGAAAATCATTGTAGATAACTGAATTTGAGCAAAAATAAAACACTTAAAGGCATTCAGAAGTGTGCTAAGAGGAGATGTGTTTATTCCAGTTAGAGAGGGCCCAGAAGTCCGACTAGACGGAACCCCAGCTGATCATGTAGCATCATTAAAAAGAGTTTCCGCATGTTTGTGGTTAGAACAATGGTCTAAAATGACTGAGAAAGATGTTGCATTAGCGTTTCCCCTCTATAGGGGAATTTTAGACAATTTGAGGTGAACATTGTGTGAGTCTAAACCACCTCCAAGACCTGCAAAATTTGAAGCCCTTAGAATTTGGGAATCTATTGCAAGACAGAGAACAACAACAAAATATGAGAATGGAATGCAAATGTCGAGAACAGATATTTTAGATGGAGGGAGAATCTTTCAGCGATTACAGAGAAGACTCGAAAGAACCAGACAGCAGAGACAGAGCAGACAGCAGAAGATGAGGGTAAAAAGACAGTCAGATTTGAGGTGATTTGTATGATGAGTTCATAAATCATCTTTTGATGAACCACCCCCCCCACCATATCATTCAGTTGATACAGGAACGGAGATTGAAGAGTACAAAGTGTAGTCCCAAATGTGTTGACTGCTCCAGCTGAGCATACCCAGAATCAGATAGTTCTAAGTACACCTGCAATGTCAAATGCTACCCTGAATCAAACAGGACACACTTTCAGGAGTGTTGTAACAGGTCAATTTGTTAGGATGACAATACCACTGAATCAGGCAAATCTTTTGAGTCCCTATGTATTGGCAGTTCCCATGACAATAGGTCCAGTTGTTCCATTGTATTCTTCAGGTAATTCTGGAAGTAATGCCCATTCATTGAATGCTTTCACAGTTCCTGAAACACCAGCTGCATCTGCTGGGAAGTAGTATGCAAAGATGAGTTCATTCAGACAATTCAGAGATGGAGAGATCAGCTTCTTGTGTTCCACCTTCGACCGCTACACGAAATGCAGGTCCAAGCCAGATGTTAAATCAGGCTGGACCAGTTCTTGATGTGAGGTTTCCTTAGGGAAACCCACTTCCTTACATGGCCACACCTGATCAGATTTCAAGGTTACACTGCAATACCCCACAAGCAGAAGTGCCCCCATAGAAACAATATCAGTTTGCAAGGTTTCACGGCACAACAGTTGATCGACTGGTTAAACAATCTGAGCCCACACAGTGCACAAGGTGCGACAAATGGCAATGTTAGATCTGAGGAGACACTGGACAGCGAATGTGCTCAGACTGAAATTGGAGTTTAAAAAAAATTAATTCTGGGAACACTAGACATGGCAATTGGAAACATACAAAGATGATGAACTGAGATTCATGTGTAAGCATGTTACTCAACAAGCAGGACAGGCTCATGAAGAATTAGCAGAATTGGTTGAGAAATATGAAGTAGATTTGAGAAAAATCTAAACACCTACAGAGAAGTTGCAGATTAGAGTTCAGCTCCAAAGACATTATTAATATGAGATCACCCAGAATGAGAATACACATTAAGGAATTCATTACATGCATTGAGACATGGGGAGCATTAGATAAATGAGAAGGCAGATGGGCAAAGAAAAGAGATAAGAAGAAAACTAAGCAGAATTTCTCTCCTGCAAGAGAGTGATGCATTGAGTTCTGGATGGGCAACCTAGGGTCTGTGCAGCCTTTGACGCCCAGCGATGATGCGCACAAAATGTGTCGGCACAATGATGAGGAACTGCGCTGCCTGGGGGTTGCATCGATTTCCCAGCCACGATGCAGGTGGTGCATCAATTTCTTAGCGGCGATGAAGGTGGTGCATCGTTTTTACAGCGGCGTTGCAGGTGGTGTGTCAAATATTTCTCTGCACAGCTACTGTGCGTGGATTTTGGTTTTGGTCCACCAGCATCCCCTTTCAAGGGCCCAGGGACTGGAGTGGGCACCACTTGCAGAGTAGGAGTCTTAGCAAGAGAGTCGTGGTGCTGGCAGAGGAAATCTTCCATGGCCCTGAGTCTTCAGAGCAGGGGGGAAGCTCAGACCAAGCCCTTGGAGACACTTCACAAGCAGGAAAACACAGAAAAGTTCAGTCGTTGTCCTCTCTCAGGCAGAAGCAGCAACTGTAGGCCAACCCAGCAAACCACACTCACAGGCAAAGGGACAGTACTCCTCCTCCAGCTCCTCTCCTCAGCAGAGCTTCCCCTTGGTTCCAGAAGAAATCTAGGGTTTTGGTTCCACTACTTATACCCCTTTCTGCCTTTGAAGTAGGTAAACTTCAAAGGAAAGTCAATTTTGTTCACAAGATCCTGCCTTGCCCAGGTCTAGCCCCAGACACACACCAAGGGTTTGGAGACTGCATTGTGTGAGGACAGGCCTTTCAGGTGTGAGTGTCAGCTCCTCCCGCCCCACTTTAGCCCAGGAGACTCATAGGGATATGCAGGCTACACCGCAGCTCCCTTTGTGTCACTGTCTAAAGGGAATTCACAACAGTCCACATGGCAGCCTGACCCAGACGTGGAATACACAAGCAGACAGAGGCACAGAATGGTTAAGCAAGAAAATGCCCACTTTCAAAAAGTGGCATTTTCAAACAGACAATCTAAAAACAAACTTTACCAAAAGAGGTATTTTTAAATTATGAGTTTAGAGACCCCAAACTCCACATTTCAATCTGCTCCCAATGGGAAACTCAACTTAAAAGATGTAAAAAGGCAGTCTGTAGGAGGCTGGCCTGGCTTGTAGTGGGTACCAGAGGTACTTACACCTTGTGCCAGGTCCAGTTATCCCTTATTAGTGTAGAAGAGGTGTTTCTAGCAGCTTAGGCTGATAGAAGGTAGCTATAGCAGAGCAGCTTAGGCTGAACTAGGGGACATGCAAAGCTCCTACTATACCACTGGTGTCATATGCACAATATCATAAGAAAACACAATACGCAGATATACTAAAAATAAAGGTACTTTATTTTTATGACAATATGCCAAAAGTATCTCAGTGAGTACCCTCAGTATGAGGATGACAAATATACACAAGATATATGCACACAATACCAAAAATATGCAGTAATAGCAAAAGGAAGTAATGCAAGCAGTGTAAAGTTACAATAGATTGCAATAGGAGCACATAGGTATAGGGGCAACACAAACCATATCCTCCAAAAGTGGAATGCGAACCACGAATGGACCCCAAACCTATGTGAGCTTGTAGAGGGTCGCTGGGACTGTAAGAAAACAATGAGGGTTAGAAAAATAGCCCACCCCAAGACCCTGTAAGGTAGGTGTAAAGTGCACCTACAACCCCCAGAGAGCACAGAAGTCGTGATAGGGGGATTCTGCAAGGAAAACCAACACCAGCAATGCAACAACAGTGGATTTCCAGACCTGAGTACCTGTAAGACAAGGGGACCAAGTCCAAGAGTCGCAACAGTGTCGAGAGTGGGCAGGAGCCCAGGAAATGCCAGCTGAGGGTGCAAGGAGCTGCCACCGGATGGAAGAAGCTTAGTGTTTTGCAAGAACGAAGAGGACTAGGAACTTCCCCTTCGGAGGATGGATGTCCCACGTTGTGAAGAAGCTTGCAGAGGTGTTCCCATACAGAAAGACCGCAAACAAGCCTTGCTAGCTGCAAGGGTCGTGGTTAGGGTTTTTGGATGCTGCTGTGGCCCAGGAGGGACCAGGATATCGCCACTTGGATGAGGAGACAGAGGGGGCACCCAGCAAGTCAGGGAGCCCTCACAGAAGCAGGCAGCACCCAGAGAAGTAACGGATGAGGCACTTAGAAGAGGAGTGAACCAGAGTCCACCCAAACTCAGAAAAGGGAGTCCCACAATGCCAGAGGACAACTCAGAAGGTTGTGCACTGCAGGTTAGAGTGTCGGGGACCCAGGCTTGGCTGTGCATGAAGGAAATCCTGGAAGAGTGCACAGGAGCCAGAGCAGCTGCAAATCACGTGGTACCCAGCAATGCAGTCTAGCATGGGGAGGCAAGGACTTACCTCCATCAAACTTGGACTGAAGAGTCACTGGACTGTGCGAGTCACTTGGACAATGTTGCTGAGTTTCAGGGACCACGCTCGTCGTGCTGAGAGGGGACCCAGAGGACCGGTGATGCAGTCTTTTGTTGCCTGCGGTTGCAAGGGGAAGATTCCGTCGACCCACTGGAGATTTCTTCAGAGCTCCTGGTGCAGAAAGGAGGCAGGCTACCCCCAGAGCATGCACCACCAGGAAACAGGCGAGAAAGCCGGCAGGATGAAGCGATACAAGGTTGCAGTAGTCGTCTTTGCTACTTTGTTGCGGTTTTGCAGGTGTCGTGAGCAGTCAGCGGTCAATCATTTGGCAGAAGATGAAGAGGGAGATGCAGAGGAACTCTGGTGAGCTCTTGCATTCGGTATCTGAAGAATTCCCCAAAGCAGAGACCCTAAATAGCCAGAAAAGGAGGTTTGGCTACCTAGGAAGGAGGATTGGCTACTAAGAGAGGTAAGAGCCTATCAGAAGGAGTCTCTGACGTCACCTGCTGGCACTGGCCACTCAGAGCAGTCCAGTGTGCCAGCAACACCTCTGTTTCCAAGATGGCAGAGGTCTGGGGCACACTGGAGGAGCTCTGGGCACCTCCCCTGGGAGGTGCAGGTCAGGGGAGTGGTCACTCCCCTTTCCTTTGTCCAGTTTCGCACCAGAGCAGGGCTGGGGGATCCCTAAACCAGTGTAGACTGGATTATGCAGAGATGGCCAGCATCTATGCCCATCAAAGCATTTCCAGAGGCTGGGGGAGGCTACTCCTCCCCAGCCATCACACCTATTTCCAATGGGAGAGGGTGTCACACCCTCTCTCAGAGGAAATCCTTGGTTCTGCTTTCCTGGGCCAGGGCTGCCTGGACCCCAGGAGGGCAAAAACCTGTCTGAGGGGTTGGCAGCAGCAGCAGCTGCAGTGGAGACCCCGGAAAGGCAGTTTGGTAGTACCCGGGTTCTGTGCTAGAGACCCGGGGGATCATGGAATTGTCTCCCCAACGCCAGAATGGCATTGGGGTGACAATTCCATGATTTTAGACATGTTACATGGCCATGTTCTGAGTTACCATTGTGACGCTATACATAGGTAGTGACCTATGTATAGTGCACGCGTGTAATGGTGTCCCCGCACTCACAAAGTCCGGGAAATTTGCCCTGAACGATGTGGGGGCACCTTGGCTAGTGCCAGGGTGCCCACACACTAAGTAACTTTGCACCCAACCTTCACCAGGTGAAGGTTAGACATATAGGTGACTTATAAGTTACTTAAGTGCAGTGGTAAATGGCTGTGAAATAACGTGGACGTTATTTCACTCAGGCTGCACTGGCAGGCCTGTGTAAGAATTGTCAGATCTCCCTATGGGTGGCAAAAGAAATGCTGCAGCCCATAGGGATCTCCTGGAACCCCAATACCCTGGGTACCTCAGTACCATATACTAGGGAATTATAAGGGTGTTCCAGTATGCCAATGTGAATTGGTGAAATTGGTCACTAGCCTGTTAGTGACAATTTGGAAAGCAGAGAGAGCATAACCACTGAGGTTCTGGTTAGCAGAGCCTCAGTGAGACAGTTAGTCACCACACAGGGAACACATACAGGGCACACTTATGAGCACTGGGGCCCTGCCTGGCAGGGTCCCAGTGACACATAGACTAAAACAACATATATACAGTGAAATATGGGGGTAACATGCCAGGGAAGATGGTACTTTCCTACACAGTCCCTACGAGAGAGATAAGCCTTGCAAAAGTGAAAAACAAATGTGGCAGTATTTCAGTGTCAGGACATGTAAAACAAATCAGTACATGTCCTACCTTTAACATACAATACACCATGCCCATGAGGCTACCTAGGGCCTACTTTAGAGATGCCCTATATGTACAATAAGGGAAGGTTTGGGCCTGGCAAATGGGTACACTTGCCAGGACGAATTGGCAGTTAAAAACTACCCACACAGACACTGCAGCGGCAGGTCTGAGCCATGTTTACAGGGCTACTCATGTGGGTGGCACAAACAGTGCTGCAGGCCTCCTAGTAGCATTCGATTTACAGGCCCTGGGCACCTCTATTGCACTTTACTAGGGACTTACTAGTAAATCAAATATGCCAATCGTGGATAAACCGATCACCAATGCAATTCGCTTAGAGAGCGCTTGCACTTTAGCACTAGTCAGCAGTGGTAAAGTGCTTAGAGTGGCAAAAGCCAACAAAAGCTGGTCAGAACAAATAGAAGGAAGGAGGCAAAAGGTTTGGGGATGAGCCTGCAAAAAGTGCCAGGTCCAAAACACAGGATGATTCTGATGATAAGAAGTGCATGCTAAGTGCATCCTTAGAGGTAGATCAGTATGGTCGTTATATAAATGCCAACATTATGAGACATGATGTGTCATTCTTAGTTGACACTGGAGCTACACGTTCCACTGTCAGACAGCAGTAGTGGTAAATTTGCCCCTATCAGGAAGGAGAATGCAGCTTGTAGGAGTAACAAATAAGCAGTTGTCAAATCCTATTACAAAACATGTTCCAGTAAAAATAGGTTAACTTTTCAGATAATTTGTGTTTTTTCCATTCAAGTCCAGTAAGTCTGTTAGGACGGAATCTATTGTGTAAGTTGAACTGTTCCCTCAGCTGCACACCTAAAGGAATAGCGATTCAGTCAAATGAAGATGTGCCCTGTAAAACTATAGAGCAGTACCCGACTGTAACATTGTACCCAATGATGATGTGATGATTTGCGTGAAGTTTGGGGTTGAGGTTTGGGATTTTTCAGGAAAGGATATAGGACTTATAAAATTAGTTGAACCAGTCAAAATAACAGTGAAGACAAATGCAGTGTCACAAAAGATACCACCTTATAACATGACATCCGATTTTTTGCAGGAGTAACACCCTTGATTGAGAGCCTGATTGAGCAAGGTGTTTTGAAGGAAATTTTGGGAAGCCCCTATTTGAAGATTGTGGAAGCCCAATGGAACATACTGCACTCTCCAGGATCTGAGAACAGTGAACAAGGTTGTTGTTCCATATTGTCCAGTGGTAACAAGTGGTTTTCAGTCATTGACTTATGTCTGGGCTACTTTTCCATTCCCTTTCATGAAGAAAGCCAGTTTCTTTTTGCCTTCAAATTCGGCAGTCATATTTTAACATGGTGTTGTACTCCACAAGGGTACACGGAGTCACCATCATTTTTTAATAAGAAATTTGCAGTTTGAGCCATGCAAAACGGGCATCGCAATGCACATCTCGCAAAATGGGAAATGCGACTCGCAAATAGGAAGGGGTGTTCCCTTCCTATTTGCGATTCGCACCGCGATGCAGAATTGCTTTGTGACCGCGAACGCGGTCACAAAGCAATTCACAGTTAGCACCCATGTCAAGTGTATTTGAGAGTTCAACTTCGGTACCTTTTGAATGAAATAATGTTAGAAGGATAAAACTGATGTTTAAATGTAATTTAGACTTCAGACTAACAGTGCACATGGAAACAGTATTGAATTTTCTATGATTAATAAATGATTAATGTGTTTTGAAATGTGTGCAGAGAAAGAAAAATGCACTTCTCTATTGTACCAGATGAAGTGCGGTACCAAAGCTTCCTATTTTGAAATAAAATGTATTATTCATGTTCTTGAAATATTATTAATGCTGAATTTATAAGTTTGCATATAACTTGTGTTTTATTAAAATGAATTAATTGAATGTAAAGTCATGATTTCGTGTTAGCATAAGTGAGGCCTGCAGAGTTTGCATTTTTCAGTCATGTAAAAGTGTTGAATTATTACTTTTTTCATAACATGAAGTCTTCTTTCAGACTTCGTTCCCATGAGAAGCAAAGTCCTCTTGTAATATACAGTTGTACACATTTGTCCTTGGAAAAATAACATTGGTGGAATATGGACTGAGTTGTTTCAAGCTCAATTGGATTCACACAGAAAGGAGATGTTCCCATGACATACTTGTGGAAGATGTGAAGTGTTTCAATTTTGGAGTTGGAGTCTGATGATTAAATCTTACTAATTGATGCCTCTCAAACATAACATGGACTGATCCCGTTGACAAATCAAATTATTCACAAAAACTAAGAAAAGATGATGCATTTTGGACTTTGTTTATCGTGTGAGAAGAGGAACTTTTTGACAGATTCAGATGAGAAAGGAGATGTTGAAGGTGACAGCTCTCTAGAGATAGTTGATGCCTTTTCGACTTTTAACTTTTACTGAAGAAGAATCATTGTAAGCTGTACCCCTGGAAAGGAATGTCTCTCTATCCTTTCCCTATGAATTATCCTACTGAGATTCAGAATTTCCCCAAGCCCTTCAGGAGACTCTTCATTGGTTTCCTCACATGCTGACACTTTTCCTATTGTTGTCCAAAGTTGTTAGAATTTAATGATTCAGAGTTTCCCCTTTTTCAAATTATTTTGTGTGCTTTTTGATTAGTTTTTGTTTTACATGTATACGTGCCCACAGATGCTAGCCCATGATTTGCCCATAGTAGGGTTATCTTTTTGTTCCTGAAATCTCATTGAAGTTCCATCTGTCTTTGACAGAGTACTGCCCGTATAGACCGGGCTCTCCTGGACTCAGGTGGAAGGTTGTCCCCTCTCTATACCTCACATTCAGAATTCCAGAACTCTTCATTGGCAACATTGAGCACTCAGAGCATCCTTCCAAATATCTGTATTATAGCATGAGATCTATACATGGCAGCCCTGTAACAAGTAGCATCTCAAGCAAAGGCATGTTTTAGTCTAACAAAGATGTTGGATGAGATTTCTATAAATCATGACAGATTCTAATTGCAAAGTAGCAGACCTTTGGAGCATTGTGCTGAGCATGTGGTCATCACTTGTCTGTAAATTAAAAAAAATATATATTAACTATCGCTTGATCATATTTAAGTAAATGTAATTGACGAAATCGAGAGCAATTAAACCAGAACACTGCTTATGTTTGTAGGCGGAAATTAAACCCAGCATTTAAAAGTACTTACTTGCCCTGTGTTATGATTAAGAAAACAAAATCCATTATTCTTTCTGCACCTGGTTGTTTCTTAAATGTGAAGAAGTGATAACTGTGACTAAAAGATTAACTAATTTTGTGTGAGGTGGCATTTTTTGTCAGATAGGAAAAAAATAATATTCAATAATGTCAAATTCACCATACTTGATAGTAAAACTTTATGTGCATTCAAAAATATATAACTTGAGGGAATGGATAGCTCTAAACACATATCTTAAAATTGAAATGTGGACAACAATATTAAAAATGTGTTCCTGAACATAATATCAACAAGTTGAACGGTGGATGTGATAACGCGTCCCGCCCTAGGTAATTTACTTACTCTGGGATTCATTTTAGGCCAATGAACCTTTTGACCCTGATTGGAGACACCTTAAGACGAGGTATCTATTCCGCATATCAATCACTAGATTAATAACCTCATCAATATTCACAATAACGAATCAATCAAATTAGTTAATTGCATTAACAAGAATTTAAACACAACATGACCTTTCAGCCATGAATAACCACACTCGATTTAGTAAGATTCCCTATTAGTTACACTCTACTAGCAGTTTTATTAGTCTCAATACCAGAAAACACATTAACAATGTCACAATGTGGCAACTTTAATATAACTTAAGCAAAGCAAAGATCATGAACATTAGAACGAAGCACGATGTCAACATGAGTCAACTTTAGCAGAGTATCATTAGCACATTTATGCAACAAAGCGAGGATTCAGTAATTTGTCTATTTGCATTCGTTTAGTGAACTCCTTAACTAACCTCGAATTAGCATTAGCATGTTGGGCTTCAAGCAAAACAATTTTGCAACCTCAATTTAGAAAAACCTCTACCTATGGCCTCTATAAAAGAGCAGTTGGTACCTAGAAAGAAAAGGCAAACAGACAATTACAATTTCATCATCATATAGTTACCCTCTGTAATGTGTCAGCATACAAAGTCAGTCTTCGTCCTCAGGACAGCAGTCGATTCGCCATTAGCCGGGGTAAGCAGCAAAGTCACCGAAACTAGGGCAGAAAGTTCTTCCCTCATAAGGAGGAGAAGAAATAGATATCGGGCAAGACAAAGTGAGGATGGTTTTGAAGAATCAAAGCAGCAAGGTAGAGACGGAATGCCAGAGTAACAGCAGGGGTGACCCTCAAATAGCTGATGTCTCCTTGCTTCACGACGTTAAATTGAATTTGCCAGACAAGTCTCTAATTTCCCATTGGTCAGTATTTGGTGCACCATTATCTCTATCCAATGATCCGTTGATCGGCTCACCAACATTTTCACTTAAGACAGTTCTCATGCAATTTGTTGGCTCCTGTGATTTACGTCTTCAACGGGTAGAATGTCAGGTAGAAAAAGTAACTCTCTTTGCTTCAGTCAGTAGCTCCATGGTCTTGTTTGGGTGACCTTGTACCTGTTGCGAATTACACTGTTGCATTCAGCAAGAATGTCTCCTTGAGCAAGTCGGGTCTCATGAGAAAGAATTTACTACGGTTACACACACATCTCTAGCTTCTGGAAAAGTACAGCTACTCGTCCTTTTGGAAGACAGCACATTACACGTTAGAAAAACACATTTAATATGAGACCAGGCAGCTATGCCCAGACTCTTGCCAACTAAGGCCTAGTGATTAAATTAGCAAATCCTTACTACATGATTCATAAAGCTGATGTAAATTCACACATTAGTACATCATTAATTCGTCATTAGTCAAATTCATTAGTCAACGTATACATTGGTGGGCACTCGCCGTGGGCACATTTCAAACGTGTACATTAGAAGCACATTAATACATTTTTATGCGGCATCAGTATATATTAAATTGCAAGCAGTTCATGTTAATTTTTTATTATAAAAGCTACACTCCAACAAATGCAAAGGAAAGATGGGTGCATTCTTAGCGTGTTAGAATTAATTGACTTGCTGAGGCAGTGAACAGTGGGCCCGGGCCACAAACAAATGTGACATCTTCTCTTTCCCAATGCAGAGTTCTTTGCAGTGTATAACACCACATTGAGGGTAAGCAGCCTGTTGCAGTTTTATTTTTTGTCTACGTTGAAAACATTTGTCTCCATGGAGAAACCACTTCCACTGTACCACTACAAAGTTTATAGAGTGCCTGTTTTCCTTCCCATCTTGGAAGAAGATTTATTTAAACCTTTTACTGAAGTAAGTCTCCCAGGCTGAAGAAGGGCTAGAGACGAGTCTGTGAATGCTCACAAACTCACAAGGCCCCTTGGTGAAGTCAAGCAGTGGCAGGTGCTGTCTGGGGGGTGGGAGCACAAAACAAAAAGACAACAAAAATTGATTTCTAATTTTTTTAAATGTACTTGCCGCATCGCCGCTGCATTGCCACTCTTCTGGCTCCACTCACTGCAGGCAGAGGCTTCCAACCTGCACTGCAGTAAATCCTAACGCTACTCTCATGCAGCTGGCCGCATGAGAGCAGTATCAGGATTGGCCTAAGCGCCCTCGATTTGCGCTTCCAGGCAGACAGGGAGCTTGTGCCTGCCATCTCCAACACAACTCGGGTTGGAGACAGCTCAGTGCGCATGTCGGTTTGGCCATCCTGAGCCGGCCAGCCAAACCCACATGCACACTGACAACAGTGCCACCAATCCTCCTTCCTGGCTTTCATCCCCATGGCACCGACCCCTAGAAAAATAAAACGATAATAGACCTGGTTTATTATCATTTTATTTTTCAGGTTTTGAAGCTGCTGCTGCTGGTGGAAGGGGTGACGCTCCTCTGCCACAGATGAAGTCTAGTTTTGCAAAATTGTAGGCAGTCATCCATACAATTACACAGTTGTGAAATCATTTATGGCTGATAGGTATCCTGTTGTGGATTTGTGGCAGGCATAAAAGAAGTAATTTTGAGCGTTAAACTTTGGTTCATCTGTGTTCGACATTGAGTTCAGACACCAAATGTGTTTGTGATCTTTGTGGGAAACATAGATAGAAATGTTGAAAAATGAGTAGTGGTGTGAACACTGCAAACTTTTCCACTACAAACTTTTGTAAGTTTTCCTAAAAAAATCTGCAGCACTTCAAAAGTATGTGTTGTAGGAATTGTAGCTTGCAGATACTGCATTTTAGAATTATCTTCCAAAAATGATTTTGGAAGAATATTCTTCTGCAAAACTAGCTTTGTGTTTAAATTGTCATCTGCGGGCTACGCAATGCAAGTTTAACAAAGTTCACCTTTATCTAGGTGCACCTGGTGTAGACTAGCAGGGTGTGCCCAATTACAGATTACAGAACAAAATGCCCTTTGTCCATCAAAGATGCGAACTCTGACGTGTTGCACTTGAGCTGGGGAGAGAATGTTAGTGAAAGACACAGCTGCTGTTTGAGACCTCAAGTGCATCTTTCATTATGGGCGGAACCAGCCTAATTTTCAAGAGGAGGCCCAACCTAGAGGGAACGCGCGGGGTGAGGAGAGAATTGTGGTGGGAATCACTGAGACCACGTCCCCTTTCACTAGAAGTATCTTTGTAAACTCACTGATTCTCTGTCAAACCATATATGGTGCAAAAACAAGGGCAAAGGCATCCCCTCATTTGCATGGAACCATCCTTCCATGCAAATGAGGGAATAGCATTTTGCACCAGAGCAACCGGGCCTTAGAAGCAACTCGTCTGTAATACCAAACGGTCATGGGAGCTCAAAAAACAATTTAATACAGTGCCAGATGTTTTTTGAAATGGAAGAAGTAAAATACCACACCTGCTTAGAGTAAAAATGCCAGAACATTATATATTTTTTGAGAGAACGAGGCACAAGAGCAAACATTATAGATTACAGAGGTAATGTTTAAATCCAAACATCGGAATATAGAAATATTTTGAAATAAAGTGTTAAGATTTCAGGCAAATTTTGTATTCGAAAGGACATATCCCTCTTTATTACAATAAAGAGGTAGTCCAGAAGCCATGTTTTGAGTTAGAATGCACAGAAAGCTAGAATAGAGTTGCCAGGACATCACATATGTTTTGAATTAAATTGGGAATAGCTTAAGATAAGGAGACCACGACACCACGAGTAATTCTAATTAAGGGAGAAGGAAACAGTGCATGTTTTAAACTAAGGACATACTGAGGCAAAACACTGGGTGGGGGGCATATTTATGAACCGCTTTGCGCCGCTCTTGCACTACAGAATATGGTGCAAGTATGACTCAAATGAAAAATGAGATTTACGAAGCCACGCAAGGCCACCTTGCATGGCCCCGGTGGCTACATAAATCTCACGTCATGTAAAGCAGCACAAATCAGTGAGTTGCATTACTCTACGCCAGGCATTTCCATGGGTATTGCATGGGTGTTCCCACGCAACATCCATGGATTTTGACACATTCAAAGATTTACAAGAGCAGGTGAGGCATAACAAGGAGAAATATCTTTATTTCTTCTTGTTTTTTCCTCTTTTACAGCCCCGGTGGCTACATAAATCTCACCTCATGTGAAGCAGCGCAAATCACTGAGTTGCAATACTCTACGCCAGGGTGGCATTTCCATGAGTGTTGCATAGATGTTCCCACGCATCATCCATGGATTTTGATACATTCAAAGATTTACAAGAGCAGGTGAGGCGTAACAAGGAGAAATATCTTTATTTCTTCTTGTTTTTTCCTCTTTTAAAGCCTCAGAGGATTGTCTGTGTTCAGGAAGGTGTCGATTTCCTCACAAAAAACAATCCTGTGTGCAACTGCGGCACCTTTGCACAATGGTGCAAAGATGCCTGCATTGGGGCATGACAGGCCATTGTGGGCCAGCGCAGGGAAAGGATAGGAACGTGCCGTATTGCCTTAAACACAGCGCATTCCTGCCATTTCCCTGTCACGCAGTGTTGCACAGCTTGGCCATAAATATGGCCCTGGGTGCCCTTTGTATTAAAAGGACAGGGCAGAAGACAGTGTGGCCAGTATTTTCATGTTGTGGCTTGAACATACAAACACTATGATTCTTTTTTAGATCTGTAATATATAAATGAGACTATGCTGTTTTAGGTCTGGCATTGGCCAAGACCTTTTAATCTTACCAAAATATGTATAATGTACTTACATAGAGAGGCTTTCAACCACCTTTCTTCATCAATTAGTAAGTTGTTGTGTCATTCACATTCTGCTTCCACCCACTACAGTATATAGCATAGGGCAGTGGTTCGGCCTAATTAAGCCACTGGTTAACTTTACTTTGAGTGACTGCATTTTGCTTTCTCACAATGAGAACATCCACATACAAGCTAGTTCCTTTCAGTGGCAGTGTTTTTCTATTTACTTTATAAATACTTTAGTGTTGCCTTTGTGTTTAGAGCCTGATGTGAAAGCTGGATGCTTCTGATGCACATTCCATCTTTATCAAATCCCATCTCCTGCCAGTGCTTTTGTAAATTCCATTGTAGTGTTTTGCTCAATTTCTGACTGCTGATATTTCACAGCATACCAGATCAGACTGTATCCATTTGAAACTGTTTTGTATAAAGTTATCCTCTTTTTGTTTTTTTCTTTCTCTCCTTCTTTCTTTATTTCCATCTTTATTTACGTCTTATTCTTTCTTTCTTACTTTCTTTTTTCTTTGTCTTTCTTTTTCTTTCATTCTCTCTTTAGTTCCATCTTTCATTCCCTTTCTTTCTATCTTTCCTCTGCTCTTTCATTCTCACTCTTTCTTTTTCTTATTTTCATTATTTCTTCTTTCTTTTTCCTTTCCTTCTTAATTTCCTTTTTTCTTCATTTTCTCTTTCTCATTTTTCCTCCTTACTTTCTTTCATTCTACCTTTCTTTCTCGCCTTAATTATTCCTTCTTTCCTTTTCTCTTTTTGTGTCCTCTCCTTCTATTGTTCCTTCTTCTTCCTTCTGTCTTTCTTTCCTCTTCTTTCTGTCTGTTTCCTTCTTGCTTTCTTTCTTTCTCTTTCATATATCTTTCCTTCCCTCTTTTCTACACTTTCCTTCCTTATTTCTGTTCCCCTTTCTTCCTTTCTTTCTTTCTTTTTCCTTCTCTTTCTTTTCTTCTCACTTTATTTGTCTCTTTATTTCTTTCTCACTTGCTTTTTCTCAATCTTTATCTTTGCTAGAAAAAAATACATTTGAAATGAGCAGTTTTAGAGTGTTAGTGGAAATGTAGAGTTTTTTACAAAAAGGAGCTGCTCTACACTTAAAATCTGAACTACCAAGACCCAAAGTTACCTACTTCCTTTATTGCACAAGTTATGCGACACTCTAAGCCTGAAAACCCCCCTTCTTCTGCACAAGCAGTTTTTTGTCATAAAAAAAAATTGTTGCCATACCGACAGCCACCTCTGAGATATGTTGAAAATGCTGCACAATTGATAAACAGCCTGCAGAGTGGGTAATAACCATGTACATACATTTGAATGTTATTTTGGGTACTAAGTGATACTTCGGTGCTCTGTGTGGAAATGTTCAGATTTCCACGTGCTCCGCCTTTATTTTTGTACTTAAAACAAGGCGAATTCCTCTTTTTAGCTCCTTGTATAATTGAAATATCAGCAGAATGCAGACTGGTGGCAGCTATTTTTCATCTATTTTGCATATAGACTCTTACATAATTGAATGAAGGGTGCATGGTCACACTATGGTGAGGTTTAGACAGAATGTGGGACCCTACTTTTCACACCCATTGTGCTTCTTCACCATGTCTTAAAGTCCCCCATCTCTGCTCTAGTTTAGTAAAGAGCTGTGGACACCCTTGTTTTCTAAACACCAGATTATGATGCAGTCACAATCTACTTTCACTCTTAGAAACCAGCAAACTCTCCAATTATATGTAGCACTCTGCTGCCTTTCAGGTGGGTTTGTGCTATACAAATACCAAGTATATGTATACATACATGCACATAGATGAAATCTGCAACAATATTAGTTACGTCGAGTAGTATAATGGAGTTGAAAAGAAAGGGTAAGAAAGAGTATATTACCCTTAAATAATGAGAGATGACAATAGCTCATCCAGGAAACTAATTTCACCTAGGTTTTCATGGTAAGATACCTGCCAAATATCATATGTCATGAAATCCTTAGAGAAAAAAATATTAGCTCATAAGTTTTCCATCCAGGCACTTCAGTCATTCAAGTCATGGTTTTGTCACTGTTTGTGTAAGGCGTGTGTAGGTAGTGCCCTGAAATAAAGAGCTGAGTATCATGAATGTGAGCTACAAAAGTGGGATTGGGGGAAATGTGGCACAGCCACTACCTGATTGCGTGATATAGAAAAGTGTGTTCAATTGTAGAATGATTGAATTTTCAATATATATGCTTTAGGAAAGTATGCATTTTTTCCTGATCCTCCACATTAGATCTGACAGGATGCATTACCATTTTGACACTGGGCACCGGGAGACTGTTCAACTGTCCCTAATCCATGCACAGAACCCGTGTACACGTGAACAAACGGTTTATACCAATTGTGATATCTTAACTTTTGGGAAGGCCAAAATGATATGGCGCAGAAGGCGCACAAGCTACATAATTGTCAAATGTCATATCTGGGCTGCAGTGTTATTTTATATCACCTATATGGAAGACTTTAAAAGAAGAGCTTCGGGACTCTCATTGCACGCCTGGACAGCTGGAACCAAAACTGCAGCCAGCACTCAAAAAACAGTATCAGTTTTTGACAGTTGGAAAAATCTACTTTTTACATTACTTAAATCAGTTTAGATAGAGCCCTTTGTATAGTATGAAAGGGAGAATTGCCTATTATTGGGATGTTCATGCAAAGACATGCATAAATGTACTAATTTCTCTATTGTAAAAGTCCACTAAAAGTCATAATTTTTATAATTTGGCTTAGGAAAATGGTTCTAATGTAATATGCATCAAAAGTCTAAATCAATGGTGAACACAGAACTTTACTAAATATATAGGAAACAAGATTTTATTAAAACCTTCTTTTCTCTGCTGTCTGTGCAGTAATTATTACAGCTCTACCAGGCTCTCCCTCCTTCAGTGGCAATAACTAAGTCTTTGTAGAAGAGTGAAACACTTCTATGAGGAGAACAATAGTTCTGGCATGGAAGGCAGGGAGGCATTGATTACTGGCCATCTACCACTAGTTAGACTGCAATGTGGCAGCAGGAAGTGGACAGGGATATTACAAGACCAACCTTAAACTCTAATAGTTGACATGTTGATGGCAAATAGAGCTCCGGTGTGAAGAAGTAATTTGATGGTGAACCAGCTATATTTTCTTTCTAGGGGAAAGTCCTTTTTTGATAGGACAGCCATGGTCAGGGGCTCAGAACTCCATACTCTAATATTAAAGAGACATGAAGTACTGGAAAATGGCTGGCTTGACTGCAGGAAAGTTCTTGGGATTGGGTGAGGAGTCATCAACAATCCCTGGCTAGTTATTTTGCAATAATTAAAGCTTTCTACTACCAGAACCTCAGAACATAACTTGTCGTGGGGACCAACAGATAAGGAAGAGTGCTAGCGCAGATGTATTAATACAAATTATTAATGAGTGTTCATGTATTCTGAATAAGGGGTTTGTGTAGAAAATATAATAACGTAGAAAAATAATGCACCCATTTGAAAATGTGAAGAGTGACCGCCAATGTTCATGAAGTGTACTTACTAGTGAAATTAATATTGTGAAATGTTGAATATATTTTTGACTAATCGTAGTAATATTTCATATTTAGGGTTATGCATTATTCTCTAGCTTTACTACTTGAAGGCCTTAATTTAGCGAGTGTCTTGGCCTAGTGGCCAAGCCTCATGTCAAAGCTGTATTTCTTAACCTTTAATAAATGGCTGTCCTAGAGAGTTAAACTGTGATTTCTATTGTATTGTTTAAATGTGCTCATAACGAAAGCTTTCTCATGAGAAGAAGATGCTGATCTTGTTAATGTAACATTTTGTGTGTAATATGTGTGAGACTGACTTTCTCAGGAGAAGAACAATGGAGATACTAACTGGAGTAGAAGCTGCAACAATATTGTTACCTGACAAGCCAGATGATGATGACATTGCAGGACAACCAATCAATGATATGTGAACGGAGTAATGGTAGAATTCATAAATTTGGAGTTTTAGTTTTATTGGACAAAGTGTGAACATGCGATTAATTGACCAATGGGGATTTGGGAAGTTGTTTTACTAGTTTTGATTTAACGTCACTGCACTGAGGAAAACCCAGCATTCTGCATTTTGCCATTACCGTCATTGCCCATTTTCTTGCTGGCCGAAAGGTCAATATTTTCTTATGGGCCCTGACGAGAGACGTGCTTAACTTTAATGCTTAAAGACTCTGCGTTTTCTGAACTTTGATGCTGAATCCTGATTGCCTTGCTGATCGGCTGATGTCCTGAGGACGAAGGCTGACTGTGCTTGCTGATCCACCCTGAGGATAGGTATTACGAATTAGACTGTTGACTATCATGTGTATTTCCTTTTTCTTTTTAGGAACCAACTGCACTGTTTTAATGGAGCCATAGTTAGATGTTTTTCCAAATTTGTGTTACTAAATTATTTTGCATGAAGCCCAACATGCTTATGTTAATCTGATGTTAGTTAAGGATCCTTACTAATGAAATTGTGCTAATAGGGAATAATGCTTACTGAATTTCTTTGCTGAATTTGAATGCGCGTAATTACTTTGATGCAGTTGACCTTGTTATTGATTTGCATCGTAACCTTAGATTGTGTTGTAGTTCAAGCTTTGATGAGATTACGTTTCTTCCGCCACTTTGGACAGCCAGTATTGTTTTTGTATGTGTTTCATTTGAGTTTGAGATTAATCTACATGACCTTAGCATTGTTAATATAGGGAAATAAATATTCTAACTTTTACTAAAAGGTGTGATTATTCATGACTGAAAGGTCATGGTGCGTGACAATTACTGACTCCATTGATTATTACTGTTATTGATTGTTGTTGATTATTGATACTGTGTATTGTTTATTGATTATGTGCTGGAGTTATGGTAAGAACATCTTAATAGTGAGTCATCGACCTATTCGCGTCCCCTTGTAAGTTTACTTATTAAGGTCAGATGCACTAGCAAAACTCTTCGGTTGCTGTGTCTGTCTGGAAGAAGATAGAGGTCTGAATCTGATCTCCCTTGCACCCATGAACTGGAAATGCTTCCCAAACAGATTCAGATGTCTCTGTCTGCTCTCCCTTGCAACAACTGACTGGAAATGTTCCTCAAGAGTCACTTCTATGGTTTCCAGTACATAAATAAGAAGAAGGACATCTGACTTGTAAAGAAGAGCAGACCCCTGCACATTGATGGTTTACCCTACTTCTTACTGCTGTCTGTGTCCCTGTCCCATGAAGGCTGCCTTTGAGGATTTGGAGCTTAAGAAGTGACCAGACGAAAGACCTTCAACACTCAAAAAAGTTTGAAAGTGAGAAGCATTTCTACCTCTGGAAGACCACAGAAGGTGGTGAGGCTAACTGAGAAAAGGATGACACTGGCAAGCAAGATTTCCTGATTCTTCCCAGTCTGAGCTTTTTGCTACATGAAAAGCTTCAGTGAGACATCTCTCACAATGTATTTGTCCTTGTACAGCCCTATCCTTCTGAAAGCGTCTCACGAGATTATTTTGAGCTCTATACTTTCTTCCAAAGGTAAAACCCAAGAGTGTCAAAATACTTCAAAGTCATCGAAGTTTTTAAGTTTGTCCAACTCAGGCTCTTTCATGCCAAAATTCAAGATGTCAGCAGGAGCTCACATTCAATGCATCCAACTTTGAGGGCCCTTGTCAGCTTCAGCATTCTCGCTAGACCAACTTGAACCTTTTGAGAACATCACCTATTGAAAAGGTAAGACTGTTGGCTAGAGTGAACTAACAGACTCTGTTCCACTGGCACGCCATTAGGGTTGGCCTAAAAAGGCATCTATATCTGGTCCCAGTGTCCATTGACTTTCATTTGTGATTTGGCCCTCATTACAATTGGCTACACAATTCCATAGAAGCTCGTAACATGACGTACCCGCCCCACCAGAATTTGAACTCGGCGTGAACCTTGGTATCCATGGCATTATGGGTGAAATCTCTGGATGAAAGTCAGGGTCAAAATGAGGTATTACCAGTGGAATTGAATGTGGAAGTACTGATAACCCCGGTAGTTCCTCATTTCTTAGTGGATTCTCAGGCTCCATTATATAAAGGGATAATTTTCCCCACCCAAAAGTTACTGGAAACCCCACTATCGGTAATTAAATTGGTGGGGAAATGCTAGTTCATTTCGTAAGCCATTATGATGATCTTTGTGTTTTCTTTGTGATTTTTGGCATGTAAACTTGTCTCTCTTTTTCCCTAAATCCAAGTTTGGACATTTGGTGTCAGTCTACTTAGTACATAAAACAATTAGTTCTATAGATTCAGTACTTATGAGACAGGAGAGAATGTAATTCACCTCGCTTTGCAGCTGAAACAGAACCATATGAGGCAGTCAACACAATGGCAATTTAAAATTAATTTAAGGCACTAATCTACTCTATTTCTGGAAGATGCTGGAGCACGGTCCTAAATTCCGGTGGAACAATTATAATAAAGCGAAGCACCTACAACAGAAAATAAAAATATGTAACCACAGTCATCAAATGTACAAATAATTTAAAAACATGACTGGATCCACCGCAGTACCCAGAAAAGGACAAACTAATAACCAGCGTTAAAATACTGATCGCCACTTGGATAAAGCCATATGTAGTAGAAAATAGATGAACTGTCTCTGGCTGCTTTCATCCCTGGGAACTGTAGAGGCCAAATTCCTGTTGAAGGCCCGCCAACAGGTTTGTTCAGGGGTCTAGGTATCATTAGTGCAACAGGTGTAGTGGTACCGGGGCCTAGGGATGTGAAGGGCCCATTGCAGCCAAATTATTGTTGTACTTTACTATCCAACATAGGTTGAGGGGTCGTTTTTCATGTTGCATTGGGCCTCTTGGCACCTTTGTTATACCAGTGGGTTTGTTTGTTTATAGCTGGCACGTTGGCATCAACTCTAATTGGGCGCCACTGACCACTAAAAACAGAGCCTCAGTGGTACACTGCGAGCAGAAGAATGAGCCAAAATACTTTTTTGCGTTACCTAATTGTCCGGTCTAATTCACAAGGGTGAACTTGACAAGCAACAGAGAAGAACCACAAGGGGTAAGACTGCATTTAGTCACTTGCAAGGCCAACGCATCACGTGGTAGGCTTCAGCTTGTAAGCACTAGATGTTTCCCAATTAAAACTGTTGCCACCACTTGAAGGCAAAATGTGCTCTACTATTTTTGTGAAAAATGTGATGTCAGAGCATTTATCTCCTGTGCACAGACAGGGCTGGCTCGTTCTGGTCTCCTCGCTTAACTCTTTATCACAGCCCCCAGGCACGCTCACGTGAGCCAACTTCGCACGCACGTGACTCACCCAGGGAGGTCGGTGGCAAATGAGTTACTAAATGAATAAAGAAATATTTTTTGGGGCCAAAATATCCTTCTCCTTTGTCAACAATGTTGTTTTTATTTCTACCAAAGAACGATAAGGCATGACATCTTGTTTTTTTTTATTTTTATTTAGGCAACGTATCGCACGCCAGTCTTTGAAAATATTTCGTACCAGTACTACAGTGCACAAAGGGCTCGAGCACACAAAGTGGGCGAGGCCCTCCCCAGACATGCATGGGAGCGGTATCCTACCATCTAGATAATGTTTCGAAAATGATGCAAAACTATTTATTTAATAAAACAATTTTCCAAATATAGTCACAAACAAACACTGGCAAAGCCAATAGTTCTGCTCTTTAACGGAAAGTGCCCCGTCATTGACTGGTGAGTTTAGCCGCTCTATAACTCATCATGCGTGCACTTTGTCACCCACTTCTGGAGCATTGCATTCATTCTTTATTCATCAATTGAATCTTTCTAGCTTTCACCTGTTGCCCATCTGCAATACCTCAACAAATTCTCCAGTGAAAAAACGGCTCTTTCGGTGTGCCAGAGGACCTAAATGGATGCGACGTTTACTGAGGGCTCTCATCACAGGAAGCACGGCCTGTCTGAGGCAAAGCTCCATGATGGCAAGACCCTTGTGTGTCAGTGTTGGACTTTTGCTTATGCAGGGTCATCCCCAGTCTTTTTGCCTCCTGCCTCCTATTTTTTTCTGACCTGTCGCTGTTGGCTTTTGAACTCTGAGCACTTTCCCACTGCTAACCAGTGCTAAAGTGCATATGCTCTCTGTGTGAAATTGTATGTAAGTGGTTTATCCATGATTGGCATATTTGATTTACTAGTAAGTCCCTAGTAAGGTGCACTAGAGGTGCCAGGGCCTGTAAATCAAATGCTACTAGTGGGCCTGCAGCCCTGGTTGTGCCACCCACATAAGTAGCTCTGTAATCATGTCTCAGACCTGCCACTACAGTGTCTGTGTGTGTATTTTTACACTGTAAATTCGACTTGGCAAGTGTACCCACTTGCCAGGCCTAAACCTTCCCTTTTCTTACATGTAAGGCACCCCTAAGGTAGGCCCTAGGTAGCCCCAAGGGCAGGGTGCAGTGTATGGATAAGGTAGGATATATAGTAATGTGGTTTATATGTCCTGACAGTGAAATACTGCCAATTCACTGTTGCAAGGTCTGTCTCTCTCTCATAGGATAATATGGGGGCTACCTTTAAATATGATTAAAGTGTAGATTCCCCTAGAGAGTAGATGGACATGTGGAGTTTGGGATCCCTGAACTCACAATTTAAAAATACATCTTTTAGTAAAGTTGATTTTGAGATTGTGCGTTTGGAAATGCCACTTTTAGAAAGTGAGCATTTTCTTGCTTAAACCATTCTGTGACTCTGCCTGGTTTGTGGATTCCCTGTCTGGGTCAGTTTGACAGTTGGGTTGTTTTTCACCTCACACCAGACAGTGACACAAAGGGAGCTGGGGTGTGATCTGCATTTCCTGATTAGCCATCTCTGCTAGGAGGGAGGGGTGGAGTGGTCACTCTCATCTGAAAGGACTGTGCCTGCCTCTGACAATGCTGTCTCCAACCCCCTGGTGTGTGTCTGAAGCCTTGCCTGGGCAAGGCAGGATTTCACAAGAAGGTGTGAGTCCCCTTTGAAGGAAGGTGACTTCAAAGACTAAAATGGGTATAAGAAGGGCACCCAAACTTACAAACTTTAGAAACACTTCTGGAATCAAGGGGAACCTCTGCCTGGAGAAGAGCTGATAGCTGAGGAACAAGTGCTGCCCTGCCTGTGACTGTGCTTTGTGGAGCTTTCCTGCAGTGCTGCTTCTGCCAGAGTAAGAGGGCAAAGACTGGACTTTGTGTGCCTTCCATCTTGAAGAAGAAATCTCCAAGGGCTTGATGTAGAGCTTGCCTCCTGTTGTTGAAGTCTCAGGGATAGCAAAGACTTCTTCCTGCCAGCACCTGGAGTCTCTGGAGAGACCCCTACTCTGCTCTGTGGTGCCCTTCCAGTTCCTGGGACCCTGAAAGGAGAGGCTGGCAGCCTAAGGACAAAAATACACGCACCGAGTGCCGTGCGGAGAAAAGATCGACGCGAATCCGATCGCGGCTGAGAAAACGACGCGACGCCGGCTCCGCAGCTGAGAAACGACGCCGCAGGAAACGCGACCGGAGAATCGACGCCCGGAGCAGGAGAAACGACGCGCAGCATCGCTGACGAAGGCTGAGAGATCGCAACCAGCGCCGCGGGACTTTCGGACCGTCGCGTGGCTGGCTTTTTCGACGCGCCTCGCCGTGCCGAGCTGTTTTCGACGCATATAACCGTGCAGGGTTATTTTCGACGCACACCGCCCGTGCGGGGTTATTTTTGACGCGAACCAGGTACATTTACACGCTAGCAGCGCTAGTGTGTTGTTACAACTACCTAAAGACTCTTTTTATTTTAAACCTTTAAAAAATCATAACTTGACTTGTGTATGTTGGATTTTTGTCGTTTTGGTCTTGTTTTGTCTAGATAAATATTTCCTATTTTTCTAAACTGGTGTTGTGTCATTTTGTAGTGTTTTCATTAAGTTACTGTGTGTGTTGGTACAAATACTTTACGCCCAGCACTCTGAGGTTAAGCCTACTGCTCTGCCAAGCTACCAAGGGGGTAAGCAGGGGTTAGCTGAGGGTGATTCTCTTTTATCCTAACTAGAGTGAGGGTCCTTGCTTGAACAGGGGGTAACCTGACTGTCAACCAAAGACCCCATTTCTAACATTGGTGACCAGCGGTCGGGATTTGGACTTGTATTTGTACTTGACATACAGTAATTAAGTGTACACTACTGTTTTGAGCTCAGACCACTACGTGACCACATACTACTTGTCTTGTGATTCTGCTTTTTGTTCTCTGATGTCCTCCTGGAAGTATTGCTAATATTTTTGGACTTTGTTTTTTTGGTTGTGAAGCCTTTGCAGAATGGAAGTCAATTTCTGGCACCTATTTATGTATAAAAAGTGGCAGCTTAAAGCATTCTGCATGGAAAGGGGACTGGCTGTGAACAAGAAATCCAGAAGGGAGGATCTTGAGTCAGCCCTGTTTCAGTATGAATTGAAACGTTGTCAGGCAACACCACCAAATGAGTCTGAGGAGGATAACTACTCTGAGGAGGAGGACTACTCCAAAGAGGAGGGCAGTGGCCCTGAGGAGGGAACAGAAAGAGATGATTGGCTCCTAGCTCGAATCCGGAGTCTGGAAGAGCTAGATGCAGAGCTTAAGAGGGCTGAGGAGAAGAGAGCCTTAGTCCTGGAAGAAAGGAGGAGGGACTTAGAGATTAAAAAAATGATTTATGCTTACGAGCTTAAATTGAAAGAGCTGGAAGTCATGAGGGCTGAGTCCAGCTGGAATGGTGGCAGCAACAATTGTATATCCAGTGATGCTGCAGAAGTGCACATGCCCAGAGAGGTGGTGCCCTACTTGAAGGAGGGAGTTAACACACGCCAGGAGGGTCAGGGGTATGAGGTAGCTCCAGTGATGCACAGGGTCCCTGAGGTGGATTGGGGAACTGGCATGGGGAGTCATATTCCTACTGGTGGGAGGGACACTCTACTGACTCTAAGTGAGAGTGACAGGGAGAGGGGTTCCCCCCAGGTAGAAGTCCTGGTTATGGAGTGTGAAAACATCCCAGAAGAGTGTGGGTTGAGTGTCAGGGACAGTCAGGTACTGTCTCACCAGTCTCAGGAGGGTGATGTGGGATGCTTTGTCAAAGCAGAGTCACTGGATGGTTGGGTGAAGGGTACTTTGGTTAATTCATGTGAGGGGCTGAGTGATGTAATTGCTGGAGAGCATATGTCTAGTCCTTATTTTCCAGAGCTATGCCAACACCAGGTGGAGTGTGAGTTCTCTGACCCCAGGGAGCTTACAATGGAGGCAGACTTCTGGGTGAGTACCAGAGAGTCTGAAGAGGCATTTGGGGGTGCTCCTGAGAGGAGTGGTCTAGCTAGTTCCCAACCAGGTGAGGTAGGGAAGGATTGTAGCGTCCCAGGTAGGTCCCAGTGTAGTGGGATGGGTGAGGGACCCCATGTCCAGTCTCAGAGGAGAGGGAATGGGGATGGGTTGAGGCCCAAGGTGCCCGAGATCCGGTCCCAGGTCCTGGAGGGTTCCCTGCGGGAACACCAGGAGGGGAGCCTAGCCTGTACCATAGGGCCATCTGTTGAGGGAGACCCCACAGTGTCAGGAGAACTTGGGGGGGCCGCTGTAGCCAGCGTCCCACCAGTTCTGGTGTCTGGCAGTACCACTCCTAGTGAGGGGGTGCAGAAGTCCAGACAGAGGGTTGAGAGGGGGTTGCGGACCCCAGTGGAGAACCTGGAGGGTCAGGGGTCAGCTCTGAGAGCAGAGCCCCCCATGAATGACCTTGGTGAGACCATTTCTGGGTTGGGGGGAATCCAGACTCTGTCAGATGGGCAGAGGTCAGGAGACCTGCACCAGCCAGACTCTTGTGTGGCCCTTCGGGACAGTGTGTCCCTTGAGGGGGGTAAGTGTGCCCCCGTGGAAGTCCTGGTGTGCCAGGCAATGGTTCAACCGCAGGGTGGTGACTCTGGGTTGAATGATCAGGTTCAGGGGGTAAACTCTGATCTGATAGGGGGTAGGTGTGCTCCCAAGGAAGTCCTGGTGTGCCAGGCAGTGGTTCAACCGCAGGGTGGTGACCCTGGGTTGGATGACCAGGTTCAGAGGGTAAACTCTGACCTGGTAGGGGGTAGGTATGCCCCCCAGGAAGTCCTGGGTTGCCAGGCAGTGATCCAGTCTGTGGGTACAGACCCCGGATTGGGAGGCCAGGTTAAGGGTGTCCCCCCTGACCTGGAGGAAGGGGCTACTGCTAACAGTGCCCCTACCATGTTGTCTTCTGGGGGGGCCACTCCTAGTTGGGTGGTTCAGGACCCCAGAAGAGAGGGCAGGGGGAGGGAAGCCTCACCCCTGGCCCTGGTCCAACCTGAAGGTACAGACCCCAGGTTGAAGGATCAGTTGCAGGTTAACATCCCTGCACTGATGGAAGAATTGTGCAGGACTGCTTCTACAAGCACCCTGACAGTTTTTGACTCTGGGGGTGCCGCTTCTGCAGGGAGGGTACAGAGCCCCAGAGGGGAGGACCAGGGTCAGGTTGTCATCCCTGACCTGGTGGAAGAGAGAGTGGTCAAAGGGTGCCAGGCACCTGGGGCTACCACCCCCCACTCTCCACAGTCACAGTGGTTAGAGAGGCCTGAGGTCGGGCTCTCATCCCTGACAGTTGTCTGGGGCCACTGTGGCTTGCTGTCCTGGTGGACAGAGTTGCCCCTGGGGGGGGGAGGACGAGAGTCACACCCCGGGGGTGGAGTGGGCAACACCACTGTGTTGGCCCTGGTGGTACTATCTGCCCATTGCAATACATCTGTGAGCAAAGTAAAGTTAGGTGTTGCACAGATGGTGTCTGTAGATGTGGAGAAGGGTTCCCCATGGGTTAGCTTAGTGGGCCCTGAGAGTATGGACAGAGGGATCCAACTGGAGTCAGGAAGGCGTAGAACTGGAACATGCCCCTGCTGTTGTGGGCCTGGGTCCTTGTTCTATCGCCCCAATCAGGGAAGTACATCAAGGTATTGATTGTTCTCCCCTGGCTTTAGGCTGGTAGGGGGTCGTGTTGGACTTTTGCTTATGCAGGGTCATCCCCAGTCTTTTTGCCTCCTGCCTCCTATTTTTTTCTGACCTGTCGCTGTTGGCTTTTGAACTCTGAGCACTTTCCCACTGCTAACCAGTGCTAAAGTGCATATGCTCTCTGTGTGAAATTGTATGTAAGTGGTTTATCCATGATTGGCATATTTGATTTACTAGTAAGTCCCTAGTAAGGTGCACTAGAGGTGCCAGGGCCTGTAAATCAAATGCTACTAGTGGGCCTGCAGCCCTGGTTGTGCCACCCACATAAGTAGCTCTGTAATCATGTCTCAGACCTGCCACTACAGTGTCTGTGTGTGTATTTTTACACTGTAAATTCGACTTGGCAAGTGTACCCACTTGCCAGGCCTAAACCTTCCCTTTTCTTACATGTAAGGCACCCCTAAGGTAGGCCCTAGGTAGCCCCAAGGGCAGGGTGCAGTGTATGGATAAGGTAGGATATATAGTAATGTGGTTTATATGTCCTGACAGTGAAATACTGCCAATTTCGTTTTCACTGTTGCAAGGTCTGTCTCTCTCTCATAGGATAATATGGGGGCTACCTTTAAATATGATTAAAGTGTAGATTCCCCTAGAGAGTAGATGGACATGTGGAGTTTGGGATCCCTGAACTCACAATTTAAAAATACATCTTTTAGTAAAGTTGATTTTGAGATTGTGCGTTTGGAAATGCCACTTTTAGAAAGTGAGCATTTTCTTGCTTAAACCATTCTGTGACTCTGCCTGGTTTGTGGATTCCCTGTCTGGGTCAGTTTGACAGTTGGGTTGTTTTTCACCTCACACCAGACAGTGACACAAAGGGAGCTGGGGTGTGATCTGCATTTCCTGATTAGCCATCTCTGCTAGGAGGGAGGGGTGGAGTGGTCACTCTCATCTGAAAGGACTGTGCCTGCCTCTGACAATGCTGTCTCCAACCCCCTGGTGTGTGTCTGAAGCCTTGCCTGGGCAAGGCAGGATTTCACAAGAAGGTGTGAGTCCCCTTTGAAGGAAGGTGACTTCAAAGACTAAAATGGGTATAAGAAGGGCACCCAAACTTACAAACTTTAGAAACACTTCTGGAATCAAGGGGAACCTCTGCCTGGAGAAGAGCTGATAGCTGAGGAACAAGTGCTGCCCTGCCTGTGACTGTGCTTTGTGGAGCTTTCCTGCAGTGCTGCTTCTGCCAGAGTAAGAGGGCAAAGACTGGACTTTGTGTGCCTTCCATCTTGAAGAAGAAATCTCCAAGGGCTTGATGTAGAGCTTGCCTCCTGTTGTTGAAGTCTCAGGGATAGCAAAGACTTCTTCCTGCCAGCACCTGGAGTCTCTGGAGAGACCCCTACTCTGCTCTGTGGTGCCCTTCCAGTTCCTGGGACCCTGAAAGGAGAGGCTGGCAGCCTAAGGACAAAAATACACGCACCGAGTGCCGTGCGGAGAAAAGATCGACGCAAATCCGATCGCGGCTGAGAAAACGACGCGACGCCGGCTCCGCAGCTGAGAAACGACGCCGCAGGAAACGCGACCGGAGAATCGACGCCCGGAGCAGGAGAAACGACGCGCAGCATCGCTGACGAAGGCTGAGAGATCGCAACCAGCGCCGCGGGACTTTCGGACCGTCGCGTGGCTGGCTTTTTCGACGCGCCTCGCCGTGCCGAGCTGTTTTCGACGCATATAACCGTGCAGGGTTATTTTCGACGCACACCGCCCGTGCGGGGTTATTTTTGACGCGAACCAGGTACATTTACACGCTAGCAGCGCTAGTGTGTTGTTACAACTACCTAAAGACTCTTTTTATTTTAAACCTTTAAAAAATCATAACTTGACTTGTGTATGTTGGATTTTTGTCATTTTGGTCTTGTTTTGTCTAGATAAATATTTCCTATTTTTCTAAACTGGTGTTGTGTCATTTTGTAGTGTTTTCATTAAGTTACTGTGTGTGTTGGTACAAATACTTTACGCCCAGCACTCTGAGGTTAAGCCTACTGCTCTGCCAAGCTACCAAGGGGGTAAGCAGGGGTTAGCTGAGGGTGATTCTCTTTTATCCTAACTAGAGTGAGGGTCCTTGCTTGAACAGGGGGTAACCTGACTGTCAACCAAAGACCCCATTTCTAACAGTCAGCCACTTTGCAGCCTCCGCCACAAGCATTGCAGTGTATCAGAGGCCATGATGCATCTTGGAAAGGCCTAGGTCGGCGTCCGACTCAGGGCTAACACCACGAGCAGCCCAAGAGGAACAGTCATTACAACGCGATTTTTGCATCACAGTGCCTTTACCACGCATTTATTACCACACAAGTTTACGTCACATATAGACCTTTACCACACATGCCTTTACCACGCATTTAAGGTAAGTTTGGGGGGTCTCCCCCCCAAAAGATAAAAAATAAATATATATATATATGAATATATATATATATATATATATATATATATATATATATATATATATATATATATATTTTAAACTTATCTTACAAATACTTACCTTAGTTAGACTAATGATGTGTGGTAATGGCATGAGAGGTAAAAGCATATGCATGCAAAAAATTTGCGGATCAAAAATGAGCTGTAAAGGCATGCAGTGTCTTATTCCCAAAGTGAAAGGCTTGGAACAGGTGGTGTTTGTTGCACATGGTTAATACGTCGCCCCAATTTAATGGGATTTACCAGGTGTGTCAGAATGGGGAATTATTGGAGAGCACGGGAGAACGACACTAAAGGGCCTCCTCACTCCCTCCATGCTATTACCTTTCACATTGCCCCCCTCCCTTGTTGCTTGTTCTCAAGGAGACCTCATCGCGGCCCATCCATGTGTGATTTTAGGTAGCTATGATCCACAGCAGATACCTTGGTTGGTCTATCTTCTTTCTCATGTGGGCTTGGATGTTGTATCTTTGTTCATACAACAATTTTGGCTGTACCCGCTGTAGTGCACCATGGCGATGTGATGTATGGCTTTTTTGTGCACCGTGTCTTCCCAATGGCACTTATGTTGAATAATTGTTAATAAACGAATGTTGCAAAAAAAGAACAACATTAAGGCCCTGATAACGAGAATAGGTGCTATTTAACAGACCTGCTAAATAATGATACCATGATTTAAGTTATTTATCGAGTGCAATATATAGCTCCTATTACAAATTTCAAAGGAATAACACGCAGATGTCGGTGTTTAATGCCCTAAAATCTGCAAGAGTCTTTCAATACCGTATACTTTCCACTGTTAAATTTCAGCAGATTTGACCTGCGGAAATTCTATGAAGATTGGGGTATTTAACATATCAATAGTTATCAGATGCATTAAATACAACCAAACTCGTACTTCTAACCTATGGGCAAACATGAGTTTAGGCAGAGATTGAAAAATAACAGCCTAATCAGGCCCTTAAGGTAACCCATGGTACGCTCATCATGTGCACTAAACACCACCTATACTCATAATCATGGCCTATGGGTTTCATTTAGACCCAGGCGCTGTGGCCTCCGATCTGCCAGTGTGGTAGAGGTCATGATCTCTCCTATTCTGGCAGAGGACTGACCAGTGTATTTAGAGATCCCTGACTACTTTGCTAACAATACATATTTTTACTGGATCTGTTGTTGCCAGAATATGGTCAGACGTGAAATGTGTACTTGGTTTTGTTGGAAGTCCTAAATAGATCTGTTTTATTCTGGCTAATATCGCTATATAGCCCGATGTTCCTGATACTATCAATGTATAATTCCTTTTGAGGAATTGGTGGCCATGAACGTCCTAACACAACTTGAGTGTTGGACTTATAATGCTGGTTGATGATCATATTAACGGGGCACACATGTCCCTTCCAGTCCAGAAGATGCAAGGGTGGCACACCTGCTTGATGAAGCAAGTCTTGTCGGAAAGAACATTTGTATAACCTGTACAAAAACTCAGGAAATTTAGTGAAACTATATTTAAGGACTGACAATGGACTATAACAAGTGGGTCGCATATTGCACATACTTTCTCTATATTACTCTATATGCTATAAAAAAGCTAATTTGTCTTGGTGTGCAGGCGATTGTATCAATACAAGATACTAGGTAACAGGACATCCATCTCTAATAGTGGATGTTTTGGACTTTTGCTGTATAACTGTTTGAGATTTCTAAGGTGTGTTCTTGCACTTCCCAAGTTCTTTTTTATTCTACACCATTCTCTAGTTGGATGGGAATGGGCAAGCAATTTCAGATAATGCTGGCTGCCCATCTAAGGATGCCACAAGGGTGGCGCAGATAAGCAGCAACAGGTCTCTGATTGATGAGAGCCCATACAGTTCTGTATTTATGAATTCTCTCTGGTATAAGCTGGGTGCTCTAAAGCGAATGCGCTTCCAGAGTAGGAGCTCAGACCAGGGAAGATGTGAATACATTGATTTTTAATTGATGAACAGCCTGGAGGTTGTGTTCTAGGTCTATCATACTTTCAAGTATACTTAGGTACTTTCAGCACGTGTCCTTCCCACAACAAATCAATTGCATAAAGACATTCTTACATGATAAAAATAAAATAAAAATAACAAACAATTAAAATGTGAGGGTTAAAGTACCAAAGTCTGAGAGGCAACCTTCAGTATCAGTCTATTGATACGTGACATGCTTGATCACAGTTATTTTCACTGTATTTGCTTCCCAGGTTGTTCCTTAATCAGTCGACACCTCAGCTCTGGCGAGTAGTTTGTCTCCAGTACCATTAGAGGATGGGTGGCATGGAGTTCACAAGGTGCTTCAAGGCACCTCTTTTGCTCTATTAATTTTTTTGGATTGTCCTTAACCAGCCTGTGCCTTTTGCTCTGGCAGGCGCTTTGTCTCTTGCCACCCAGCTCCTTGCCAGGAATTGTCATATCCATCATATTGCTATGTCTGAAATTTTACAGAGTAAGTAGAACACTAGTTCTTCCTTTGATTCCAAGTGTTTAGCTGTGACTCACATGGTTGTCTTCTCTCGGATATCATCGTCCAGGGCTCCTTAGGATGAAATGGATCAGATCGTCTCTCTGGCCACAGAAACAACTGTCTACAGGTGCCATGTTTCCAAGCAGGAGGGCTCCACTGATGGCCATCTCCTCTTTCTGGGTTTGTCATTCTTGTGAAAAGTTGGGCATATTGAGAAATACCCAAATTTGTCCGGCAGAGTGGAAGTTATCTAAAGCATTTAGTTTTCTCTCTCACTGGAGGAAGTCACATTGCTTTTTCACCAACACCTTTAAGTGCTATAAATCTCAGACTTAGCTCTAGAGTTTCCGTTTTAAGTTCAACCAGAGACACTTTTGGTTTCTAGGCCAACGTGTATTTGGAGATGGGAGGCACGCTAAAATGCTCCTTCTTGGCTTTGTCGACTAGTTGGTTTCTCATAGACACCATTAAAGCCCACATTTTATCACTGATATTGTGCATCTGTCTAAGATAGTTCTGTAGTTGACAGTGGATTCCATTGCAATGGTAGGAAAGCCTAGCAGAAGCATGAGCACTTTTTCCATGACTTCCTTTTGCGGAGTCCAATATTAGCCATGCTTTTGTCCAGGCACCAGAGCTCTGCTCTTAGGCTACTTGACTTATCACTTGTGTCTGTAGAAAATTGTTTATGGGGGAAAATGTTTCCAAGTGTGAGTACAAACTGGAAGATGGCGTTCAGAGAGGCATTTGATTTTCAGTCACCAATTCGATGTGGGCTTTGCTGGTTAATGTTGCTGGTCAAAATTATTCCTGGGTAAGTGATTGTACTGACCTCCCTGAATTGTATGCTCTTTCTGAGGAAAGGGTTGTCAGACTGGTGATTTTTCTGAAGGTCTTTAGCTTTGTATTCCAGTTGTTTATTTTCAGGCATTTTTTAGATGCTTGTGAGTTGTGCTTGTAACCCTTGGGGTGTACGAGCATACGAGCAATGGGGATGGAGTCATCTACGTACAGTATTGTTGGCACATGAAATCCCTTGAAGAAGGGTAAATCCTGGGAGGCAGGTAGAACCTCTATAGAGATATCAGTTGTGTTGTATATATATCAGTTGTATATATATATATATATATATATATATATATATGTGTGTGTATGTGGCGATAGCCAGTAGGTAGTTATAGTTAAGACCAACTGTTCCCATAGACAAACTGGCGCCGCTCGATGAATTTTCACAAAATGTCCTACTCTGCCTAGTTCTGCGTGGATGGTTTCGGGTGATTTGTCAAGTGGGGGTGGGGGGGCATGAGAAAAAATCGGGGTCCCAAAAAACGTTTTCCCCATTCTGCGTCTAAAGAGATTTTGCATTCTTTAGGCACGGCTACAGGCCGAACCGCTAAACGGAATTACACTAAATTTGGCAGGAAGCTAGATCTTGGTCCAAAGATGTTTTGTGATTTTGTGTAAATCTGTTCAGTAGATTTGGAGTTATTTTAGGTGAAATTAATTTAGATATAGGGATGCTAATCCTCTGCGAATCCAGCCGCGGCGGATCCTCAGATCCGGGGGAAAAGCAAAGCCCTAATTGGCTGGCTGCAAACTGACAGAAAAGTTAAGGCAGAGATTTTGTTTGTCACATCGGCTTGATGTGTGAAAGAGTGAAAATGGTGCAAAAACACATAAAGGGTCAGGATACAGGTAACTTGACCACATAAGACACATTATGGGGTCCCTTAGGAACCCCTCATGAGCTAACAAGTGCCCAATTTGTTTTTGTCTTATCCACGGATGCACAGATCCACTGTGGGGCTCAGTGCAGCCCGCCTGTGTAAATTTGCGGAGGGTCAGCAGCTTCAGGGAATACCAACTGCATCCAACCCCATGCTGTGCACAGCTGAAGGCCAAGAGCAGCTTGGGTTTGGGTGATGTGGGAGGGTTGGCTGCAGGGCCTGGTGGCCCCCGAGGTGCATGGCCAAATGCAGTGTGCAGCACTTGTTAAATTAAAGTGCGTGCTAAAAAAAAACCATAGAAATTCACTGAAAAAAACAAAGGTTTCAGGGATGTTATAGTTAGCTTCTGAATTTACTCGGACAAAACCGTGGAAATTAGTGATAAGTAACTATAACTCCGCCCTAAGGTAACTATACCTTGCACCATGCGCAGCTTATTACCCCATATATTACAACATTGATGACATCTTCTATGGCATCATTGGTATTATCACTGCAGCATTTGCAATTAAATTATTGATGAGAAAACTCTGCATGGTGGGAACGCAAGTTATAGTCACCTTAGAGCACAAGTTATAGTTACTTGAGCTAATCATAACTATAACTGCTAAATTTCTATGATTTGTGCGAATAAATTTAGAATCTAACTATAACATCCCTTTAACCTCTGTTTTTTTTGGTAAAAAAATAAATAGATAGATAGATGAATAAATAGATAGATCCATAAATAATATATACATTTGATTTGTTAACCAGATCTAAAGACTATCTATATATTATTAAACCATAATTAGTATGTTTATTTGTCCAAAGAAATGCATGTCTAAATTCATACATATAACCAAATTATACATGTTTACATGCACAGGCATATGCTGTACATTTGTGTGTTGAGTGTGGTGGTCATGTAGGAAACAGCTAACTCTTGAATAGTCTTCTGAACATAAGATAGTTATCTGTGGCTCTTATGTTTGGGGGTAATGAATTCCATAGTTTGGCTGCTTGAACAGAGGAAAATGTACCACCCATGGTTTTTTCTTGTATGATGGAGCTTTGATGCAAGATGCCTAAACGGAGCAGAGGTTCCTTTGTTGTATGCATTTGGTGATTTTATTCCTGTTCCATGTATTGTTTTGTGGGTGATACAAAGCAGCTTGAAGGTGGATCTGCTGCCAACCGGTAACCAATGTATAGCCCTCAAGGCAAGGGAGATGTTGGCTTGTGGCTTTCTTTGTAGGAGTCATCTGGCATCAGAGTTCTGAATTTGTTGTAGTTTTTTCATAGTTGATAAATATGATCCGTGGTAGAGGCCATTGGTGTAATCAAGTTTTGACAGTACAAGAAAGACAGTAGCTTGGAACTTGTGTTGAAACCCAAGATAGGGGAAGATTCATTGCTGAGCTTGCATAGTAATGAAGCTTGATCCTGCTAAATTGTCCACTTGGGCATTCATTGATAATTTGGAGTTCATGGTAATTCCAAGGATTTTTACTTTCTTAGATACTGTATGAAGTGGTTCTAGATCGTCAGGCCAGGAGCAGAGTGGGTCATACGTTTTCCAAACGTCACATGTGAGAATTGTAGTTTTGGAGATGTTCAATTTGAGGTGACTCCATGTCATTCACTGATCAGTGGCTCTGAGGTAATTGAAGATTTTAAAGTTTCAAATGTCTTTTGGGATTTTCCAGTTTAATAAGTATTTTTTGCATCACTTGCATAGTTACAGCATGTGAACTGAAATTAATTGATCATTGCCGGTAATTACTTCATGTAGATGTTGAAAAAAATGGATGAGACAATAGAGCCTCGAGGAACCCTTGCTTTTGTGAAGTATGATTTGGATGATAAATGGTGGAGTATGGATGACATTTGGTCAGTTATGAAGGTAGAATGTGATACAGTTAAGAGAAGTCTCCTCTGTGCCCACTTTCTAGAGTCTTTGGATTAGAGTGTCATGGTCAACTGTGTTGAAGGCAGCTTAAAGGTCCAAGAGAAGTAGTGCATCGATCCAGTTCTGGTCTACTGTATTTTTAAGGTCTTCCCAGATGGCAATAAGGGCAGACTCTGTGCCTCTTCCTGGACAGAATCCTGGTTGGAAGTTGGAAAGTATGGAGTTATCTTTAATGAATTGTGACTTCTGGGTAAATGCTGCTCTTTCTATCAGTTTACCTAGAAAAAGTCAAATTGCAATCAGCCTGTAGTTGTTTGAGTCATGCATTCCCAGGTTTGTTTTCTTTAATAATGGGAGTATGTATGCCTTTTTTTAGTCTTCTGGAAAGATTCCTTTAGTTAAAGAATTATTAATGATTTGATGATGATTCTTACTGGTGTGGCAGCAGCAGTAATTAAAAGAACGTTCTTGAAGAATTGTGGTGGACAAGGGCCAGAAGAGCAGCTATCTGGCCTGCCTGATTTGACCAGATCCATAAATTCACTTTATGATAGTTGTTTGGAGAAAAGCAGAGGCTGAGAAATGAAGCAAAATCTTCACGTAATAGAACAGGGGAAAGCTCCAGGTCCAAATACAGTCCTACATGAAGTCTTCAAAGGAGATTGTTGGAAATGGGTTGGCACTGGTGGTTTTCCTTTGTTTTAAATAGGAGTCCAGCACGTCTCCTTTGGTTGTGTAATACTAAATGGGTACTTAATTTTTTTTATAAAATTAGCACAGAATTTCGTGAGCCTAAATGCACAGAAGGTACTCACCCCATGACTCAAAAATGCACTAATAAACTAGCAAATCACTGGCAAATTGCCAGTTTATTAGTACATTTTTGAGTCCTGGGGTGAGTACCTTCTGTGCATTTAGGCTCAAGAAATTCTGTGCTAATTTTATAAAATTCTTTAAGTACCCATTTAGTATTTTGAATTCTGTAGTGCCTGTTTTTGTTAGCCTTTTTTATTGTAGACTTGCATTTTATGGTATTTTTGTGTCATTACTATTTGTTCTCAGCCAGATGTGTTCTAGCTTTGAAATTTGTTGTTTTATGCTGTTTAGTTCTGCATTTCTCCAGGACGTTTGTCCTGTTTTGTTGGTTTCAATGGCATTAGGATATCAAATGCTTCCTGGTGCCTCTCATACATTTTTTAATAGAATTTATTGTGTCTAGATCTCTGTTGGAAGTTAGTTGTGTTTCTAAGTATTCAAAATTGAGTGGATGCGTGCAACGTTCTAAAATCTCTGTTGAAGACGGGTACCAAAATGTGGGCCCACCATTCTGGTTGGTGTTTGAAGACTTCATGTTGGACTGTATTTGGACCTGGAGCTTTTCACTGTTCTATTCCGTGAAGATTTTGCTTCATTTTTATCTCATTATTTTTGTCAAATTTTCTGCTTTGTATTTGCCTTTCCCTGTCATTCTGTCGTTGTGTCTTTTTAGTTGTAGCTTTTTCCTGGCATTCCAGTTTTTCTGTATTCTTTCTTGCTCTTATTCAACCTGTTATAGCTCTTTCTGGCCGCCTTGATTTCCTCTGTATGTGCCTCCGTTTGAACCAGGCATTTGAGATCATTTATTTACTTACAGTACTCTATGAACCAAATGGTATGATTTGTTTTTTTGTGTGTCTTGTCCTGTTCTCACACCAGTTTTTCATTCTCCCACCGGTTTTTCATGACAAGGGTTTTAATTGAAGATAACAGGTTTTTGTATCTTAGCAGCTACATTCCTTGGGATTGAGCACATTTGTTCGGTTGGATACGAGGCTACTGTTTCTGTTCATTACTCTATTCTTCCAATTTTAGTTTCATCAATGCAGTTTTCACCCAGGAAGGCTCTGTGAAGGCCTCCACTGTTTCTACATCCCTTGCTTTGTGTAACATATTTTGTGTGTTTAATATAGTCTCGAATCTCACATGGTGGTGTGGTCTATGTTTTTTGTACTAGCAGAAGATATTGCTTCTTTAGTAAGTCAATTAGATCCATGTTACCTTATTTTATCTCCACAATATCCAACTGAAGCCTAAATAGGACACTGAGAATCTCACTGGTATTTACAAATGGTTCCATGAATACTCCAGTAAACCCGTAACAGTCATTTGTGAACCCCCCTTCAATTTCATGCAAAGTAATTCTTAGGCTCTCATGTGTGACGTTCTTTTCACAAACCATAAGGTGCAATGTGACACCATCGGATTTATGAAGAGGACTGCAATTTGTGATTCAACTGTTATGTTAATGAGGCACAATACAAAAGTATATATGCAGGAGGTCACAAAACATCCTGTTTTATGAACATCAATAGGCAGCAGGTATACTGTGATACAGTGTAAATAGCTGCAAACACAGTGATGGATGCCTGCAAATATCAGCAGACCTCCTTCCATACGTTTGCACTTCATGCCTGGAAGTGTTTTTTTTAAACAACCCATGTACCTGCAAGGTTTGTGAATTTAAAAGGCATATTTACAAAGCAGAGAGAGCAAGAGGAGTGCAAGGGATATAACAGCTGCGATTAGAGAATGAATGTATTGCTTTGTTCAAGAAAGATGCCTGTAGTGTGGGGAATTATGAATCAGAACCACCAATGTGTTCTACTAAAGAGTTGTTTGAGAAGCTTTTGAATGAAAACGTTTAGAGTTTGGAGAAGCCCAACAAGTTGTGTTTGAAGTTTACAGCATTGCTAATGTAGGTTATTTTAAAGTTGGATTATTTGTTAAAGGAAGGTAAGTGTGGATCAAAATGAAGTTAATGTTGTGTGCTCTGGGGTATTAGAGAGTGCTGAAGCTAATTATGAATCAATGTGCCGGAGATATCATCCTTTTCTCAACAAGATCCTGGTACCAGAGTTCAGCACAGTGTTCCCATGATGTTGGAAATGGGGTCTTGGTTACCCCCTGTCCCAGCAAGGAACCTCACTCTAGTCAGGGTAAAGGAGAATCACACTCAGTTAACCCCCGCTCATCCCCTTGGTATCTTAGGCACGAGCAGGTAGGCTTAACTTCATAAGCAATGTGAAAAGTATTTGTACCAACACACACACAGTAATACAGTAAAAACACCACAAAATGACTCAACACAGGTTTTGAAAAATAGCCAATATTTATCTAAACAAAACAAGACCAAAATGACTAAAATCCGACACACACAAGTCGTTATAAATTTTTAAAGATTAAACTCAAAAATACCACTTAGAAACACAAAATGTGGCGATGTGGCGATAACATGGCATCGTGACGGAGTCGTTCCCAACATTCCAACGCCAATGGCACCGGGTACGGAGTCACACAGACCCTCAGGTACAGTACCTTAGTAAAATGTGAGAAAAAGCCAGTGCGAGAAGTCGGAATCACAGCGATGCTGAATCCGAGGTGGCGTCGGTTTGGGTACTGCGGGCCAAAGTAGCGGAGGCGTCACAAAGAGGGGCAGGAGTGTCAGCAGAGAGTCCAGGTGTTGGTAGGGGAAGTTTTTGATGACCCTAAGACTTCAGAACAAGGGGCAAGCTCAGTCCAAGCCCTTTGGAGATTCTTCTCAAGCAGGAATATACCCCAAAGTCCAGTCTTTGTCCCTCTTCATAGGCAGAAGCAGCAACTGCAGGATAGCCCAAAAAAGCACAGTCACAGGCAGGGGAAGCACTTCTCCTCAGCTCTTCTCCTTGGCAAAGGTTCCTCTTGATTCCAAAAGTGATCTAATCTTCAGGGGTTTGGGTTCTCTTCTGATACTCCTTTCTGCCTTTGAAGTAGGCCTACTTCAAAGAGAGGTCTCTGTTGTTGTCAAGATCCTGCCTTGCACAGGCCAGGCCCCAGACACACACCAGGGGGTTGGAGACTGCATTGTGTGAGGGCAGGCACAGCCCTTTTAGGTGTAAGTGACCACTCCTCCCCTCCCTCCTAGCACAGATGGCTCATCAGGATATGCAGGCTACACCCCAGCTCCCTTTGTGTCACTGTCTAAAGAGCAGTGCAAACAGCCCAACTGTCAAACTGACCCAGACAAGGAATACACAAACAGGCAGAGTCACAGAATGGTTTATGCATGATGATGCCCACTTTTAAAAGTGTCATTTTAAAACACACAATCTAAAAAACAACTTCACTAAAAGATGTATTTTTAAATTGTGAGTTCAGAAACCCAAACTCAACGTCTATTTGCTTCCAAAGGACATCTGTGCTTTAATAATATTCAAAGGCAGCTCCCATGTTAACCTAGATAGGCCTTGCAACAGTGAAAACGGAATTTGGCAGTATTTCACACATAAGTACATGTCCCACCTTTAACATACATTGCACCCTGCCCGTGGGGCTACATAGGGCCTACCCTAGGTGTGCCTTACAGGTATAAAAAGGGAAGGTTTAGGCCTTGAAAGTGTGTACACTTGCCAAGTCGAATTGGCAGTTTAAACCTGCACACACAGACACTGCAGTTGCAGGTCTGAGATATGTTTACAGGGCTACTCATGTGGGTGGCACAACCAGTGCTGCAGGCCCACTAGTAGTATTTGATTTACATGCCCTGGATACTTCTAGTGCACTGTACTAGGGACTTACTAGTAAATCAAATATGCCAAACATAGAACGCCAATTACACGTACATTTTACATAGAAACACTTGCACTTTAGCACTGGTTAGCAGTGGTAAAGTGCCTAGAGTATCAAAAACAGCAAAAACAGAGTCCAGCACACATCAAAAACCTGGGAAACAGAGGCAAAACGTTAGGAGAGAACACGCCAAGGATGCCAAGTCTAAAGATAGGCAACCTACAAGAATGTACTCATAAATTATGTTTGAAGAATGATGCTAAGCCCATGAGCACAACATTATTTGTATACTGTGTAGATGCTAGGCTAGCAAATGTGAACATCGTAAGTGATCATCCTAGTCTTTCCACGTTTAATGAGATGATGATTTAAATTTGGTCTGTCTTAAATTAAACACAGAGTCAAGGTCATTTAATTCTTTTGGGTTATTCTACTACAGATGTGTGATATTTAACCTAGCCTCTGTGACTTCAGTTTTCCAATTTGCTATGTAACATCTACACAGAGATATGGATTTGACAGTGAAGTACTTTTAAGAATATTGAAAGAAGCATGCTTCTGATTATGATGACTTTGGTTTATGTTAGACCTGGCATCCTTGGAGTGATTTCCCCCATAACTTTTTGCCTTCAGACCTCCTGTTTTGCTGACTTTGTGTTTGCTGGCCTCAGGACTCTGTGCACTTTACCACTGTTAACCAGCACTAACGTGCTTGTGCTCTCTCCTTAAACCCAACTGGTATATTTAATTTACCTGTAGGTCCCTAGCAAAGTAGCACTAGCTGTGACCAAGGCCTGTAATTAAATGCTGCTAGTGAGCCTGCAGCACTGACTGTGCACGTTAAACAAATCTCAAGCATGCTATTGTAGCCTGTGTGGCAGGTTTCAAACTGCCATATCAACCTGGCAAAATAAACTTTTTGTCAGGCCCAACCTTCCATTCTAATATATATTTCACCCCTAGGGTATTCCTTGGACAGCCCTGATGGCAGGGTGCAGTGTATTTTGAAAAGGTGGACATGTATGTTTAAGTTTTACTTGTCCTGGTAGTGAAAAACTCTTAAATTCATTTTTCTCTATTGCAAGTCCTACCTCTCCCATAGGATATATTTGGGGAAGCTGTAACCAATTGGGATCTGGTACACAGGTTGGGCTTGCTGTTTAAATAATTTTAATTAACCCCTCTTTAATGGTAAAGTCGGGTTTTTAATCACAATTATGAAAAGTGCCACTTATAGAAAGTTGGAATTATCTTCCCCTAACAATTTGGTGCCTTCAGCCTTACCCTGGGTCACATGACAAAGTGTAGATGGCAGTTGATCTTTGTATATTGCTCCCAGATAGCAAGACTATGAGAAGATACTTGTTGGGAGGATGGGCTGCTCTGAATTAATAATTGGGAGAAGCTGTCATCTACCACACTTGCACATCACAAAGGTTCTGCCTGAGTACTCTCACAAAGGGCTCGTAACTAATCTATTGTGATCCCAGCAAAGCTGGGGCCAGGACAGGGAGGAAGGGGATGCCTGACACCTCACAGGGTGGAAACCTGTAGAACTTTCACCAATTTCCCAGTAGGCACTGGGTATAAATATTGGACCTGAGACACTCTCTTCAGTACACTCTGGAACTGTGAATGCTCTGCCAAGAAGAAGGACCGTTGTGCTGCTGACAGGACTGTGCTCTGCTGGTCTGATGCTCTATAGGACTGCTGCCCTCTTGTGTAGACCTGCCTACTGCCATCTTGCCTGGGCGAGAAGGAATGGACCTGCATCTCTTGAACCCAGAGTGACTAGAAGGGCTAGTTGGCTGGCCTCCTGATATGAAGGCTCACGCTTCCAAGAACTTTGTACTGGCACCTTGTCTCTGCCAACTTTGAGTCTACCATGCCAAGGGGTTCCACTCCAGTCCTTGACTCTTGGCAGTGGGCTCTGCCAGCCTCTGTGAATCCAGCAGAACTGACGCATCTCCTCCGTTGCACAACGCAACAACGAGCAGAATCAAAGGATTGCCACTGATGCATGGATTGGGCCCAACTCAAAGATCTGCATCGCATTTCAACCCATCAGATTCACCGCTGCGCATTGCATTGCATCCTTGGTGCAGGCCCTCGCATCCCTCATTAATGGGCTCCATATTGCAGCCTCACAGTTCCTCAGGACCGACACATCGCCCCGACTGCACACCACATCCTCAACACCAGATTAAGCATCATAAGCCCCATTGAGAGGAGGATGCAGGACCTTGCACCGCAGCCTCACTGCATCTCAGAATCAACGCATCGCTTCAGCTGTGCTTTACATCTTCGACACGGATCCTCACAACGCTCCACAAATCAACATTGAAGTTACTTTTGGTCAGCAGGCCTAACTGGGTGTCTGTAGCCAGCAGGGGTCCTTCACAGTGTGCCTGAACTTGTGCCTTTGTTCCAGTCCAGCACATCCAGATATTAATAGTTGGAGCTTTGTTCTTTTTGGTGCTAGGTTCACTAAAAGCTTTAAAACTGCATTTCTCGGGTCTCTAATGTTTTTGGTTTGTTTGGTTTTGTTTTATTTATGACAAAAAGCTCTATTTTCTAACTTTGTGAGGGATCCATTTTGTGTGGTGTTTTATCTTTATTACTGTTTGACGTCTTGCACAAATACTTTACACATTTCCTCTCAGTTAAGCCTGGCTGCTCTGTGCCAAGCTACCAGAGGGTTGAGCATAGATTAATCTAGGGTTGGCTTATGCCTCAACCAAACAAGGACTGTGGTTGCTGCTTGACCAGGGCTCACACCCCACTCAACCAACAACCCTACTTCTTACAACTTAGAAATTACTTTTGTTCCAATCATAGGTAGACACTCAGACAAATCATTTCAGCCAAGTGATTTTGTCTCAAATAATCTTTGATGTATTCCAATAAAGATGCACCTGGTTGTAATTTGAAGGGCAAAATATAGTCACTAGCAATAACAATTTATATTAACTCCTGGACTTTTTCTCAAAAAATCATATCAAATATGTTACATAAATTTAATATCCATGTTACATTATAGCATTCGCTCATATTTCATCTAATAAATTGATCAAAGGCTGCAAGAGAAAAAATTTATTGCCTCTACACTATTTGCATGACAGTTAATATTTTTTGGTCATTAAAATATCCTCTGCCTTACATCTTGCAAGTTAATTTACGATCCATCAACAGTGCCTTCATGGACATATTTACAAAAACAACAATAATTATTCCAAAAACCTTTGTGGCTGGTTATCAATATGGTACATACTCTTCAGCAATATTTCCAAAACTTGCAAACTGCATATTGTACAAAGGGAGCAATTATTGATTTAATGTATTCAAAGATCATTTTATAATACCTAAGCCCATCACACTTAGGCCCAGATTCACAAAGCTTTCATGGCCATGTGCAGTGCCAAAATTGTTTTGGTTTGCATTGCATGCCTTTAAAAATATAGCGTTGCGCCATATTTACAGCGTCAGGCACCACCAGGCAAGACAAGTGCAAAAAATGCATTGTGACGCAGCATAAAACGTCAATGCCTCATGCTCGCTACAAAAACGCACGGAAAATGAAGCTAAACAGAGCAACTAATTTTGAACACAGCTGTCGTGCAGAATGGCAGTGAATCAACCTCGTGAGGAGACCTCTCCCACACATCAGGTGACCCAGGATCCTACCCATAACGTCTCCGTTGAAGGGCCACAGGATGGAAGTCGAAAAAGAAAAAACAAATTAATTGAGGAGTAGGTGGACACTTTACTATCAGAAGTGACTAAGCAAGAACATCAGCTTTTTGTGAATTCTAAACTTCCTCAGTCCAAGAAAACAGCTCTGTGGAATGCCATAGTCAAAAAATAAATGCAGTTGTGCCTACAAACAGGACAGGTGAGGTGCCTACAAACAGGACAGGTGAGGAGTGCAAAAAGTGCTGGCACAACCACAGACATCATACAAAAATTAAAAATGGCTAGGAATTGGGGTGCTGCAAAGGGAACAGGAGAAGAACCTGTCTGTAGCATACAACTGACACCTATTAAGGAGCATGTCGCAGCTGTCATTGGTCCAGAGTTGGTTGGAGGTTTTGAAGGGACAGACACTGCAGATCATGAGGAAAATGTGTGTCGGGGTAAGATAATATACGTTCTCAATTATCTAAAAGTATGGTCACCAACAGTTACTGTGTGTTGTCATACTTCTAGTAGTACATGTAGAAGTATTGAGAAATTTAAATAGTATATTTAAATCATAAGCCTAATGTTAGAAATTGGGTTTCTGGTTGGCTAGGGTATGCACCTCAGCCAGGCAGAACCTACCCACTCTAGTCAGGGCAAGGGAGTTATACATCTAAGATAACCCCTGCTCACCCCCTTGGTAGCTTGGCACGAGCAGTCAGGCCTATCCCAGAGGCAATGTGTAAAGCGTTTGCACAACACACACAACACACGTGACGCAACATGTACACCACAAAGTAAACACAACACTGAGCTATGTAAAAATAATCTGTATTGCACAAAACATAATTAGACCAACATTACACGTAAGTAATACCCTGCTACATTAGCAGTTGTCAGAATGTTACACAAGTTACTAATACTCTGCAAGAATACGCAGTTGTCACATTAGAACACGTAAGTACTCAGGATTCTGCAACATGAGCAGTAGTCAGGAATTAGAATAAGAATTATATGCACTTGTCATGAATACATCATTCATGCCCATAAAAGGAACAGGATTACCTCTGGCAAGTCACGAAAAACATATATCCATAATGGCCATAGCCAGAACACTGGGAAAACGTATGTATGCCAAAAGAGTACCTGGAAGGAGGAGTATGGGGGCCCCGGCGCTCCTATGCGCGAAAGTGGGGGCCAGGTAGGTCTCCTGGGTGAAAGGGGCGGTCTGCACCCTCTCTACTGTGAAAAACGGGCCCCTCCAGGGACCCGCGATCTCTGGGGGGGGGGGGGCAGGCAAGCGTAAACAACAACAAGGGCCCTAAAGACAACCACGTGGGGCTCCTGCCCCACCCTCGAGCGTCAGGGAGAATGGAGAAGAAGTTGCAGCCCAGCTCTCCTCTCGTGGGCTGCAATAATCCTGAGGGGGCTCCCAAAGGGCGCCCTTCTCCCCTTCCTTAGCGGGGGCCCGCAGCCTGTGACCGTGTCCACGGGGTCGGGCTGCCTGTCTGGAGGGACAACTCCGTTCTGCTTTGTTTGGCCGGGTCGTGGCGGTGATGTCGCAGAAACAGGTGCCGGTGAGTGCCTCGGGGGCACTCCTGAGAGCGTGTTTCGCCCTGGGGGCACAGAAGGAGCGCGTTTGCTCCTGTGGACAACTGCAAGATGCCCCGGAGTCCTGGGCCAGCGCGGCACTCGTACATCGAAGGATGCAGCCTCCCGGGCTGTGGCGGTTATTCACTCAGCAGAGAAGCGCTTATCCAAGTGCGTGGGCACTTTTATAAGCCCGGGCTGCGGCAGTGATTTTAATCAACAGAGGAGCGCTTATCAAAGCGCGAGGGCACTTTTGTAAGCCCGGGCTGCGGCGGTGATTCCAGCAGGAAAAGGTGCCTCGAAGTGCACAGGGGCACAGAAGAGTGCTTTCTCAGCGCTAAGGATAATTCTGCAGGGATCGATGCAGGGGTCAGGGGCCACAGCGCCCTGCCCCTGGGAACAAGCAAAAACAAGGAGAAGCACAGGGCTGGTGGGCCCAGCTACAGGCCAGCACAAGGGGTGCAGATGGTGGCAGTTCCTTCTAGTTACCAGGCAGGTCACAGGTCAGCACAGCAGCAGCAGTCCAAGGTGGTTTCCTGGTGAGTCCATTCATCAGCGTCCTGTGTCCAGTTTCAAGTCCCAAGAATGTTCCAATTGTGGGGAAAATTCCCCTGTACTTATACTGGGATTACAGTGTGTTTTACAATGGCCAGGAGAGGGTGTTCCAACCAGTTACAACTAGTTCTGGGAGTGCCCTTTCTCTCCTCCAGCACAGGCTCCAAACATCAGTGGGGGGTAAACGACCCTATTGTGTGAGGTCAGGGCACAGCCTTTACAAATGCAGGTGTGCCCCGCCTCTCCCTTCTCTCAGCCCAGGAAGGCTTTACAATATGTTGATGCACCTCTGGGTATACCTCCACCCTCCCTGTATTCAGGCTGTCTGAGAAGTATGCGCAAAGCCCCAACTGTCAGTCTGCTCAGACGTGGATTGGAGGCAGGCTGCAAAACACCAAAGTCATAAGCACAGATAAATGCGCACTTTCTAGAAGTGGCATTTCTGGGATAGTAATAAAAAATACACCTACACCAGTTAGCAGCATTTCTCACCACTATCACAACCATACCAAACATGCCTACGCTACCCCTCATAAATCAGACAATACCCCTTACACATAAGGCAGGGCATTTCCAATGCAATCCTGTGAGGGGGCAGCACTCACAGCAGTGAAACACCAAGTTAGGCTGTTTGTCACTACCAGGACAGGCCACGCAACATGGCACATGTCCTGCCTTCTACATACATGGCACCCTGCCCAAAGCGCTAGCTAGGGCGTGCCTTAGGGGTGACTTACATGTAGTAAAAGTTGAGTTCTGGGCCTGGCAAGTAAATTTAGATGCCAGGTCCCTGTGGCAGAAAACTGCGCACACAGGCTCTGCGCTAGCAGGCCTTAGATAGGTTTGACATGCTACTTCAGTGGGTGGCGCAAGCAGCGCGGCAGGCCCACTAGTAGCATTTAATTTACAGGCCCTGGGTATAGGGATACCACTTTACAAGGGACTTATAGGTAAATTAAATATGCCAATGAGGTATAATCCAATCATACCAATTTTGTAAGGGAGAGCACATGCACTTTAGCACTAAAAGGGCCAGGTCCAACATGACCCCCTACCAGCCAACAGCCAGGGGAGAACAATCAATACCTTGATGGACTTCCCTGCTTAGGGCGATAGAACAAGGACCCTGGCCCGCAACTGCAGGGGCATGATCCAGTTCTATGCCAATCTCAACCCAGTTGAAGTCCTCTGTCTATGCTCCTAAAACAATCTAAGCTAACCCATGGAGGCGTCCTAGTTGTCTGTGGCCAGAGCCAGGTCCCGGGCCAGCCCAGGGCCTCTGGTCTCTGAAACCTCTCAGAGTGGGGGACGGGAGCCCCAGGTGCATAGCATCCTGTTTCCACTCTCCTTCCCACCAGTTCAGGAGTTGCCCCCTGCCACTGGTCTTCTAGCCTGAATAGGGTCCAGGGGAGAGTCTCTCCTCCTGCCCCTCCTTCTAGGGTTCCACCTCCTCCTCCGAGGAGTTGTACCCCCAGAATCCAGAACCGCCAGGGCGCTGGTTACAGTCGTCCTGGTCAGCTCACCCACCAGTTCAGAGGTGCCCCCCTGTAACTGGTCTCCCAACCCAGGGTCCTTCCCCTCTGGCTGAGCCGGGGTCAGGAAAGAGCTTTTCCTCCTCCTGCCCCTCCTTCTAGAGTTCTGCACCCTCCCATCAGGAGTGATACTCCCAGAAGTAATGGTAGAGAGACTGGGGACAGCCTTCTCCACCTCCAGGTCAAAAGAGCTACCCTGGACCTGGTTCTCCAACCTAGGGACGGTACCCTTGGGCTGGTCATGAGTTAGGTGAGTGTCCTCCCTCAACCTCTCCCTTACAGGAACTGAATCCCTAGGGACTGCATCAGTAGGGATGCTGGTTACAGCAGTCTCTACTCCCATATCTAGGGGTTGCCCATGATCTGGTCTTCCAACCTAGGGACGGTACCCTTGGGCTGGACAAGAGTCAGGGGAGTGCCCTCCCACAAACCCTCCCTTACAGGAACTGAATCCCTAGGGACTGCATCAGTAGGGATGCTGGTTACAGCAGTGTCTACTCCTAGATCTAGGGGGTTGCCCATGATCTGGTCTTCCAACCTAGGGACGATACCCTTGGGCTGGACAGGAGTCAGGGGAGCGCCCTCCCTCAAACCCTCAAAAGGAAGCATCCGCACCCCCCTCTGCGGGGAGGTGCTCCTGATATCCAGAGTTGGAGCAACCCTGTGCCCAGGTGTGCCCCCATCTTCTTCAGACTCTAGACCTTTGGTAACGACTACCCTCCCGCCTTGGGGCCCCTCCTGGGTGCCTTCCAAGACCTGCAGAGGAGGAGAGGTCCCTGCGGATCCTGCACCCTCCCTGCTCAGAACGTTGTCGGGGTCAGTTAAATTCTCACCTTGGGGCACCGATAAGGAGCCCTCTAAGACATATGTAAGAGGATAGGTCCTTAACAATCCTACTCCCTCCCTGCTGAGAACTTGGCCTGGAGTACCCAGAACCTCCCCACCCCTTCCAGGGGCGAACCTAAGACGGTCCTTGATGTCTGACCAGTTCCCCTGGCACTAAGCCAGAGGTCAGCCTCCTTTGCAAGCTCCCTGGGGTCAGAGAACTCACAGTGTGACAGGTGTTGGCGTAGCTCTGGGAAACAGCAATGGTAAATGTGCTCCCTCAGAATGAGACTAAACAGCCCTTCATAAGTGGTTGCTCTGATACCCTCCACCCATCCTTTTAGTGCTTTGCAGCAATTCCTCATGAAATCCTCCCAAGACTGGTGAGATCACTTCTTGCTGTCTCTGAACCTCAGCCTGTAGTCTTCAGGGGTGAGACCATACTTCTCTATCAGGGCCTTGCTGATTTGGGGATACCCCTGCCTGTCACTCCCTTCTGGGGCCAGTAGCGCATCCCTATCCACCTCAGGAATATAGCTCTCTAGGACAGTTCCCCAATCTTTCTCAGGAATCCTGCATGCAACTAGAGCTCCCTCATACTCCCTCAGCCACTGACGTATGTCATCCCCCTCCTTGAACCCAGGTACCAAATCTGTGGGTAGGTAAGGGTTGTGCCTAACACTACAAATGCTGCCACCACTGGACTCTACCTGCAATACTGGTGAGTCAAGATTTGGGAGACTGCGCTCTAGAGCGAGTTTTTCCCTGGCAAAGGCCCTTTCAGCCTCTGCTATCCTCTCCTGGACTAAGGCCTTTTCCACCTCAGCCTATCTCTCTTCAACAGCCAGCCTGGCTGGCTGCAGCCTCAGGTCCCTCTCTTCCTGCCTATTTCTGAGCTCCTCAGGTGACAGGGAATGGGAGGTGGCGCTGCTGCTAGGCCAGGACCCAGTAAGGGATTCCCTATCTATGGGGTCCTCTTTCTCTACTGGCGTCCCTGGCCAGTCATCTTCTCCCTCAGTGTCTAACTCCTCGGGGTCACTATCCCCCTGGGGTGTGGACTGGGGACCCTCCTCCTCAGAGCCTTCACTACTCTCATGGGTCTCTCTGAGGTCTCCCTAAGAACCATCCCTCTCTTGGGCCTCTTTTTGTGCTAAATCGTCTGCCTCCTCAAAATTGAACAGGGCTCTCCTGAGGATCCCTATATGGGATTCACCCTCTATAAAAGGTATACCTCTCTCCCTGCAGAATCCCTTTAACTCTTCTACACAAGTTACTAATACTCTGCAAGAATACACAGTTGTCACATTAGAACACGTAAGTACTCAGGATTCTGCAACATAAGCAGTAGTCAGGAATTACAATAAGAATTATATGCACTTGTCATGAATACATCATACATGCCCATAAAAGGAACAGGATTACCTCTGGCAAGTCACGAAAAACATATATTCATAATGGCCATAGCCAGAACACTGGGAAAACGTATGTATGCCAAAAGAGAACATGGAAGGAGGAGTATGGGGGCCCCCAGCGCTCCTATGCGCAAAAGCGGGGGCCACGTAGGTATCCTGGGGGAGAGGGGCGGTCTGCACCCTCTCTACTGTGAAAAACGGGCCCCGCCAGGGACCCGTGATCTCTGGGGGGGCCAGGCAAGCCCAAACAACAAGGGCCCTAAAGACAACCACGTGGGGCCCCCGGCAAGGCTCCTGCCCCACCAGGGAGCGTCAGGGAGAATGGAGAAGAAGTTGCAGCCCCGCTCTCCTCTCGGGGGCTGTAATAATCCTGCGGGGGCTCCCAAAGGGCGTCCTTCTCCACTTCCTTAGCGTGGACCCGCAGCCTGCGACTGTGTCCACGGGGTCGGGCTGCCTGTCTGGAGGCACAACTCCGTTCTGCTTTGTTTGGCCGGGTCGCAGTGGTGATGTTGCAGAAACAGGTGCCGGTGAGTGCCCCGGGGGTACTCCTGAGAGCCTGTTTCACCCCGGGGGCACAGAAGGAGCGCGTTTGCTCCTGTGGACAACTCTAAGGTGCCCCGGGGGTCCCGGGCCAGCGCGGCACTCGTACTTCGAAGGATGCAGCCTCCCGGGCTGCGGTGGTGATTCACTCAGCAGAGAAGCGCTTATCCAAGCGTGTGGGCACTTTTGTAAGCCCGGGCTGCGGCGGTGATTTTAATCAACAGAGGAGCGCTTATCAAAGCGCGAGGGCACTTTTGTAAGCCCGGACTGTGGCGGTGATTCCAGCAGGAAAAGGTGCCTCGAAGTGCACAGGGGCACAGAAGAGCGTTCTCTCAGCGCTAAGGATAATTCTGCAGGGATCGTTGCAGGGGTCAGGGGCCACAGCGCCCTGCCCCTGGGAACAAGCAAAAACAAGGAGAAGCACAGGGCTGGTGGGCCCAGCTACAGGCCAGCACAAGGGGTGCAGATGGTGGCAGTTCCTTCTAGTTACCAGGCAGGTCACAGGTCAGCACAGCAGCAGCAGTCCAAGGTGGTTTCCTGGTGAGTCCATTCATCAGCGTCCTGTGTCCAGTTTCAAGTCCCAAGAATGTTCCAATTGTGGGGAAAATTGCCCTGTATTTATACTGGGTTTACAGTGTGTTTTACAATGGCCAGGAGAGGGGGTTGCAACCAGTTACAACTAGTTCTGGGAGTGCCCTTTCTCTCCTCCAGCAGAGGCTCCAAACCTCAGTGGGGGATAAACGACCCAATTGTGTGAGGTCAGGGCACAGCCTTTACAAATGCAGGTGTGCCCCGCCTCTCCCTTCTCTCAGCCCAGGAAGGCTTTACAATATGTAGATGCACCTCTGTGACACCTCCACCCTCCCTGTGTTCAGGCTGTCTGAGAAGTATGCACAAAGCCCCAACTGTCAGTCTGCCCAGACGTGGATTGGACGCAAGCTGCAAAACACCAAAGTCATAAGCATTTTCTAGAAGTGACATTCTGCGATAGTAATAAAAAATACACCTACACCAGTAAGCAGCATTTCTCACCACTATCACAACCATACCAAACATGCCTACGCTACCCCTCATAAATCAGACAATACCCCTTACACATAAGGCAAGGCATTTCCAATGCAATCTTATGAGGAGGCAGCACTCACAGCAGTGAGACACCAAGTTAGGCTGTTTGTCACTACCAGGACAGGCCATGCAACTTAGCACATGTCCTGCCTTCTACATACATGGCACCCTGCCCAAAGGGCTAGCTAGGGCGTGCCTTAGGGGTGACTTACATGTAGTAAAAGTGGAGTTCTGGGCCTGGCAAGTAAATTTAGATGCCAGATCCCTGTGGCAGAAAACTGCGCACACAGGCTCTGCGCTAGCAGGACTTAGATAGGTTTGATAGGCTACTTCAGTGGGTGGCGCAAGCAGCGCTGCTGGCCCACTAGTTGCATTTAATTTACAGGCCCTGGGTATAGGGATACCACTTTACAAGGGACTTATAGGTAAATTAAATATGCCAATTAGGTATAATCCAATCATACCAATTTTGTAAGAGATAGCACATGTACTTTAGCACTAAAAGGGCCAGGTCCAACACCTAACATAGCAAACTCACATATACATTATTGTATATGCCAATGTATGTGTGATGATGTGTACATACTAAGGTTCATTGTCTGCAGTTGTCTTTGGGTCCTTGTGTCATGTAAGATGATGGAAGGAAAATGCAAGGTTAACAGTAAAATTCACCAAGCCATGCAAGGGTATATTAACATGTACTTGCATAGCTTTGTAAAGAAATGTAAGGCAAGGACATCATGACCAAGATTCACAAATGTTTAGTGTTCGGTTAGTGTTCCACTTGTGATGCACACACGCAGGCATACCACTGTGGGGATCAACAAACCAAAACAAATTGTTATTTGCATTGGTTTGTATGGAAAAGTAACGCACAGCAATGCAAAAAGCTGTTTTGTATTATTTAGCATCAAGGGTGTGTGACATGGGTGGTAGATTTGGATTCCCATTGCAAAAACAAAAATTTTTAGATGCAAAACCCTATCTACTAACATTAGTAGACAGGGTTTTAGGTAAAAAGATAAAACCATTTTAAAGAAGCCGTGAAAACTATAAATGTTTAAATTTTTCCTTTCAATTCTGACTTTGCATGTGTGCATCACTGTGCAGCTCATATACAAATTTGGATGAGCTTTAAAGTGTATATAAAGATAGTAGTTTGTACTGGAAGGATACCCTTTCAGTACAAAACCCATGCTAACGATACACACATGCACCCTTGCACTATGGTGCAAAGATGTGTGTGGCGCATGGCAGCTAAAATCTGTGTCAGTGAAAGAGAGAGGGGAGAAGGGAGCCATATCAATTGCAATATCGGGCTCTCATACTTCTTACCTGTCAGGCAACGTAGAGCAGCATCTTTGGGTGCTGTGCTGCATTTCCTGGCATCTTTGTGAATATTGCTCACAATGTGTTGTACGTTGCTCTACAAATATGTGCTAAAGTTATCTACTTGAACACACTCTTATACAATAAAAAGCAGCTCGAATGAAGCACCAAAACCTTTCTAAACACACATTACACATTCATATTACCGGTCATGATGGAAATGCTTTCCTGTCATGTGTAGGTAACTTCACGTCAGAAAATCAGGACAACAATACTGAAGTAGCTCAAGAAGATGACAATTTGTACTTATCAAGTATAGATGAAGAAAGCTTGTATGAGCTACTACAAGATGTTGAAGATTAAAATTACATACAAATAAATTGTACAGAGGTAGAAACACAGACAACATCACAAACCTCTAATGTGGTATCATCGACTGGAAGAACCCGCAACCTGCAGTCTCAGAATCTTGATAATTTACATGAATTTGAAGTACATAACCACAACACACAGTAGAAAACAGTGGAAGTAGTGAAAGAAGGACTATCAATATTACATTCTGATTTGGAGGAGACAAATAATTCTTTAAAGACTACCATGTCCCTGCCAGACAAAACAGAAGCATTATATTATTTTATGCATGGCATGGATGGTTCCCTCAAGGACATTCATGAGGACGGTAAAGATCATAAATCATAAAGAGGAAAAACGAAAATAGGTCCTACAACTTCATCCCATGGTCAGAGGCCAAGTGTGTGTTCTCCTACAAACAACACAGAAACTGCATCAACAATAGAACTTTTGTTGGAGTCAGTCAATGGCTTAAGGAAAGATATGAAAACTATCATAACGATGAACACTTTAATGGTCAGCCCTCAGGGTAGAATGGCATCAGCTCTTGAGAGTATAGCATTAGCACATGAGTCACGATCATTTACCTACAATATATCTGAGAAGCCAAATACTGGTTCATATAATCTTGCCCAAGGTTTGACTTCTACTAATGCTGAGACAAGTATTTTGTCTGAGGACTAGGAAGCTCCTTGTAGAAATGTGAGACAACCATGATTAATAAGTCACCTGTAATATTAATATTCTGCTTGGATATTGTATAATGATTTATTTTTCCATTTTTCAATGCACATGTAAGATTTTTCCTTGATCAAGTGACTACAGATGTTTTGGCAATACACCGATTGTTCCAAAATATGTGATCTAATCAGGCAAACCCATGTGCCTATAACATATTTTGCTAAAGGAGGACTATCAAAATAAAACAAAAAATACATATAAATTTGTCTCCTGTTTTTATTGTGTGAAACAATGCTTCAATATCACAATGAAATGCCTATTCCTATGACCAAATCTGACAAAATTATGTCACATAACGATAACAACATCAGCTTTGTCTCAATATGTATGTAAACAACATACAACTGTAGGTTGTGAAAACAGACAAAATAAGATCTTGACTAAATATAAAAACATTTACACTCTGTGTTTTTTGTATTATTGTCTTTGAAATCTTTTCTGAGCAGTCTAATTTCCTTCAAACTTTTTCCTAAAACGTTATTGTTTTTTTCGCAATAACGAAGGAACTTCTGAATCTTTCCCAGCAATAGTGTGAGAGCCGGAAGCACTAATCTGTGTCCTGCTTCCTGACATTCTGTGTTTGCATGCCGGTGCTGGTGATTTGCCCCCAGTTGTACCTGTACCTAGTGACACTGCTGCTTTTTCTTCCCTTTTTTTCACTCTGCCATCAACCATAACCTGGAAAAATTTAGCTATTGCACACATATGTTACAGACATGTCTTCTTTTTGTGCTTTGCACTAGCATCAAGATTTACTTCACCCCAAAATGAAACATGATCAAATTAAAATACAAGGGAAAACTCATGTATCAATGGACACAATACAATAGCAATATATATGTACACTTCTGAGACATGTTTGCTCACTACATAATGTTGACATGAAACCAATAACATTCTAGTAAATAAATTGTCATACATGTATGTAAAAACACCATAACTTACTGTCACATAAATGTGAAGGTAGCAAAAGAATATTGCAGTCACTGTACTTCATGGAGAGCCAAGTCTACAACTAAGAATTAATAATGGCCAACAACATCAGATTTGTCACTTTTATAAGTCATGTACACCTAAGTACTTAATATGTGTTGCATCATATTTATATGTAACACCTATTTTGACTCACAATATGGCTGCTGTCACACAACACCATGGACCCAGAAAGCCCAACTCAATATCAAGAGCAGTCTGTTGATATGCACTTATGCTTTAAAATTCCATTTGTTTGGTTCATAGCACACCTGTGTGCAACTTAACGGTAAGGGGCAATGTAGATCACAAATGCTCCTTATGCTCAGTAATTACCCATGTTTAACAGTTAGGATGCCTTGCATACTTCTAAAGTAACATATGTAATTAGCCAAAAATGTTAACACATGTGTTGCACAGAAAATGTGCATACATCCATCAATTGCTCTTCATGAGAAGAAGCCAAGTGAGTGGACCCTATTTAACATCACAGGAAATCACATCACTGCACCCTGCACTACGCCACTCTAACAGGACCTACTGATCTGGAACTGGAACACAGATGTGCAGGGGACGTGCACTGTGACAGCCCTGCAGGCACAACTTTAATGTGGCAAAAGCAACCCATTCTGCACCCATTAGCGCCTGGACTGCGCGTAGCTCCACAAACCCAGGTCTGATCAGGGTCCAGGGATACTCTTCAGCACGCCTTAGAATGCTCGACCACACTGTTCCCCCAACAGCTGCTGAGTGTCACCTTACACCATAGTAGGAGTTTTACCATGCAGCTTCTGACAATTCTGTAGCCGCCACACGCACACCCCCTACTCATCAAAGTTAGGGACACCCACTCCCACCACACATGCCACACAAGCACCAACAATGCCTACACCCGACCCTAAACCACCCACCACATCAAACTTGCATGTCAACACACACACTCCTATTCATACATGCTTCTCAACACAATATCACTCACAAACAAACATTCAAAATATGTCACCTGCTGAGCAGTGATGTACCCAACATCCTCTCCATCACACGTAGCTATTTGAAACATCATCATTGCAATTCCAGTGGCCTATATGATTGTTCAATAGGACCACCTTCACAAGCCGGGAGGAAATACTTGCAGGCCGTCAAGGTGAAATCAAACACCTTGATCAGATAGTGTAAACAAGTCTGCCAGAGTGTAACATAGGTGGTTGGAAGGAAAGTAGGCCTTCCTATACTTTTTTAATATAGCTATGCAAACATCCACTGCAATCACACTTTGGATATCTACTGTACAGGGCAGCACACATGGAAATCTGGAAATGTTTTGAAAAATGAAGGGATCTGTTCCATTTTGCTCCTGCCTTCAAGTGGCATTCAATGCATGTCTACACCATATCTCGTATTGTTCAGTGTTGGAGCTTTGCTAAAACAACTCTAGAGTTTGCGCACAGGATGTACCAATTTGGCACTACATTACGTTACACATGCAGAGCAACAGGCTGATACAAACATAAATGTACACCTGTCCAGTCCCATATCCCAGCATTTGGCTACTATTCTGAAACCAATAAGAATTAGTAAGTCAACATTGGCCCCCACCACCATTGTGCAATGGCTTGTCTAAATAACAAAGGGGAATACGCATAGTGACTGACTGGTATAAGTCAACATGGTCCAAAACCTAAATAGCAACTCTACCAGGTTATGTGTCAAGTTTACCACAATGTGACTTAAAACGGTCGCACCATAATACAAAAGGGTTCTCATGCATGATGAAACAGATAATTAAATCCAGTAATAATTTACCATCAAAAGAGGTTTCAGCATGCAAATTGATAGATTCTGGTCCACCTTGAAATCAACATTAAGAACTATTTTATGAGTGATTGCGTTATTCATTTACATACATCCTTAAAATATACAAATTGACTCTGATTCTGAAAGATGTCATGTTGTGTGACAAGGAGAGAGCAGGATAGTGACATATTAACATTGATATGGCTCTCTTCTCCCCTCTCCCTAGCATTGGCACTGATTTCAGCTGCCATGCACCAGGCACAGACCTTAGCGTCACAGTGATAAGGTGTGTGTGTGAGTCTAGCATAGGATTTGTACAGGAGGGCAACCTTCCTGTACAAATTAATATTTCTAGAGAAGTGAAAACACCTTTCCCCACTTTGTATGTGTGCTGTACAGTGCAGTTCACACGCAAAGTTTGATATGCACAGAGAAATTAACATATTTTCAGCATAGGTTAAGTTGTGGCACTAAACCCTATACACTAATGTTAGTGTATAGGGTTTTGCATCAAAAAGCATGGGTGCGTGCAAGGGAACGCCCATGTGCAACCCCCCCCCCCTTGATGCTAAGTAATGCACAACCAAATTTTGCCCTGCTTTGCATTACTTTTCCATAAAAAAATAATAATAATAATAATTTGCATTGGTTTGTCAATCACCCAAAATGTGTGGTGTAGATTTAGCATTATAAAGTTGCGCTAAAGTACGCTAAATCTTTGTGAATCTGGACCATGATTCTTAAGCAAAGAGTCAATACTTGGCATCCCGATACGTTTTGTAATAGATATGTAACACTTACATACAATTGTAGATGAAAAACAACTAGCTAAGCTGTCTCCCAGGTCATGCAGTATAAGGATGACTGAGCCACACATTTGTAACATCTACATTTTGTCATAAAACATTTTATTATTAATCATATCAGTATGAGATCCAAAATGATGTGCATGCAAAATATATAATGGAACAATTGCAATAATTGCTAATTATGATTAATAAACTATTTACCAAATGAGAAATGAATAATTTCTATGTCATAATGATACACATGAACTGATCTTACCTACAGGTCCATTTACTTCAATGCCAATATGGTGCAGCAGATCCTTTTCATGAGCCACAATGTCTGCCCATCGGTGCTGGACTTGTTTCATAGTGTGTTCGACACCATGGTTCTGGGATACCTTATAGGGAACACAGGACCACCTCTTTCTCCTCTCATTTAGTGGATATCCCTGACCAATATGCCCTCCTTCAACCAACATTCTAGGAAGGTAACAAACTAAGTAAAACATAATTACCCCTATTTCCTCTTAATCAAATATGGGCCATAACACTTGTGTGTGCCTCTTCCTTCCTGTCCTATGTGCCTCACCAGACATTAAGATGTGTAGATTAATGTCCAGCCAAGAAACGATGATGAGCAATGTAGCTTGGATATTTTGAAAGCCTGCCCCAGGCAACCAACACCACAAACACTAGACCTCCACACACTTACAAATCTCTATCCTTAAAAGGCAACATTTGTGAGCAATTTCTAGGAGCACTTCTGACACGCTTGCTACCTATCTAACTGGCTTAAACATGGAGAACATGTGTCAGGACACACCCATCTCTTGCGTCATGATGGTGGACTTTTGCATTGCCTTGCGCGTCTTTTCACCTGGTTGGTGTTATGTTGCGTCGAAAAAGTCACATGCACATGGATCTTTATTGAATTAGATAGTTTAGAGGTTTTGCACTTTGTGCATGTTGACCAGGATAAACTAAAATGTACATGCATTTTTAAGGTATGTTTCACATCTATTTAAAGACTATAATATGGTTGTGTACAAAGACTTTTCATCCTATTTACTCTTTCTAGTGTGTACGATGTATGTTTGACTTTTCATTTGGTTTTTAAGGGGTCACTCCACTGTCTATTTGTGCATGTGAATAATAACGTCCATAAAGGAAACACATAGAACATATTAATTCAGAACTAGAGGTATCGGAAACTACTCATAATTAGGCCCAGATTGTTGAACCATTCACGGACAGCATTGCAGCAGCCAAAAATGCTGTGCTGTGCTGTGTTGCATGACAGGAAGGGACCAGGAGAGCGCAATATTCACAGAGATATGGTACTCTCCTCCCCTCTCCCTAGGGCCGGCACATCCAAAGACCTTTGTTGTGAGGTTACGTTAGCCATTACACAGGCATGTTATTTTAGCTTAGACCTGCAGCTTGTCCCTTTCACTCCGAGGCCTGCACTTTTTATTCTTCTATTTTATTATCAAAAGCCTTATTTTAGTGGAGATGGTTTTTGTTATTTTATCAGCTTCTTCTTTCACACAGAATTCTGTTATTCTGTTCTCTGCATGATATTTTCATTTATTCAATGGTGAACGTGATAATTTATGAGTTATTGCCGTCACAAAGCGTTGGTCATGTTCCCAACTCTCATACACAGACCTGTACATGTTGATAAGTCAGGGCAGTTTTCTAAGAACACCGGATGTTTTATTATAAAACACCTCACTGCCCCCTGCACCATTGAGGAGAATTCCACACAGTTGCCATTGTACGCTGTACGTCGCCCTTGCAGGTTCTGCTGTGAGTTGACGCAGTCACTACCTCCATGTAGGAAGATTCGCAGTAGACCAACAAACCTCTTCTTTATTGCCGATCACAGGTATAGGGTTCTCCCGGGGGTCGGATGGGTAGATTAGGGCTTACAATGCCATGCTCTTATATATATTCTTAATAGTGTAGGTAGGGATTCTAGAATCATTATTGTCACGGTATGGTAGGATTTTTCCTGTTTGACTTTCCTTGTTACCGCCTTTCTTTTATTTTATTTCATCCTTATTCTCATAACACATGTCTTTTTACATAGAATGCAGTTGATTCAATAACATTTATTGAACTTAGTCCTGCTTCTGATTTGCCTCTGTCGGTATGAAACATAAGTAAATGGGGGGAATGGGTAAGATCTGTTCCACCATGATTTCCCTGAGAAATCCATATGTCATGCAAAGGGCTGCCAGAAATCACCTTCACTCCTGGTTGCTGGTGAGGTGCTGCTAGCTGACGCAAGGGCTAGGCCAACAGCTGCCACACAGCGCAGGATCAGACTCAGTCCCCTGCACTGGGTGGTGCTGACGCCCAAATCCAGCAGTCTTTTTACTATGACAGGAGTCATTACGACACCTCAGTGCCATAGTGATAGGGTATGTGCCTGAGTCTAGCATAGATTTTGTACTGGAAGGGTACTCTTCTGGTACAAGATTCTATGCCTAGACAAGTTTCAAAGCTGCTCCTACTTAATATGTGTGCTGTACAGTGCAGTACACATGCGAATTTTGAAATGCACAGAGAAATGAAAACATTTAGCAGTTTAACGCCTGCTTTGAAAGGCGTGGTATTTAACAAGAAACCATGTCTATTAATATTAGTAGAGTTTTGCTTCAATAAGCATGGGTGGTTGCTTGGAAACGGCCATGAACCACCCATATTATGCTCCGTTGGCACTACATTACACAAAAAAGTGCTATGCAATGCCTGGCATTAGTCTTTGGGTACTTTCCAGAGCAAAAATACTTTTGCACTGTAAGGATAAAATAGGCAAAATAAAGTTTTGTGCTGGTTAGCACCATTTTTGTGACTCTTAAGCACCGAACCAATGTTTGAGATTCTTCTTCCAAGTCTCAATTTGTACATGACATTAATGGAATCCCATTGTAGATACCCACTATACCTAATTGTTCGAAATAGGGTTGTTGATTGAGTAGGGTGTTAAACCCGCTAAAGCAGCAACCACAATCCCTGTTGGATGACCCCTAAGGTATCTGCATTTACCCTGTACTTAGCTCCCTGCTAGTTCCACACAAAAGCAGTCTGTCTCAACTTAGATGGAATGTCTAAAATGTTAATGCGACACACTGTGATGTCTTGCAAACACAACACAAGACAAATCCCGCAACATTGTAGTTGAAATATTTTTAAATTTAGTAAATTGCTTGACAGCACAACTACAAAAAGTTATAATGGTAGGACAAGATTTATGATCTTTCCAACTTTAAGGTCAATGACTGTTGCATTACAGATCCAAGTGGCAAACGCAGTCCTCTTGTTGCATGTAACCATGTCAAGGGCTTAAAATACGGGAAACCGCTATGGATGGCAAGTCAATACAAAAAGTGGATTTCTACTGGTTGAAGCTAACCCTCACATTTTGACAAAATGTGGAGATAATTGGGATGAAAAAGTAAAGTCCAACAGGGCAAGGCTGCAGGCAGAGTCCAAGGAGGAAGCATATTCATTGGGGAGCTGCGTGACAGTGATTTCTGTTTTTAGACGTGTTAGGTACCAATAATGGAATAAATTGCTCTACTAAGATTAATGTGTTTACAGGTGTATATAACATAGATTTGTACATTATGCAAGTAATGAAATGTTTCAGTTAATTCTCATATGTACATTGTTAATTAATGCACATAGACCTGGTAATGACATATTGGTGTTCATTGTTAAATAAACATATTTATTTACATTCCTAAACAGCCTAATGTAATATATATGTACATACTAGTTATGAACTGAAATAATTGTCAACAAAATATTTTCAATGCCTTACACCTCCCTAAAATTCTATGGCTGGGTTCTCATTTTGACTGATGACATCTTCCACACCACTGTCATTGCTACAATTCTTTTCGTCTGCATCTAACAACCCTTTAATAGCAATGTTGTGTAATGTACAACACACTACAACAAACTCAGTAACAATATTTGGTTTATACAAAAGCCTGCCACCAGACAGATCTACGCATCTGAACCTACACTTCCATTTTACAAAGGTCTGTTCAATGATGTTACGGGTCCTACGATGCATTATAAGTTTCTTCCAATAGCGTTTTTAGTTTAGCAAATGGTGTTAACAGCCAAGGCCATAGCGCATAGCCTATATCACCTAAAAATCAAATTGAACAACAAATTAGTGCTGTGACATATGATTATGCTTGGAATAACTGCTGATGGGGACATTGGACATTTCAGTAAAATCTATATGTTTGTTTATTCACTATAATATGAGTTACTTTGTGTGACATATTTTTGAACTTTAACTTACCTACTAATACACCTTCTCCATATTTTCCATGTTCAAAACGTGCATTCATGGTTGAGTGACAGAATATATATGAATCATGCGCACTGCCCGGAAACTTGGCTACTACATTTGTGAAGCAGTTCTTGTCTTGTCATCACATATCCCTTGGACATCAATGGAGAATTCATGCTTCCTATTACGATACAGGTGGGCTGTGTCTGCCTGTGGGAGCAAATTAACATGTATGCAGTCAGTAGCCTACGTTGATACAATCCTTGCTTCACTTGTCTCCGTTCCATTGTTTTTTTGGGAAATATAACATATAGGGGCATTATTGGGATGATGGAATTCAATATATGTGTGAGAAATGTGGATACTGCACACTGGGCTACACCTGGCAATGCTCCTGAGATACTCTGGAAGGATCCTGATGCTAGTAGATGTAGTACTGCCATAACTTTTGCATGTGGTGGTATGGCATGTGCCCTGCCAGTGCTTATCTCAAGAGCTGTTCCAAGTTGCTGTAGGAGAGTGATTATCATTTGCCTGGTGAGACAGTATCTATTTGCTATTTGTTCTTCACTGTCCTCAAAGAGAGAAATCCTCTGCTTGTGAATTTTTTCTTTCCACTGTTTGCAACTTCTTGCCACAGCAAGTTGGTGCCACTGACGTTTTATTATGACTATCTTCATGGTGGTCTAAAATGCAACAAAGTTCTGGTACTGGAGGGTGGATGGTTTAATAAATAGCCCAACATTTGCGCCTGGTTTTGAGGTGCGTTATTTTTTTACGCACTTCGCTTTCACACAGTTTTGTGTCTCTTTGTGTGGCTTTTGAGAATGCTTTTAGCACCACTTCTTATCACTACCTATGTGGGTTCTGCCCCACCACGCCCACAATGTATACATTATTGTGTTTTCTGCGTAGAGCAACACAAACTATATCCTGCACCACCCATAAATTGTAATACGGCGTTAAATGTGACTTGCGTCCCAAAGATTACCGCTATGAGCATTTGCAGCGTTTAGCATGACCCATGCACCAGTGCAAAACGTTTGAGAATATGGGCCATAATATTCAACACAGAACAACTCTTACTGTGGCTCAACTAAGCTTGGCTCTGCAGACACAACAGGAATAGAAGTTTGTAAATAATGTTGCAGAAGTTGTAGAAACAGTAGGGAGACAATGTTCCACCTAAATGCAGAACATTTTGGGACATATTATCAAAGACAAGAATATCATGTTTTATACCTTGTTTATATACCTAAATATTGCTGTGTGTAATGTTATATTTGTATTGTAGCTTGTTTCCAAAATCCAAAATAAATTAGTTTGTAATTTTTATAATAGAAAATGTTTTGTAATTTTTTTTTAAATGAGTTAGCAATTTGTTTTTATTAGTTAAGTAATTTATATAAATATTTTTCATTATTACTTGTGGATCTTTTAAGTTTATTTTCTTTGTAGTGGGTTGTTTGTATGGAAACAGGATGTGAAGTATTTTAAAATTACAACTATTTCATTTAGAAAAATATATTCATTATATGTAATATACTGCATTATTTTAGAAAACGAAATATAAATTATAACTGTTATATATAAACTAGAAATAATATAGAAATATATGTTAGACTGTTTTCTTAATAAAAAAGTATTTAGGAGTTGAAATAGTATTTTTTACATTTCCCAACTAAAATTATGTTCTCCTCGTTAAACACCTAGGGCCAGATTTACAAGGCATAGTTCCTCCTTGAGCTACATTAGCTTAATTTTCTTTACGCTAAGGTGGCTCAAGGAGGCAATTTTCGCTGTGCCATATTTACAAAGTACTGCAAAGCATGGATTGCGCCACTTTCTGACCCCTTGCGCCACATTATGCCTTCTTTCCAGCATTAGGAGGCCCACAAAAGTGTTGCAGTGAAATTTACAAGATTTTGCTCACAGCAGGCGTTAAAATTACACACCCATTGAAATCAATGGGCTTCCTTGCACTTTGTTACACTAGCGTAAAAATTGCTAGTGTAGCAAAGTGCCACAATAGCGTCAAAGATTTTGACACTATTTATGTAACGTCAGCCATGGTGCGCCATATTATAAATAAGGCTCACACATGGTGTTGTTAGGTGGGGCAAGGGCGACGCAAGAAAAGTGGTGCATCAGTACTGATGTGCCACTTTTTTGTAAATCTGGTTCATAGGGCCTCATTATGAGGCTGGTGGTCCTAGGACCACCAGCCTTGTGGTGATGGCCGGACGCCACAACTGTGGGGGTCCGACTGCCACATTACAACCCTGGCTGGTGGACCCAACAGGGGACTGCTGTCCCCACCGGGAACATGGGGCCAGATGTAGCAAATATTTTGCATGGTGCAAATTGCGAAAATCGCAGTTTGCGGCATGCAAAATACCGTTTGCGATGCTAATTCACAATTTGCGAGTCAGTACAGACTCGCAAATTGTGAATGCGACTTGCAAATAGGAAGGGCTGTCCCCTTCCTATTTGCGACTCGCATCGCTATGCTAAATTGCTTTGTGACCGCGAATGCGGTCGCAAAGCAATTCGCAGTTACCACCAGTGTCACACTGGTGGTAACCCATTCGCAAAAGGGAAGGGGTCCCCAGGGGACCCCTTCCCCTTTGTGAATGTTGCCAAAAAGGGGTTTTCAGAGCACCACTGCCTACTCTGAAAAACCGAAACCAAATGGTTTCGTTATTTTTTTTATTTTGCAACTCGTTTTCCTTTAAAGAAAACGGGACGCTAAATTAAAAAAAACTGCTTTATTTAAAAAGCAGTCACAGACCTGGAGGTCTGCTGACTTCAGCAGGCCACCATCCCTGTGAGTGCAGGGATTCGCGATGGGGTCGCAAAATGTGACCCACCTCATTAATATTAATGAGGTGGGTCTTTGCGACCCCATAGCGACTCACAGTCGGTGTCTGAGACACGTACTGCATCCGATTTTGCGAATCAGAAATTGCGAGTTGCACCGACTCGCAATTTCCGATTCGCAAAATCGGAAAATGCTACATCTGGCCCATGGTTGCTAATTTGGTGACGATGGTCGGAGTTGTAACCAGCCAGGGCGGCGCTGAACTCAACGCTGATTACAACGCCACTTTCCGCCAGCCTTTTCATGGCAGGGACCCCACCATGAAAAGACTGGCAGAAAGCCAGTGCTGGGGGCTACTGGAGGGGCCCTGCACTGCCCCCCTGCCCAGCACCATTGGAATGCACACTGTCTGCATTGCAGACAGTGCACATTCCAAGGGAGCTGTAGTGCTACAGTATTGGCCTTGGTTCCATTCAAGGATCCGAGGCCAATATCCAAGCATTGTTCCAGTCAGCCGGCGTGAACGCATATTGGAATGTTCCTGCCTATCAGCCCGGCGGGAGCATTGTAATACATTCAGGGGGTGCCAACGTTACGATGGGGGTGTCCTCCACCACGGCTTTCGAGGTCCACTTTTAGGACCGCTAATGTCGTACTGAGGCCCTTAATCATTTTCCCCTATATGTGTGGAGGTGAGATTAGTATATTAAGTATGATATCCCAAATTCAAATAATCTCCCTAATATGTGTGGCTCTGGGGTTAGAAAATTGAGTTTGACCCCCACATTAAACCTTTCCCCAAAATGTGCAGGGTTGGAGTTAAAATAGTAAATCTGAACCCTCCAACATTAAACTATTTGTACAATATGTGTGAGGCTGGTGCTGTTATAGAAATGTGACCGCCCAAAAAACTAAATATTTTCCTTATTTAATGCTTGATTGAAGTTAGATTAATAATTCTCAGAAAAACAAACATTTTACCTAATATCTATTTGATTGGAGTTAGGATATTAAATCTCCTCTCCTTAAATTAAAGTTTTCCCCAGTGAGCATTGGGTTATAGTCATAACACTTAATACTACTCCCCAAATGTGTGTATTTTTCTGTGAAACGCTATGTGAGTGTATGTAGTGTAGTCATTTTTTAAGGAAAAGTTTATGTTAATATTTTAGTAATACATAATTATCAGATACATTTGTAATAATTATTTACATTGTCATAATAATTATATTTATTTTACAAGATAAGTTTTTATTTACAATATTTCTATTGTATTTTACTTTATACTGCATTATATTGAATTGACTTATATAAGTCAATAAACTTTTTGTACATATTTGTAAGAAGTTAAAAAAATCAGGTTACATTATTTTATACTGTACCCAAAGTAATATATTATTTGAAGATAAAAAGTAAATAATATTTAGTTGTAGAATCATTTCTATAATGGTAACATAATTTTGTAAAATAATAAATGCAGGTAAACAAGTTATACATCATTATTCACAGTATTTATTATTTACAACATTAACCCCTTCACTGCTAGGCCTCGCTCCCCCTTCACCCCTACTCCACCCTCTTTGTTGGGCCCTTTTTTGGCTATTTGGTGGTAGTTCACGCTTAGGGCTCCATAACAATTTCTCTATACAAGGTATCCACACAAAATATGTGTCCTTTTTTTCCAACATCCTGAGGATTCTAAGTTTGTGGATTCCCCTGGAGGGGACCAAGAAAGTAGGCAAAATATAGCAAAATTGTGAGGTTTTTTAAAACAAATCAGGAAAAAGCATTCCAGATAGATGTGTCTGTTTTTTCCTACGAATGACATCCATGAACGGTTTACTGTACTAAAGTCACCATCCTCCCCGCTTTCAGGAACATGCAGGAAAATCCTAATTTTGTATCACAGTTTGGGCATTTTTCTAAGAGGTAGCCTATTTTCCCTATTTTTTGTGCTTTCAACTTCCTTCCAGTTTGTGGTTGAAACCAGTGTGAAACTCATGGGTGATACAGAAAAGCTATACATTTCCAAAAAGTAGATAAAATTCCAAATTCACCAGGGGTTCATATGTGTAGATCCCTCAAGGTTTTCCCAAGGAAAATAACTGTTGAAATAAGAAATATTGAAAAGGAGAAGGAAAAAACTGCCTTTTGTGACAAACATTTCATCTGTAAATTTTTGGCAGGATGGCAGATTGACCAAAGCAATTACATATGCTAGACCCGCTGGTTTTTGGGATATAGGGTTTGTAAGTTCTCCAAGAACCCAAAATATCCAGAGCAAACAACTGAGCTTCACCGAACAATGTGTTTTCATTGAGTACTGAGTATAGATCAACTCTTATAGCAAAATAAGCTGTAAATAATGGGTATCAAAAAATCTTATGAATTTCTGAAATAGGCACACAATGTAGAGTTTAGGAGCAATGGTTATTTCTACATTGCTGAGTTTGTGGGCACCTGTACTAGCGTATAATTTAGAGGGTATTCTTCAAAATGTCATCTTTCTTATGTACTGGTTTACATTTGAAAGGCACAAATGCTGCAAAATTCAATTGGTAATAACACATGTTCTACTGTTCTATGCTCCCCCAAGTCTACCAATAAAAATAGTACCTTACCAGAAAACAGCCCAAAATGCGACATGGGCGCAGCTAATTTTTCCACACAAAAGTGACCCTCTTTTTCCAATGTGTGTAGCTCTAGATTTTGGATTGTAGCACCTAGGGGAACCTAAAGGAAATAAGTATTCCTCTAGGTAAAATTTATCCACACTTTCACTCAGTCACATACTCAACACAATTCGTATTCTACAAATTGAGCTTTCATACAGTACCGCAATATAAGGCTCACAACTCTATTAGAAAAAATACAGAACCATTTATTTAGTGCTTAATAATCAGAGTTAATATCACTAACATAGTACATCATATAACATTATTTTCAGCCCAACCTATTTCAAAATAAACATACATGCTCAAAGAAAATTACAAATCCCCCCATGTTTTTAAATAAAACCAAACTATACCAGGAGACAAACAGGGAAATATGTTTTCTGTCACTGATCAGTCCAATTGTTAAGCATGTTGTTGAAAAAAACCTTTTTAAATGCTAAAAAACAGAATCAGTGTTATTTGGATGTCAACGCGTTTCGGAGGTATGCAATGATAGTAACCACCTTCTTCAGGACACAACCGATGAATTCTCCTAGTCACAATCACTTTTTATGTCAAGAACTAATAACATAAATCAAACATAATCAACCCACTTCCCCATGTAAAAATCCAAATCTATGTCTTCAACCCCAAATAACACACACTACCTAAAAGCTCCTTCTCAAATACTGTGGTGGTACTGTAATCCCTCACTCCATTAATCATCCAAACATAGCAACATACTCCAGCATAACCTACACTCATACAACCATTTTTTCCTTTACAATGACCACACTCTATCTAAACAACCCATAAATCTATAAAATATCACCCACCCAGGATGTTTTCAGTTCTGTTGTGACCATGGGGGTATTCTCCTTTGAGTCAGTAAATTCAATCATTAATTATCCCCTCCATTCATTTGTAAACATTCTAAAATAATAATAATAACAATATCTCATTCCAACCCATCCTAATTTACCACTTCTTTTGATCTTTTGGGGGTTATGTTAAAACTAAAGCTAACAATTAACAAACATTTAGGGAGTCATTATGAGTTTGGCGGTCTCAGGATCACCATGTTGGCGGTGGCAGTCGTACCGCCAACAGGCTGACAGAGAAGACCACCAAAGTATGACGTGGCGGTATTCACAGCAGAATACAGCCAAAGCACTGCTGGCACCGCCAATGTGGTCTTGCCGCCACAAACAACGGTTGCCACCTGCAGGATGGCAGGGACCATGTTTCTGCCGGAAAGATTAGAAGGTTGCACACCGCCTAGGTTTCCGTTTCGGTTGCAATACCACGGATACCCAGGCGGAAACCAACTGCATAAAAGGAGACACTCACCTTTAGGAAGCCATACTCGTCCAGAGCCACCATAGAACCAGAACTACACATCTTCCTGCTACTCCTGCTCTCCCAAAGACTTCAGAATCTGCGACAATGACAACAACAGCAACTGTAAATACACACTCTCACCTTTACTGTTGTAGATTGTACATTTTTGTACACGCACTCGACTGACCTTTGGGAAAGGACGCGAGGGGGACACCCACACGTAACTACACACTAATAAGCACACTTACATTCAGCAGCACACACACTCACATATACACAACAAACATTCCAGGGCGACCAAACACACACACATCACGAACACACACAGGTACACACGAAAACACTGCACAGGCCCACACTCACACAGTACCACACAACACCACAACACATCACAAACACAAAACAACCGCGCCAGCTGCGATCACTTAGCAGAGACCCATAGGGGAGACTACCCAGGTACACATCACACATACATCACAAAGTAAGACCAAGAGGCATAAAATACATACAAATACACAATCATGCTACTTACCGATCGACTTACAAAAAAGACCATATCTAACATTTCAAACACATAAAACTCACACAGTCAAAGCACAGAAAGCCACACAGCACACCAACAAACACATCTCAACACAAACAACACATAACACCAACACAACAATACCTCTTGGACACACAAATGTCCATCACACAACATACCCCCTACAACTTACAGACAAAAGCCATGCACACAACCTCACATACTGCCTAACCAATACACGTAGCCCAAGCAGAACACACACACACATACAGACACACAACTAATGTCAGCCTGGAACAACTCCGGACTAGAGAAAGAAATGCATGAAAAAGATGTAACCAGGAAACCAACTGGTTGGTTCAAATAATTATTAGAACCATAACTTTTGTAAAACAAAGGCCATAGGCCAGTCCATCATAAAATGTCTCAATGCACACAGTGCACATATATGTGCCCCAAACTTGACTCCTGAACGTCATGTAACCTCTACAGGAAGGGGCATCTATGGGGCAGGCAAGCAGCTCAGGGGTTATCTGGTGGGGGGGAGAGGGAAGGGCATGTGAACTTGCAGGAGGGGTAGGAGAGGTCTTGGAGGTAGAAGGGCCAGACTTGGAAAGGGATACAGACCATTTAGGGTTATCAAGGGGTGGGAGAGGAGTAGGGAAAAGGGCAAACCCTGAAAAGAAAGCTTTGATCAAAATATGGGGATGGTCATAGCAACAGGGTTTGGGTGTGGAGGGAAGGGAGTGGTTGTCTGAGGTGTTGTTGTGGATGTCATTATGCGAGGTAGGTTGGTGGGTGGTGGGTGTCTGGTGGGTGGGTGTGTGAGGGTGTTGATGTGTTTTGGGAAGAGGGGAGGTAGAGGTGTTGGAGGATGCCATGGTGGGTGGGTGAGTGTCTATTGGGATGGTGACTGCAGGTATGATGTATGTGCTGCATGTAGGCCTGTCTGTGGTTGTAGTGTTTGCAGGTGTGGTGACTGGGGTGGATGTCTGAGGGTCTGCTGTGGTGCTGTCTGTGGGTAGGATAGGTGTAGTCGCTGGGTCTGTGAATGTTGGTCTGGTGTCTTCAGGAATGTCAAGTGTGCTGTCAGTGATTCTGATGGTGGTGGGGGTGTCAGGGTAGGTTGTGACTGTTGCTGTGTGCATGCCAATGGTGTGTATTGTGGTGCTTGCCTTTGCCTGAGCTACCCTTGGATGTTGAGGTACATGCATGCTTGTCTGTCTGTGTGCTCTGACTGTGTCACTGAAGAGGGGTTTGGATCTCTGTAGGCTGGCAAGTGCACCATGAATGCCCTCCAGGAAAGCATAGCTCTGTTTGACTTGCATTGCCAGTCCCTGGATGGCATTCTCGATGGTCAACTGACCCACAGAGATGGACCTCAACAGGTCAATAGCCTCTTCACCGAGGGCACACAGGGCAACGCGGCTGACAGGGGCAGGGGCAGAGGTGCCTGTGGCAAAGGAGATGCCCACCCTCTTGGGTGAGTGGGCATGGCCAACTGGATGGGGAGCTACAGGGAGGGCAGTGGATAGTAAGGGGGGGTTGGCGGACTGAGATGGTGCTGGGGTGGTCCCAGATGGGTCCGCCACCAACAGGGAGTGTCCACTGGAGAAGGAATACGAAGATAATGAACTGGATCCTGTCTCCCCGTGGCACTCTCTTGTCCTCTAGGCCACTGGGTCCCTCAGTGTTGGTGGTATCAGCACTCCGGGTCCCGGGTCCCGTGGCCAGCAGCTTTCCCACTCTGGGAAGAGAGTGTCACCACACTCTTAACAAACACATACATTACTTCATACATATCAGTAACATCAAATCTATGTCTTAAAAAGCCCCAGGTAGGAACCATTCAGAGCAAACATCATGTCACAACTACATACTTCCAGCAATCATATATGACAACAGTCTCACCCACAACATAAGCCAACCATCTAACCACTACTTCACTATCCCATCAATTCAGCTGTAACACAAACTATTGATGCACAAGATGAATTACCAGCATCAAAAGTCTCTCCCTATTCAGATCATCACTGTGTATCAACAAATCATACTTAAGAAATGCTGTTAACTGACATCATAATATCATGTCTACCCCTAATCCACAGTTGGCCAGTCCATCACCAGTAGTCGTGTTTCATGAAAGTAAACTCATCTGACTTCAACTACAACACAGCATGCTGCTTTGCAATCACATACCTAACATGTGACTCTGCCCATAACATTCACAATGTCAAATACCTCAGAGGAAAATACTACAATTGGCATACCCAAATAGTGAAGCTCATAAAATTACATAAAATTCCAGTAAAACATCCATCACAAGTCCTTTAAAAATGTTAGGTAGGGTTTCTGGACCCACTTATATTATTCATTGAAACATAGACAACAAAGTCATGTCCAGCAACAGGGGCCTACTTAGCACATAGGATAAAGCCACAGATAACCACAGGAAGCATACCAAAAGCTGCAATACAATGGACATGATTCATGTGGATTAAGGCCACATACTATTTCACTATTCATGCTGAGTAGAAACCTTTACATGACTACATCCAAAAACTTACATCACTAACATCTGTCCAGACATGTGTAACCTAATGTTTTAGGACTGAAGTAACCCTGACATAACCCACTTCTAATGTAACCATGATGGATACATACACTTAAAGCCCAGCAAATTGACTGAAAATATATTCCATTCCACCAACATGTTCATGCAAAATGGACCATCTGCTACACTATTAAGTCAGGCTGAAATTATCTGATCCGTAATAAAATATGTTTTAACAGCCTCAGATTAGCAAAGGTAAGTATGGCAAAGTAGAGGCCTCAACATAACAAAATGCATGAAGTACCAATTGAAACATGATGTAGGCACAAAACATTGTATGTTTCACCTACATAGGTATGACACTGCCCTATGTAGCAAGGACAATATACATGGTCTAAGGCACCAGCAGGCTAGCCACTTACCTTCTCAATACCATATACATGGTACAAAATGATGTAAAACATATATAAATTAAATGTCTTGTACTGTTAATCTATTATTACCACCATGCTTTTCACTATGTAATATGTCACCCCTGATAAAACATCACATTTGCCAATGTACAGTTCAAACATTGCAATTGGGACACCTCCTAACACCTCAGAAGGAGTGTAGTAAGTATGTCCTGTCTAATTCCTGCTTGGGATTACAGCTTCACATGAAGTTTCCATCTATTGCAGGACACAGGATTCATTGGCCCTCTTACTCATCTGTCAGACCCAATGCAGCACATACAGCTAGATCCAGTGTAATAGGACTGGTCAGAAAACAGAGAGCTGGGCAACTTACAAATTGGGTATATGGACAGTGGATCAGTAGGTGGGAAGGATAACACAGCAGATTCCACATATGTATAGCAGTGTAGAGGTACACATATGACACTGTGTACCCCCTGCATGCTGTCATACTATTTGGTTAACATAGGTGAGTAACATGTCCCTATAAACTATACAATGTTCACACCTGTGTATCAATGGTGGCAACTGTAGTACTATGTTTTCCTAGGAGACCCTTTAGCTGTAGCACTTACCACATTGTCACAGCTGACATACTTAGACATCATACACTTAACTGGCAGAGGCATGTACATGTATATAGTGAGTATTTACACCCTTGTGGCTGCTGTGCTGCCCTCAAATGCCCATCTACCTCAGGGTAGGCCACTGCCAAAATGCAGACTATTGGGGGGGGGCAAGGTCTGTTGGGCACCCCTCCCTTGTTGGGAGGACATCCCCAGCTGGGCCTCTGCGGTCTTCTGGGCCCAGCATCCTCCCACCGCTTCCTATAGTGGGTGCTCTGCAGGCTGTGAACCCTCAGGGTCTGCACTTGCTTGGCGATGGCACTCCAGATTTCCTTTTTTTGATGGGTGTTGACCTGCATGGATGACACAGAAAACAGCAAAAAGTAATGTCCACATCCACCATACTAACACAAGTGGGCAGAACACATCAGTGACAGCAAGTAGGCAAACATTTCCATCCTCTCAGTACACACTCATGCACAATTTCGCATCTGCATGCATCAACACATTCACAACTTTAAACTTCAGGTACACCATAATACACCCCACCTTTCACATAATGGTATATCATTTGACTCACCTGCTCCTCTGGTGCACCATATTGCTGTTCATAGAGGGGTAGGACCTCCTCCACAAGCTTGTCCAGCTCTTCTGGGGTGAAGGCTGGGGCCCTATCACCTGCAGGATGTGGCATGATAGCTCCCAGAGGCAGTACACAGCAGCTCAGGTAGTGGAGGTGTTGTTGGCATCAGTGTTTGGAGTCAAGTGAGCAAAACAGCAGAAGATGGTGGTCATGTCCGCCACGTACAGGACTGTCACCACCGGCGGACAACGCCATTGGCCCAAGACTGCCAAAGGCAGCAATGTGTCCAATGGCAATTTCCACAGCGGTTGTGACCGCCTAATGCCATTATGCCATCAGCCGGTGCAGTTAGGTCACTTCCACACACAGTACAGTAGGTCAGGCAGCTGCCATTTTGAGCACATTTCATATATGGAAAAGTAATGGAATCTGTGTCATTAACAAATAACTATAATGTGTTAAATATCAGTAAGTACTGCCTTCAGGTCTAGTAGTCAATTTGTGCATGTGAGCAGTTAAAGCTGTGAAACAGAGGGATTTATGATGATAGAAATGTATACCTATTGTAAACATCCTATGTGCGTCGGTAATGTAGAATAGGTGCTACAAAATGTGTTTCACATGTAAAGTCGATTGGACTAACAAACACTGACAGTCACAGATAAATATGCATGTATAGTACATTAGATAATTGAGGGAATGTGCGCCAAGGGGAGTGTCAGAGGATGCACAGCAATATGCTGCACTGTAGATGTTGTAACCTACCTCGACTGCAGATATGTGTGACTTATATACGTGTATGTTCATTATGTGTGCATTATTCATGTCACATACAAAATGTATATGTTTCCACATAGCTACCCTTGCATAAGGAGAGGAAGGCAACCTCCTATGCACCGCCCACTAGTACACCTGCACACCATGGAGGAGATACATACTATCCAGACATATCGTCTGAATAGGCATACAATCATGGATCTTTGTGATCAGTTGGAGCCAGATCTGATGCCTACCATTCGCAATCCCTATAGCATTCGGCCCTTTGTTCAAGTAATGTCAGTGCTACACTTCCTGGCCACTGGGCCCTTGAGAATACAGTGGCCCTAACTGCAGGGATGTATCAGCCCATGTTCAGTCTGTTTTGAAGGATGTACAGTCAGCATTGTTGAAACACCTGGACAGCTACTTCAGGTTTCTGCAATGTGTGGATTTGGCCTATGTAAAGGAAGAGTTTTATGCAATGGGACACATTCCACGTGTGGTTGGAGCCATAGATGGCCCCATGGAGGCTTGGCTCCTCCCAGTGCCAATGAACAGGTACATAGGAACAAGCAAAACTACCACTCCAGCAATGTTCAAGTTGTGTGTGCAGACCAGTACATTTCACAAGTCAGTGCAAAGTATCCAGGATCAGTCCACGATTCGTTCATCATGCGGAACAGCAATATCCCACTGCTGATGACATGACTCAACACAGAGAGGGCCTGGCTGGATGGTAAGTCAGATTTGACATGTGTTTTTGCAAAGTTTATCTTCTACTATCACAATTGTGCCTCGATATATTTTTATTTCTACCTATTTGCTTACAGTTGACTCTGGCTATCCAAACCGGCCTTGGTTGTTGACACCAGTGAGGTACCCAACCACACCAGGGGAAGTTCACTACAATGAGACCCACGGAAGGACAACGCATGTCGTGGAGCGGACATTTGGGCTCCGGAAGGCAAGATGTTTCTGCCTGGACAGATCAGGAGGAGCCCTCCTCTACTCACCCAACAAGGTATGTCAAATAATTGTTGCTTGCTGTGTAGTGTAGACATTTTTAATGTAGCTTTTTGCGCGTTTGCTTAAAGTATTAGGCACTTTGCCCTAGATGCATTTTATTTAGCCTCGCACTGTTATTTTACAATAACCAGTTTCACGGTCTTGTTTTATTTTCTTCTGTCACACTGTTTAGCTTACTTCAGCACTGAAGTTCTCAAACAATACATTCTTGCTCGCTCTGTGCTTCAGTCAAGGATACAGTCTGGTACATTGCCGATAGACGTGGTAGAAGTTTAGTCTTTAGGTTTCGTAGAAAGTACACATTCTTATGTAGGGACATTTCTTAGAACACCGGCGTGTTAGTTATAAAAACACTTCCTAGTCCTGGAACACGTAAGAGGGAGATTCCGACCAGGGAACCACAACTAGACACTGACTGCCCTGTTGCAGATGCTGATCCCGATCACAGGCCTTTGCTCAGGTATGAGGGTTGATGTCCTCCCGGGGGGAACCTGAAAGGCAGGCTTAGAGCTTAACATGCTGTGCTCAAAATAGAACTTAGAAGAGAGAACGTAATCTAGTAGCACTATGATAGCGTTATTCTTATGTTTCACTCTCCTCGTTACTATTTCAATCCTACTGTGTTGTATGGTTCTGGTTATTGCGGCTCACGCCTTGTTATCTAAAATGCAGTCGTTTTATTAAACCAATCTATAAAACTCAAACTGCCTTTGTCATTTATATATGAGACCACACTGCGTATGAGAGAACTGGTTGGGATCTGAGTGACCACAACTTCCCTGGGAAGCACTAAGATTTCATGCGCTCGGCTGCCCAATTGTCTCTTCCCTTTGGGAGAGATGAGGCACTGCTAGTTAGCCGGAGCACAACCCGGATTTGGGGTGACAAGGGTCCTTCGCCGTGGGTTTGACTTAGTCCCCCACACTGTGAATGATCCTGCCACCCAAAAATCCAGTAGTCTCATTAGGATAATGAGAGCCTACGCGACAGCTGCATGCTCCACAATCTTGCCCTGAGCCATCAGATACCATTTCCTACCAGATGAGGGTGAGCCAGCAGGACCTGTGGGTGGAAATGCAGATTTGCCAAGTGATGATGAGCCAGATGAGGATGAAGCTAGAGGCTTCAGGGCAGATCTCATCAATCAGTACTTCAACTTATTCAATGTATGTGATGTATTCTTGATGCAGTGATTTTAATTTGTAAACTAGAGTTGGTAGGTGGCATGTCACCTCCTTTTTGCCATCAGGTTTGAGGATTTAGGTATCTCCAATGCCTATGACTGAGTTGTTCATGAAGACTGTAATTAAGCACTGTGGACATAACAGAGTGGTCTACAGTGTCATGTTTTGTTAATGCGCATGCAAAGTCCTGAATTGAGGAATGTTTTCTGCTATGTTCCATCTCTTATCTATGTGGATCACAGATTTGCCGAGTTCCAGTTTGGCTCCTTATCCTTGGCACATCACAGACAGTGTCAAAAGCAGATGGGAATTGCAGGCCTACATGAAAAGTGGACGTGACTGAAACACAGCAATAATTGCAATGAGAATGTAGAGAGTAACTCACATGGCCAGATTGTCAGGACATTGGGGTGGAATTGTGTTTTTCAATCAAGGTAACCTGTAGGGTACTGGAGGTGGACAAATTGAGTCATTTGTGTGTCCATATGTGTCTGGCACATGTGAAAATATAGAACCATAGCCTCTACTATCACAATGTTTTTGGGTGTCTGTAACCTACCTTGAACCTAGCTGTCAGTGTGTTCCTAATATGCAGACCAATATGCATGTCTCTGTGGACTGACATAGGTGAGTGGCAAGCCTACAGGTATGTGACCCATGTAAGTGAAATATCCCTGGACTGGAGACATCAGTACTGATAGCTGTCTGTACCATGGGGTATGAATATTAGGAAGTTAAGGTATGGTTATGTGATAAGGTTTTACCAGGTGATACAAAGGACCGAACTGTATGCCTTCTGGCTTGTAGGAAGACTGACATGTCTCTAACATCTGTATCCTGTGGTTTAACAGTGTCTGACACCTTAGGAAACATCCTGATGTTACTATCAGTTATACTCCATGTGCTGTTTGCATATCTACCAATAAATGTGTGTAGATGTAGAATACAACTGTTTTTGAATCTGTCAATGTTGGAATCCTAATGTAATGAGTCTCCTGCTTATAGAGTTCACGTATGATGCCCATAACATAGGTTGGACAATACATAGGGACATATTGATAGCAGAGTTGGCATGCATAACCGTTTTACATGGTTGATAAATGACACATACACAGAACCTGGGTTCAAGTGTTATTTATTGTGAAAAGTAAAACAATATGTGTGACTGGTAACTTACAAAAACACAATATAAACAGTGTGGATTCAGTCATAGTGGCTGGTAAACTTAGGGTAGCTGCTACACCATTAGGATACACAAGTCCAGTGTCCTTGTTCCATGGTAAAATGGAGATTGGTTTCAGAACAGTCAGCAGGGTGTATCTGTGGCACACAAGGGGAACATCTTGGCATCTGCTCCTCCTGGAGGTCTGGGTGGACGTCCATGTTTGCAGTGGGATTCCTCTGCTACAGATGGTGGGGTGTCTGAGGCATGTCCTTCCCCTGGCAGGGTCTCAATTCCGCTAGCAGCCACAGATTTTGAAGGGCCTCAAGAATCAGTATTAGTGGAAGAGGCCTATTATTGTGCTACAGGCCTACTCAGGTTAGTGTTGATGTCCCTAAGTGCCCAAACAATGGAAGCCAGGCAGGTACTTTGTAGCAGCCACTGCTGCGTGACTTACTGGTGATGGTCCTTCTGCAACTGTTGGATTTTCTCCATCATGGTGCTTACCTGGCCCAACATTCGTTGGGAATTTTGGTATGCTTCCAAGACTTGGGAGATGGTTTCCTGGTCAGCATTGTCCCTTTGAGCCCCTATCCTCTGGCCCACACCATCCTTACACATGCCTATAGCCCTGGCACAGTGTGCCCACTCCCAGTGGTGGCAGGACCATGATTGCCAGGGGTGACAAGAGGAGACTCAGGTACCTGTTCTGTGGGGCACAGGTTTGGGGGCAAATGGTTTCCTGTGATGTAGATGCAACAGGGCTGGGGTGAGTCGATGTGGGCAGGGTGAGACTGATAGCTGTTGTCTGACCTGGTGTGCCTGATGCACCAGCTTCGTCTTCAGTGTCCACACATCCAGGGGTCCTCACTGGGGCCTTCATCCAGAGGGGTAGTGACAGGCTCTGGTATCCTGTCCATGGTGACATTGGCAAGCTTACCTGTGGGAGATATTGATGTTGTGTGAGATTCATACAGTGCCTTAACATGATCCCTATAAGTGACAATGACAGCCGCTGTACAATCTTACTTAGTACAACATGTGACTCTGTAATTTCAATATCATACACCATGCTTGAAGCTGTGAAACTATGTTGGTAGTGATTAGACTACTGATACCATCCTATGTTGACTGATTATTAACATGGGTATTCATCTTTGTTGCCTAGTGAATTGTCTGACATGACACATGGTACAAAAAGGAGGTGTACAATGCACAATACTGTCCGAGTAGGGACACAGTAAGCAATATACATTGGCCTGTAACTGGATGTACTACATGTGCATCCACTTAGGCATCTATATTTCCAGATCAGATAAGTAATTTACAATTTTAGGAATCTTTATTCTAAGGTAATTAGGATTGGACACTCAGCTATAGCTGTGTTTTGCTTGTGATGACAGTGGGAGTGAGCTATTGCATTGTCGTCATTGGCATTTACTGTTTCACACTTGCACATACAAGATGGGTTAGATTGGTAGGTTTTCACTTGGTGGGATATTGCATTCTGGGAGAAGTAGTGCTATGAGTAGTGCTTTAAACTGTTGCTTGTCTGTGACTGTGTGTGAGCTTTTGGTTGCAAAGGATTGTGGGTTGTGTAGGGGTGTGTTTTATAGTGGAGCGTGTAGGTGTGTCAGGTGTGTGGATGCATGTCAGATGTGGGGTATTCAAACCATTCAATGTGGTGTTGCGTCTAGTGTGATGTGAGTTGAGACCGCCGTGGTTCACACCGCCAATGGTTTTCCGCCATGGAAGAACTGCTGTCATGATTTTGTGGATCGTAATCTGATGGGTGGATTTTTGTCAGGCTGGCGGTGCTGGTGGTGGGACCACCTCTTTTCTCTTCTCCAGTGTCCTGGCCGTTTCAGAAATGTGGATGTTTTTTGGCAGACTTCAGAGTTTGACTCTTAATATGGTGGTTGGATTACCACCAACATGGTGGTCTTTTGACAGCCGCCACCACGGCAGTCTTGCCAAAAGACCACTATACTCATAATGAGGCCCTTCATCTTCCTCCTATATTAGTTCAAGGTATTCAGTTCTCGGGGTACCACCCATCCAATTAATTTTTCCCCAATGTTGGGGTGTTACTTGACTTGCATAATCACTCCCCCATTCACATGTGTTCTAACATAAGTAGAGAATGAATGTTCGCTATTTACCTCGGGTATCTCTTGATTCCGACTAGCATTCAATTTATGTCAACAGCATTGATCAAAGCAATTATCCTCCTCAGATAATTACCATTCACAGGTTCAATTTAACTGATGGTCGTGGTGCGTGCCTGATAAACAACAAAAGGAAAGAAAAGCAACTCCTCCATATCTATAAACTAAACAATATATCACTTGCACATATATTGTTCATTAGAATACGCTTATCTTCTGGCGCGATTGATAAAACATCATCATTTCCATCCCTTCAACTCGCTTACTGCATATCTAATAACTCCTACAGGCATTTGTGTCAACTGGGATCCTTCCCTTCTAAAAACCGCATTGCTGTGACGAGAACTACTGGATGTATGGTACTCCTAGTCAAAATATATGCTCAGAGTCTAGCTTGTATTTATGTCAGTGAGTTTAAGGGCAAAACATATCTACAATGTAGCTGCCAACTTTTTTGAGAATATAAAGGATTAGTATCCCTTCATTGATGATATTTTGTTTTTGTATGGACTGGATCGTAGGAATAGTTGGAAGAATGTTTGATTTGCTTAAACTTGGGTGACCATAATTTGAAGTTCACAGCCCATATTAGCCATAGGAGATTGGATTTCCTAGATATTTCTACCAAAGATCAGGTAGGTAAATTAGAAGTGGAACTCTTCATGAAACCCACAGACCAAAGCACCCTTTTACACTACACCAGTTACCATCTTAGATCATAAAAGGATAGTATTCCCTTTCGACAATTTTTTAGGCTTATTAGCAATTGTACAATGCTGGAGGATTTCTATAAACATTCAGAGATCTCGAAAACTATATTGAAAGACAGAGGATATCCAAAAAGATTGATTAACCACTCTTTTAAAAGGGCACAATTTAAAAATCGCGAGAGCCTATTGGAACACAGAAATAGGATTAGTAAAACAGAGAGAATTGTTTTTGTGAGCCAAATTTCATCAGTGAGTAATCGCATAAAAAATATTATCAACAGTATTTGGAATATCCTCAATGAGGATGAAATACCATACTGCGGAAACCTTTGTATGCTTTTAGACGGAATAAGAACTTGAGGAATCTACTGGTTCACACATAAATGGAAACAGGTGAACAAGCCCAAATGGATTTAGGAAGATCTAGAGTAGTGGGGAGTTACAAGTGGGATAATTGCAGTGTTTGCGATCTCTATGCAGTAACCAAGGCTGTAGAGTAACGGGAGATTAAAAAAGCCAACATTTTTAGCAATTGTAGAAGCAACAATGTCATTTACTTGTTAATGTGTGCCTGTGGTTTAGGTTATATAGGCGAGAAAGGGAGGGAGGTAAGAACACAAGTTGGGGAACACAAATCAGACATTAAAACTAAGAAATTAAATGCACTCCTAGTTGAGCATTTTGTTGAAAAGGGCCATGTAAATACAGATTTGAGATGGTTTGGTTTGGAGAAAATTAAATGTAAAAAAAGAGGTGATAATACGGAGGCATTTAGAAAAATACGGGAACAATGGTTCATGATGCAGTTCAATACAGTCAGACAAGGTCTGAATAGTAGAGAGGATTGGGTCAGAATAGTGTAAAGCGTGTAGCTCTACTTGGGAGTGTGGCCAAGATGGCAACCAGAGCAGATGCCAACTAACGAGCTCTGCACCCAGCCCGATTACAGTCCTGCAGTTAATCCCGCCCGGACTACCCTGGTGCCTGCGAATGTGATCGGGCGATCCTGTCGTACAGTGAAAGGTGCCTCTGGGATGAGATCTGCCCGCTGCGACTGCAGGCACGACAGAGCCGAGAGGTCTTGTAGATCGGAGTGCCAGCGGGGCAGAGGAGGGGGGGCCCAGTGGTGGGTGGACCAGCGTGGAGTCGCACGGATGACTGGTGACTGGTGACTTGCTTGCAGGAGCCTTGCGGACCTGTGGGCGCCAGTGCGAGGGCGGCACAGCACGGCAGCGGGCTGCACCGATGCTGAAGGATCTGACGATTGCGGTGGGCTTGTTTGGCGGCGGATGAAGCACACTCCGCGGAGAGCACTTGCATGGCCTGGAGGCCGGTCCGAGCTCATCACAAACTGAACTGAGGTGAGGACACCCCAGGAGTGCAGGTCCCTCTCTCGGGTGGGGGCTCCATGGGATCTGGTACGAGGCTTCCTGTGGGTGCCTGGAGGTTTCCCATATAGAGGACACAAGTCACATGGTCATCAAGGGACATAGCAAGCACTGAGGGGCTTAGCAGGCCGCCCCAACCAGTACGCAGGTATACACCTTGGAAGCATGCTGTATGGACCAATTGTCACATAGAGAGGGCCCAGGTGCGATTCCAAGTGCCTAGCACCAGTGTCGGATAGCGGGGTGCTGCATCGTTCATAGTTATGTGCGCCCTACAGGTGGTGTGTTACACAGAAGGTGGGCTGAGTTGAGAGAGTCTGTGAAATTGTGAGGAGGAGGGTAGAGTCACCTACAGCCATGGTCAAACCAAAGCCGATGCAGCCAATGCAGCCGCCACTGCCCACAGGAGGGGAAATGCCACTCCCCACTACTACTGCCAGTGACCATGCTGTGACCCTCCAACAAATGAACAAGACCTTACGGGCCCACTCCATTCAATTTGACAAGCTCCTACAGGCCTTTCTGGACACCAAGCCAACCCTGGAGGGAAAAATAGACTCAGTGGTGCTGGAGGTTGTCCTACTTAGGGCAGATCACCGTAAGTTAGCAGACAAGGTGTCCGACAACGAAACCACACTCACAACCGTTTGACCCAAAATCACAGAGCTACAGAACTTGCTGCAGCGGTTGGAGACAGAGGTATCATCAATGAAACGCAGAGCAGAAGATGCGGAGGGTCTGTCGTGGAGAAACAATGCCCGTTTTCTGGGGTTCCCGGAACAAGTGGAGATACCCAAAGTTGAGGCATTCCTAGAGCAATGGTTGAAGGACACGGTGCCGGCAAATAATGTGTCACCCTTTATCACAGTCGAACGTGCTCACCGGATCCCGGGCAGGCCGCCGTGGCCGGGGGCCCGCCCTGACCTTTATTAGCACAGCTCCTCGATTTCTGTGATCGTGACCTGATCCTCCAGAATTTCAGATCCCAGGGCCCTTGGCAGTTGGACAACAACTGTAGCACTGCTTACCCCGACTACACCATGGAGGTGCAACGCAAGTGTGCGTCCTTTGCGAAGGTTAAACAACTTCTGCGAGAGTGCAATATTACCTACTCTTTGCTGTTCCCAGCATGACTCCAGGTGATTGACGGGGGAAAACTCACATCTTCTCATCCCCGGGGAGGCATGAACATGGTTATATGCCAAGGGCCTGGTTTAATCACACTGTGATGAACCTGCACCGGGTGAATGGATTACACCCCAATTTAGGCGCAAGAACAAATCTGGAATCACATCACGCCCATCCAGAGCACAGGCGTCTGAGAGCCAAGCACAGGCCTTGATAGAAGCTACCCAGCTCATATCAAATCGGTATGCCACCCACTGCGAAGACAAAAACGTGGACTCTGACCCATCGAAGGGCCGCTCCAGCGTCTCCACAACCCCTTCTACACTTGTCCCAGAAATGACTCCACGCATCCCAGATGACCTCAATATTTATGGCTCTAAGTGCATCACCCTGGTCTCAAGGACTAACCCAAAGAATTTTTGGCGGCACAGAAGGTGTGGAAACCAGTTTGGCACACAGGGAAAGGCTCGGTGAGGCCCTGCATTTCACCCCGCTGACTCCACTTATTGGCCTGTTTGGTGCCCCCGAGGCCTGATACCAAGACATCGGCACAATGAATGGCGATGCAGGCAGGAGAGACTGGGCGAGAAGTTATTAGAATCGGGCTGAAACCTACGAGAATTCAGCTCCTTTCACCCATGCCCCTTCACGCCCCGTGGGTTCCCAAATGGACACTGTTCGAACCATTGTTAATAGCGGCACCCGTTGTGCCTACATGTTAGATGGCGAGCATAGCCCAGTAAGTTTGCAGTCTGTTTATTGTTGTTATTCTATTACATGTTCTTCGACACGGACCAAGCTGCAACAGGGTAGGGGAGGAGCACATGGGAAGTGGGGATCCAACTGTAACACAGATTCCCATAATGACTGCGATCCAGTGTGGCACACCAATAGACCATACACTGCCTAACAAACTTGCAAATACATGAGAACTGACAACTATAACGTATTAACGTGGAACATGAGAGTCCTGGCCAATTCCACTAAACGCAGCAGGATATACACATACTTCAACCGTCATCAAACCCACATTGCGATACTGCAGGAAATGCACCTCACAGCAGCAGAATTGAACACCCTTAAAACCAAATGACGGGGACTAATATACGGTACAACAACATCAGCATTCGCCAAAGGGGTATTTAGTGTGGGTAGCTCCAGAAGTTCCATATGATATGGTGCACTGCACGGTAGATGTTGATTGCCGATATGTTCTACTGGAGGGTTCACTAGATGGCAAGCCACTATCTATAGCAGGGCTAGATGCTCCCAATTCAAACCAGGGTGACTTTTTCATATCGATTACACCTACACTGTTCCGGGATCCAACAACCAATATTATATGGGGAGGTAACCGAAACTGTGTGCCAAATATAGATATGGATCGGTCCCATCCACAATTAGATGGCGTTCACAGCAGAAAAATGTCATGTGAGCTGGTGACGTGGATGTCCGAGGGGGGACTGTGCAACATATGGCGCCTTCGCCACCCCCTAGATAGGGAATACTCCTTCTATTCCCCGGTTCATAGATTGCACACCCGCATAGATTGGCTGCTCAGCTCTATTGGACTGGCCTGTGATATCACTAAGGCATCCTATTTGGCTAAGACATTTTCAGACCATTGCCCACTAATGGCATCCATGCAGTGGGGCAGAATGCGCGCTCGCATACCTACATGGCGCCTGCAGCCAGACATGCTGTTGGAGGAGGTGGCCAAGTGCATTTCCAAATATTTCGAATCAAACGGAGGGACGGCCACGTCGTGCGCAGTAGAATGGGATGCCCACAATGTAGTGGTGAGAGGCCACTGTCTGTCTGCAGCGGGAGGCGTGCGGCGCACATTGTTCTGCGAGTTGCCACTATTAGAAACAGTCCTACGCAACGTGGAACATGCAGTAGCGCAGGGCACGCTTGGCCCTGATGCTTTTCTCAAACCATGAGCACGAAGAAGTGAGGTGGACATGTGCTTGCAAAATTATGATTACCCACATTACATTGCTAGGACACATTCAGAAGGTAATCGCTCCAGCAGGTTATTAGCATGGTCAATTCGTGGTGAGCTACCACGTCCTCACATAGGAGCCATTAGGGCTTGACTCTGGGATAGTGGTTAACACGCAGACAGACGTAAACAATGCCTTTCAGCAATACTACACAGATTACAGCAGATTATATGCAGTGAGACTGGACCCCCCAGCTGCATGGGTGCACTCACTTCCTCTCGCTCATCTCTCTCAACTACAACAGATGGAGTTAGAGAAACCCATAGAGGCAGAAGAGATCCAATCGGCATTGCGACAATTAGCTCGCAACAAGGCTCCTGGTAGCGATGGGCTACCGGTGGAATATTGCCATACCTTCACTACGCAGTTACTCAAACCATATCTAGAGATGCTTCATGAAGCGCAAACAAAAGGGTAGCTCCCAGACTCTCTGCACGAAGCATTAATAGTAGGCTTACCCAAACCAGGCCGGGACCCCCTAGATGTGCGGTCATACAGGCATTTATCACTGTTAAACCTAGACGGCAAGCTATTGGGCAAGATGCTTGGGAATCGACTGCTCCCACTGATGCCGCACTTGGTACAAGAGGACCAATCAGGGTTTATACCCAGGCAAAACACCTTCCTAAATATTAGACGCCTTTTGCGGCTCATGTCAGTTGCTCCGGAGTTGGGACATGACAGGGTCGCAGTGTCCCTAGACATTGAGAAGGCTTTCGATACTCTAAGATGATCTTTTTTAAGAGAAGCTCTGCAGAACATGGGATTTGGCCATGAATTACTGATGTGGATTGGTATTCTGTACTCTAACCCCACAGCTCGGGTCAAAACGGGCAAGACCATCTCAGAAAGTTTCCCTATAGGGTGGGGCAGTAGGCAAGGATGCCCATTATCACCGCTGCTGTTTGCACTAGCGATCGAACCCTTGGCAGCTCAGCTCACACAACGTGCACAACAGTGGGGCATACCTGATGGCGGCAGACAACAGATCATATCTCTCTACGCTGATGATGCTCTGATATATTTACTCAAATGCACATCATCGCTACCGGACCTATTGCAGCTACTGGATCTCTTCTGGGACCTATCTGGCTTACAAGTGAACTGGTCGAAATCTTGCCTATTCCCATTGACCCCGGTCCTGGAGGAATTAAGATCAACTCTCATAACACATAGATTACCATGGTGCTATTCCACATTTAAATATCTAGGTATTCAAATATACCACAATACAGCCGATCTAATAGAAGGCAATTTAGGACACGCGGTCCTATCGATTAGGGGCTCCGTAACATTCTGGGGCTCGATTGCGAAAATGATAATACTTCCACGACTATTATACTACTTCACAGCACTTCCAGTAGTTATCCCTCATTTGTTTTTTAAAACGCTGAATAGTTTGCTGGTAGGATTAATATGGGGAAACGGCCGCAAGCGAGTAGCACTCGCTGAAACATACTTACCGCTTGCACAGGGGGATCTGGGCACACCGAATTATGAGCTGTACTACTTCAATGGCCATTACAAGGGATACAGAACCTCCCCAGTAGAGAGACAACGTTGATGCAGAACAGCCTGTCACATACAAATCTACTGCTGTGGCTACAGGACCACACTAATTCTCCATGGAATAATAGCATTCTGATGACTGTGGCTCGTAAGTGCTGGCATCGCTACATACTAAATGGGGGCACAATCCCACCTTAATCACCCAGGATTCCACTACTGGCAGTCCAAGAGGTGTGGAAATTAAATGCTCACCACGCCCTTGAACCATGGCCAGAACTGGGAATACAAACAATTGGGGATATATTTAAGGAGGGTTGCATTATGTCATATACTGAACTCGCAGACGTGGATGATGTAGGTCCAGGACGGTTCATAACCTACTGTGCATTGAAACAACTCATACGTAGAGTCTGGCGAAATAGAGACAATGAACCCACAACCTGTGAGGGCGAGATGGGACGAGGTTCTCCCAGCACAGTTGTCGCAAGCTGCATGGATTACTGCGCTCAGTATGATAAAAGATGTGTTGCGTAATACACGATTTCGCTATACTTAGTTTAACTACTTACACCAAACCTATTTATCCCCACACCGGCTCCAGCACATGTTCCCCCATACTAGCCATGGATGCCCACGGTGTGGAGAACTGGATGCTACCTTTTACCACATGACGTGGACCTGCCCACCAGTTCTACGGTCCTGGAATGAAATAACTTCCTTAACAGCGGAAATGGTTGGTCACTTATTATTCCCTATGCCCGAGTCCTGTCTGCTCGGGGTCCTCACCAGGCCCAAGAAAGGAAAACAGGTACATAGATATGGCGTTTGTGCTGTTTAAACGCCTTCTGGCAATGTCATGGAAGGCACCGAATACACCGGGTACGCATCGATGCTTGGTTGACCTGTTGAAAAGAACGAGGGCGGAAGCACAGGTTCTTCACTCACTCCAAGACAGGGGGGGGGACGATAAAAGGATTAGGAATATGGGATGACTTCATATCTTCAACTGAACCCAAGAATGACACCCGCCCCCCAGGAACTCACAAGAGACGGTACCAGGCATGAAGGGCTTACACACTAGAGTCATCGTCCAGATGGCGACTTGAGCAGGTACAAGACCAAGATGCAATGCACTACACATCGAGGACCCTCACAGCTATACATCTCAGCATTAGAATAGGAGAACACAGTCTCTACTCAGAACCCTGGTAGGAGGTCTGAAGTAAAGGGCCTGTAGGGACCAATTGTAATTGTCACTAACACATTACCGCTGCCATTCATAGCTGATTGGGTGAATATTAAGCACCCAGAGACGCGACTGGCGCCTGGAACACTTAAACATAGAGTGAGTTCTGCTGTTGTAACATGTGCTAAAGTGATACACCGGATTGCCTGCCTCCTATTGTAACTTGACTGTGATAATGGAAGGTCTACATCGCATGTTAATAAAAATTTTAAGATATGAAATCCTCCCCCCTTCTGCTAGAGACCTCACCCTTTTTTTCTCTATTGTAAGTTGATCCGATTCTTATGGAGTGAAAGCAGTGACTCAGTTGTCAATTGTATAAGTTGTTGTATCTAACATAATAAAGAGATTTTTTTTTAAAAGGGTGTAGTTCTACTTTGGGTGAGGTAGATTAATGTAATGTATTGTTTGCAGTGATGTGATGTGACGTGTTGGGTGTCATGTCCCTTTAAGGGTTTGATTGGGGAAGAGCCCCATTAGAATTTTTGGATTTCTATTGCCAAATAGTCTTCCCTGGGGATGTTCTTTAGGAAGAAGTTATGTTTATATATAAAAATAATGTTAACATGATTTATGGTATTGTAGATCTGGGAGAGTTATCCCTAACTTATGGTGTTTTCACCACCACCCTAATATGTGTATATGCTTCCGGGGGGGTGTGGTGTAGTCAGCTGTAGTCACTAAGGCGGTCATTCCGACCCTGGCGGTCATGGACCGCCAGCGCCGGGGACCGCGGGAGCACCGCCAACAGGCTGGCGGTGCTCCCAACGGAAAACCGGTGGTGTACCGCTGGTTTTCCGCTGCCCTGGGGAATCCTCCATGGCGGCGCAGCTTGCTGCGCCGCCATGGGAATTCCGACCCCCATACCGCCATCCTGTTCCTGGCGGCTTTGGCCGCCAGGAACAGGATGGCGGTATGGGGTGTCGTGGGGCCCCCGTAACAGGGCCCCACTGAGAATTTCAGTGTCTGCATAGCAGACACTGAAATTCGCGACGGGTGCAACTGCACCCGTTGCACCCTTTCCACTCCGCCGGCTCCATTCGGAGCCGGCATCATCGTGGAAAGGGGTTTCCCGCTGGGCGGGCGGGCGGCCTTCTGGCGGTCGCCCGCCAGCCCAGCGGGAAACACAGAATAACTGCGGCGGTCTTCTGACCGCGCAGCGGTATTCTGGCGGCTCCCGCCGGCACCGCGGTTACCGCGGCCGGCGGGAGTCAGAATGACCCCCTATGTCTTATACATATGAAGTAGTTTTGGATCTGTGTATTTATAGGAATTCATATGGTTTGTTTGTTTATCTCTATATTATGAATTATGAATTATGCTTTGTTATACAGCATAGTGGGCAACAGAATTGTGGAGATGAGGAAATTCACTGTTGCTGATTTTAGGTTGTGTGCGGTAATTTTAGAACTCTATGATTGAAAATAATTTCTTTTGGGGGAAAGATTTGTATTTGTATCAATTTTCTTTGTATCAATTTCATTTATGCATGTATGTTTTTTTTTAAATAGGTTGGGCTGAAAATAATATTTATGATGTACTATATTAGTGATATTAACTACTAAATAAACGGTTTTATATTTTTTTAATAGAGTTGTGAGCCTTAAATTGTTGTGGTACTGTATGAAAGCTCACTTTAGTAGAATACGATTTTTGTTGAGTATGTGATTGAGTGATAGTATGGATAAGCTTTACCTAGGAGATACTTATTTCCTTTTGGTTTATGTGGGTGCCCTATCCCCTTGAAGCAAAAGTCCCTCTCTCTCTCTCACTCATATTGGGACCTAGGGAAACCTAGTCAACCTGTACATTTTTAAATACTAGACACATAGGAGTAGCTAGGGTGGGCTGACTTGCATGGTTCTCACAACGTTTTGTTACGCAGAAACCCTTACAAACCTCAAACCTTGACTAAAAAACACATTTTCCTCACAATTCTGTGATGGAAAGTTCTAGAGTCCATGGGGAATCACTAATTTCCTTCCACCCAGCATTACACTAAGTCTCCCAATAAAAATGGTACCTCCCTTGTGTGGGTAGGCAGGAAACGGCCCAAAATGCAACATGGAGGCAGCACATTCCTCCACCCAAAACTGACCCTCTTTTTCTAATGTGCATAGCTCTAGATTTTTGACTCTAACCCAGCAGTTACCTAGAGAAACCTAGCCAACAAGTACTTTTTTAAAAACTAGACACCTAGGGGTTTCCATGGGCTGACTTGTGTGACTCTCGCCAGTTTGTTACCCGGAATCCCTTGCAAACCTCAAACATTGATTGAAAAAACACATTTTCCTCACATATCTTTGATGGAACGTTCTAGAATCCAAAGGGCGCCACAAGCTTCCTTCCACCTGGCATTCCCCCAAGTCTCCTGATAAAAATTGCACTTGTGTGGCTGTGCCTAATGCCTCTACCAGAACAAATCAAACCTAGGTCAAGGAGCGTCCCTTTGCGAGGACTCCCGTTAATGTTAGTTTGATCAGTTCCTGTCGCAGGCACTAGACCCAGGCACACAACTGGAGCAGCATTTTTATTGGGACAAGTGAGGAAATGCTGGGTGATAGAAGAGGCACATTACCCTGTACTCGCCCGGGTGACTAGTTTACAAAAATATCTAGACTTGGTAGATTTTCCTTAGAGATAATGTAAACCCTGGTAGAGAAGGACAGAAAAGACACATAGTACTTCACAACCATCTGTTCCACAAGTACACACACACACAGGTTGGATTTGGCATGAGGGTGAGTGAAGGTTCAAAACCTAAAATTGTATTAACAAGAGATTACACAAAAATGAAATACACTTTTAATAATTGAAAGGTCAAAAAACAGAACCAATGACTCACAGCTTGTGAGCTGTAAGGTGTGACAAGGCACCAACACTCTACAGGCCATTAACACACCTTTCATATGTGACACAGACAAGACCATTCACACAGCCAGCCAAAGGCCTAGCACATTACAACACTCACATCAACAGACAGCACTATTCAAGTGCCCACCACTCTCATACTCCCACATGACTGACACAAAAATCACACCGTCTGGTGACTGACGGAGTGTGTAGAATGGCGTTTGGCTAGCAGTGTGTGTAGTGACCAGCAGCAAGACACTATCCACAAACCCCAAATGCCAGCTCACACAGCCAGCCAAGCGTCAGTTCATGCACACCACCAGCCAAGCGTCAGTGCATAACGTCGCTAGCCAAGCGCCAGTCCAAGCACACCGTCAGCCAAGCACCAGGGCATACACACCACCCACCAAGCACCAGTCCATGCACACCGCCAGCAACGCGCCAGTCCTTGCACACCACTGGCCAAATGCCAGTTGACACACACCGCCAGCCAGGCACCAGTCGACACACACCACCAGCCAAGTGCCAGTTCACACACGCCACCATCACATTCTTTTTACCAAAGAAGAAAACATAAACCAATTGGAAGTAAGTGCAAAACTCTACCTACAAACACAGCAGCTCTAACTAAATTCATCACACTAATGCCAACAATCAAATCTGAACTCAAATTATAAAACGATACAGACCAGTCAGTTCACTTTTACGCTCACGGTTGCTCCCGATAACTCTGTTACATGTGATACAATTTAAAAAATACGAGCGCACATAGCCCAGTATTCGAAGGACAATCGGGGCTGTACATAAGACTCTCCTACCTCACATCCCATACTGGGAACGTTTTTTGGGGGCATCGGAGTAATGTAATCCGAAAAGTGGTGATCTTTCAATCTAGCCACATACTCCACCACTCCAACTCTAGGAACACTTGCCTTTTCCACTACAGCAAGGCTGCCTATCACAGACTGCTGAAACTGAACAAATGTCACTTTTGAATTCAATGCAACAAAATCATTAAAGGTTGCTAAATTGAATAAATGGATAGCCAATTTCTCATACCAAATGTAAGCCTTATTTGCAGCAGTGTAAGGTTCCACCCTTTGATCTACTTTGCCTACACCACCCATGTGCTTACTGTAGTCTAAAATGCACACATGTTTGGACCCTTCAGCAACCTTACTCCAGACAGTAACAGGTGAAGTAGTTTCATCATGGTTGGTAGACAGTATGTAGACATCTCTCCTGTCTGCAAATTTCACAGCTAGAAGTTCATCACTAAGCAAGGCACTGCACTCAAGATTTTTACAAACAAGCTCTTTTGGGTAACCTTTACGGTTAGAGCTCATTGTACCACAGGCAACAGTGTCAACTTTGAACAATTCCCAGAACAATTGCACACCAGTGTAGACGTTATCTACGTATAAATGGTGACCTCTGTTAAAAAGTTCTCTACCAAGGTCCCACACAATTTTCTCAATAACTCTGAAAGTGAATGGACAGCCAGGGGGTCAATACTGGAATCTCTACCAGAGTAGACCCTGAAATTATAGGCATATGCAGTACTACTCTCAGACAACAGGAATGTACTGCCTTAAAAGCAAACAGCCCTTGAACAGGACCAAAGACTCATCCACAGCTATTTCTTTCCCTTGAAAATAGATCTTTAAAAATTGATCTACAAAGTGATCAAGGGCAAGCATGATCTTAAAAACACTGTCACAATCAACTCTGGCAACTCTGAAGTATTTTCAAAAAAATGCAGCATCAGAAGAAGAAGCAAATACTGATCATGACACATGGTTGCAGCTGTTGCCATTAAGGGACTAGTAGACCAATATGCCGACAGGGAGGGCTTCCTTATCAAGCCCATCAAAAAAGTTAAACCCAAGAACTTTTTCAACTCATCTAAATTTGTCGGAGTCCACCGGCTAGCTCTAGAGTGGGGCTTAATCTGGCACTGTTGTCCCTGAAATACTGTTCACCAGACATGTTGGTCTGGTCAACAATCTCATCCAAAAATGCATCGTCAATTAAGAACTGAAAGAAATTTAGAGGCAAAATGTTTTCAGTATTCACTCTACACCCTGCAACACCAGTAAAGGCAGACTACACAGGCTACACCATGTTTGGGGCAACCCAGAGTTCAGCACTTTCAATGGGAAGCCTTTCAACCACAGACTGCAATCCAGATGCCTCTTGCTGCACCATCTGCATACAAGTGTCCTCCTCTAAAAGAGGCACATCCTCTGCACTGAGAGTGGCTTCATTATAAAATGATTGGAAGGAAAAGTCCAACCAATACAAAACACACAAACGCCCCTATGCTCAAAAAGGATACCACTCACTTACCAGAGACAGCTAGACTCACCAGCACATACTCTGTACAAACACAGCAAGCACCAACGATATCCCACTAGAAAGGAAATACAAAATAAAATTACACACAAGACAACAAAATACATGTTGTGCACAAATCCAAGGAGAATTTCACACACAATAAAACAGAAGCTAAATATGCTGTTATTATTTCACCCAAAAAACACATTAATGCAGGGAAAGGATACTCATTTAGAGTAAACAGTAAAAAAATGTTTTCCTACCACACACATGCAACTACACAAAACTACTACTCGACCTGTGTCAAAACTGCAAGCAGGAGTCACAGCCAAGGAAATCAAAAGCTTTGCACTAGAATGAAAAGGAAAAATGAAACATTGCAATCACAAATGCAAATGATGACAAGAAATAAAACAGTTAACATTATAAAATTATTATTAAAAAACATTATAAAACGTTATGCCTGCCCATCACCACCTAAACACCAGTCCACACACGCCTTCAGCCAAGCACTAGTGCACACACACCACCAGTCCACCGACACCGCCAGTGAAGTGCCAGTCCACACACACACTGCCAGCCAAGCACCGGTCTACACAAACCACCAGGCAAATGCCAGTACAAATACAGCCAGCCAAATGCCAGTACACGCAGACTGTCAGCCGAACTCCAGTTCACACACACTGAAACTTTCCCCTTTTTCTAGTGGCTTTCTGCCCTTCCCGGGGGTAAATTGGCCTAAATATATGGTCAAACTGCCTTCAATGGGCAGACAATGGCAAAAAGTATACCAATTCATCTATCCACTAAATGGTCCATGCATCCACCTCCCCCCCAGATAAATTAAAGGGTCGCTCTTCACAAATGTATCAAATAAAATTCCTAGGGGGTCATTACAACATTGGCGGTAAAAGTTGCTTACCGCCGTGCAGAAGACCGCCAATACACCGCCGCAGCGGCGGTAGTCCGCCACAGCTATTATGACACACATCTCGGAATCCGCCAAAATTCAGACACCCACACAACTGCGCCACACCAAAGGTCAGTGTTAAACTGGCGAAAACAAAACCTCCACCTCCACGGCAACAGAAACACACCCATGCTATTACGACCCACGAATCCACGCGGCGGTCTTTCAACCGCGGTATTCCATTGGCGGTACACACCGCCGCGCTCAAAATCTCCAAAACACCGCCACATTGGACAATTCAAAATACAAACACCTGATATACATACACACACCACTCCCACACACCCAACACAATATAAAACACACACCCACATCACCCACAAACCCCTACTACCAAAAATTCAGAAAGAAGGCCAGAGAGAGACAGCACCAGCAAGAACAACAGCATCCACAGGCACACAACACCATCACCCACACCACATCCACGCACAAAACACTACACACCACTACACATCACCACAGACATCAACACTCACACCGCCCCACACATCACACACACCACCCCATGTCACGCCAAAGACACCCCCGCTTCTCGAGTAGGAGCTCAGGGTCATGGTGGAGGAAATCATCCGGGTAGAGCCACGGCTATTTGGCTCACAGGTACAGCACACCTCCATAGCCAGGAAGATGGAGCTATGACGAAGAATCGTGGACAGGGTCAACGCCGTGGGACAGCACCCAAGCAATATGGAGGACATCAGGAAGAGGTGGAACGACCTACCGGGGAAGGTGCGTTCAACGGTCTCCAAGCACAACATCGCGGTACAGCGGACTGGCGGCGGCCCCCACCTCCTCCCTCACAACTAACAACATGGGAGGAGCAAGTCTTGACCATCATGCATCCTGAGGGCCTCGGAGGAGTCGGTGGAGGATGGGACACTGGTAAGTCAAATCTTAACTATCATATCCCCCACCCTACCTGCATGCTCTCACCCCCCCCCACCCTCACCCCCTCCCCTATCACTACAACTCCTCACTAATGTACTCATAACACAAACCACCCATCCCAACACCAAGCCCTGCATGACACAACTAAGCATGGACACCCAGCACTAAAGCATGCCCACTGCACATACCCATACAACCCCCTAAACCACCATCACACAAGCTCCCACACAGGAATGCTTGCACTGGGGTACACGCTCACCCACCCATTGCACACCATTACACACACACATGCAATAATCATGCTCTTATGCCCCTGCAGGAACCCGAAGGACCGTCACCACACCAGAGGGTCCAGACAAGACCACTCCACCCCCAGAAGAGGCCCACAGTGACAATAGCAGCTCTGCCCTACTGGATCCTGATGACCAGCCCGGACCATCGTGGGCCTCGGGACAGTCGGTTCCCCTTGCACAGGCACAGCCCAACACTGACCTTCCACCCTCTGGTAACACCAGCACAGCACCCACCCAGCGGGCCCAAACCTCCGTACCCAGGACAGGTCAATCAGCGGTGTGTCCACCACTACAGGTAATCCAGGAGAACCCACTACCCCAACAACAACAGGGACCTGGGGGCAGTGGTAGTGGGCACACGGTCCAGGGGACGGAGGCACAGGAACACAGGGGAACTGGGAGGGCTGCTGTGCGACAGGGGGCGGACAGGCCAAGGGAACCCACTCTCCACGAGGCCCTATGCTCCATCATGGGAGCATACCACCACTCCCAGGAGACGATGGCGACGGTCCTGAACAAGTTGCAGGAGACCCTGCGCCTGCAGGAGGAACAGTATTTGGGGTTCAGGGAGGAGCTCAGGACCATCAGCTCCGCCCTGGGCACCATCGTAGGGGTGCTGAAGGACATACAGCAGACCCTGAGGGACACCGTGGCACTCCAAGGGGCCCCTGACACTAGCCAGGACGATGAAATGCCCACCACCTCCACCGGCGCTAGTGGACAGGACGCCCCGCCACAGGACCACCACACCAGCACCCCACCCCCTGCAGATGGACAACCACCACACAAGCGGTCCCTGAGATCCAGGAACAGGACAGAGCAAGATGGCAAGACCCACCGCCAGGAAATGAGACCACCCTGTTTGTCCTCCCACTGTCCCACTTTGTTACCCTGTCCATACTAAAACTGCCCCAGCTCCACTTCCTATGCCCAGATGGGCAGTGCACCTGTTAGACTAATAGACTGGACTCTGCCATGGACATTCCTCCGCCATCACCCATCCTCATTTTACAACCACCTCCCATTTCTGAGCACTTCAATAAACACCCTTGAAACACAAAACAATCTGGAGTCAGTCTGTGATTTAGTAAATATGTATTATCCATGACAGTGTCATAATGCGTTTCCTATTGTAAAGCTAACATACCTATGTCACACATCACAAGTCCTTGAAGGATGCAAGCAGATGACACGTTGGTAACCACACCTGTGAAACCATAATGGAAAGGTACAACTCAGTTACCAAATACTGGTTGAAATCGACAGACAGGATAGAGGTAGACGTGTGAAAGTTAATGTAATGGTAAAAATGAAAATGTTCTCACCTGTGTGTCACTGGAAATATTCCTGTATGACTGACTCCCTGTTGTCGTTGTCTTCTTCCTCAGCTTCCTCCTCATCACTGTCCACAGGCTCCACAGCTGCTACAACACCATCATCTGGATCATCCTCCTGCAAAAAAGGCACCAGGCGTCGCAAAGCCAAATTATGAAGCATTGAGCAGGCGATGATGGTCTGGCACACCTTCTTCGGTGAGTAGAATAGGGAACCACCTGTCATATGGAGGCACCTGAACCTGGCCTTCAGGAGGCGGAAGGTGCGTTCGATCACCCTCCTAGTCCGCCCATGGGCCTCATTGTAGCGTTCCTCTGCCCTGGTCCTGGGATTCCTCACTAGGGTCAATAGCCAGGACAGGTTGGGGTAACCAGAGTCCCCCAATAGCCATACACGGTGCCTCTGGAGTTGACCCATCATATCAGGGGTGCTGCTATTCCGCAGGATGTAGGCGTTATGCACTGAGCCAGGGAACATAGGATTTACCTGCGAGATGTACTGATCTGCCAAACAGACCATCTGAACATTCATAGAATGATAACTCTTCCTGTTCCTGTACACCTGTTCACTCCTGTGGGGGGGGACCAGAGCTAGATGTGTCCCATCAATGGCACCTATGACGTTGGGGATATGTCCAAGGGCATAGAAGTCACCTTTAACTGTAGGCAAATCTGCCACCTCAGGGAAAATGATGCATCTCCTTACGTGTTTCAGCAGGGCAGACAACACTCTGGACAGCACGTTGGAAAACATAGGCTGGGACATCCCTGATGCCATGGCCACTGTTGTCTGAAAAGACCCACTAGCAAGGAAATGGAGCACTGACAGCACCTGCACGTCAGGGGGGATTCCAGTCGGATGGCGGATTGGTGACATCAGCTCTGGCTCCAACTGGGTACATAGTTCCTGGATTGTGGCACAGTCAAACCGGTAGGTGACGATGACATGTCGCTCTTCCATTGTCAACAGGTCCACCAGCAGTTGGTACACCAGAGGATTCCGCCATCTTCTCACATGTCCCAGCTGACGGTGCCTACGAAGGACAACAGCGATGAATCAGTCATTATTCCTCCAGGTATGTACCCACAGTTACACACAAGACTACACCACTCACAAAACCCTTCCTGTATGTGTGTTGAGTGTAGGCCTAGCTATGTGTGACGCAGAGGTAAATTAAGCCATGTGGGCCCCTGAAATTGCGGCTGCCTGACCTCTAAACTGGGACAATGGGATTGTGGGGTAACTGCGCTGGCGTTGCACACCGTCGCATTAGGCAGTCGTAGACCGTGGCGCAATGCTGCATTGGTTGACATAGGACCCTGTGGGTCCTAGGAGCCAATGAACAGGTGCGCCGGCGGTGATGATGCGCACCACCGCGGACGTCACCACCGCGGACGTCACCGCCATTTTCTATATGTTCAATCACTAGATACCTGACCTTCGACAGGAGAGGACCTACACTGCAAGTGCTGCTGTGACCTCGGTCTGGACGATTTCTGCTGCGTCTGGGGTAAGGGCCCCTGCCTTCACTGCACAGGAGTTGGAGAAACTGGTAGACGGGGTCCTCCCCCAGTACACGCTACTTTACAGTCCTCCAGACCAACAGGTTAGTACACAGGGAGCATGTTGTATGGGCTAGGCCTGGGTGAAGAGGGCTGGTTGGAAGAGGGAAGGGGGCCAAGTTCATAGAACATTAATGCATGGGAATGAATGGGCCACATTGCCAGAGTAGGGAGGGGGCCACTCACATCGACGGTGCAGTTGGTAATGACTGTTCCTCTTTCCTTGTGCATGTCATGGAGGTCAGCGCCCACCAGAAGAGGGACATCTGGCGCCATAGCCAAGGAGGTCCGGACCCTGGGGGCCCACCAGAGACGGGGCACCCACTGCCGGAAAAGATGAGAGGACATTCGCCGCTGCAGCAAGAAGACGGCGGAGGCTCAGCTGGGGATGGCCTCCCAACATGAGACGGGTGCCCGTCGCACCATGACCCCCCTGATGTTACGGATCCTGGCGGTGGCCTACCCGGAGTTGGATGGGCGCTTGAGGGCATCACAGCAGACACAAGGGGGTGAGTACACTCTCATTCTGCTGACTTTGCGTGCAGTGGAGGTATCTGGGTGGGGGGGGGTGGCTTTCCCTAGGCCAGGGCGAGTTCGGTAGGCAAGGCCCCTCTGTAATGCAGGCCATGTGGCACTCTACCCCACCTCAGCAGAGTGCCAAGTACAGGTATAGTTGCTGCTGTGGCATCCATGTGTGCAGATGTCCACCATTGCCATGTAGGCCATATCCCAGAAATTGCATATGCAGAGGGCAGGAGCACGGCGTAATGCAGGGGGCTGCTGTGTCTGTCTTGTCTGCCAACGGTAGCGGTATGCCATGCACTCAAACTCTCTTTCTTCTGTCTCCCCCCCCCTTTTTCTGCTCTCCCTGTCCTTTTGTACATCAGCATCATCAGGCGGAGGTACAGTGGCACCGGAGCACGAGGGAGCTGCATCCCACATGGCCATGGAGGGCCACACCACGGACTCTGAATGCACCAGTGGGACGGAGGGCGAGGGAAGCTTCACGTCGGCAACCGGATCACCAAGCAGCGACACAGACTTGTTCGCCGATGGGGGCTCCCTTGTGGTGGCGGCACCATCTGTGCGCCCCACTTCTACAGGTACAGCCGCCACCTCCCCTACCAGCACCGCCCTCCCAGCAGCCCCTCAGCGTTCGCCCCGTGCCCGCCGCTCACCCAGGAGGGTGGGCATCAGCTTCGCCCCAGGCACCTCAGGCCCTGCCCCAGTCACCCCTGCTGCCCTCAGTGAGGAGGCCATTGACCTCCTCAGGTCACTCACTGTTGGGCAGTCTACCATTGTGAATGCCATCCAGGGTGTAGAACGAGAGTTGCAACACGGTAATGCATTCCTGGAGGGCATTCATTCTGGTCAGGCTGACCTTCAGCGAACCCTGCAATCTCTGGCCTCAGCACTGATGGCAGCCATTGTCCCTGTGTCCAGCCTCCCCCCTCCAACCTCCTCCACCCAGACCCAATCTCCTGTACCCCAGCCCATCCCAAGCACACCTACAGACCAGCATGCACACAAGTCAGCACACACAAGTAGCTCAAGCAAACATAGGCACCACACAACCCACAGGCACTCACGCAAGCCTCACCCACTTACAGACAAAGCAACATCCACTGCCTCCACTGTGTCCCCCTCCTCCTCTTCTCCCTCCTCCCTCCCAGTCTCGTCTACACACACACCTGCATGCACCACATCTACAGGCACCATGAATCGCACAAGGAGACCCAGCACCCCAAGCCGCTCACCTGCACTCACCACCTCCACTGCCATTTACACGTCCCCTGTGTCCTCTCCCAGTGTGTCTGTGATGCCCCCTCCCAAAGTACACAAACGCTGGCAACCACACACCCAACATCCATCCACCTCACGACAGCCTCCAGTACCTGCACCCAAAACACCTAAAGTGACACCTCCGACAACCACCTCTTCTTCCTCCACTCCCAGACCCCCTCCAACTACCCATCCCAGTGTACGTCAGAAACTGTCCCTCTGTAAAGTTGACCTTTTTGCCCCCCCCTCCAATTCATCAGTCCTGTCGTAGCGCCTCAGCCGAAAAGCCTCCAATACCAGTGGTGCCTATTCAAGGTTTGTGGAGTGCACCGGCCACCAGGGCAGGCAGTGTGACCCGGAGCCAAGGCACTGGCAGCCCACCCCCTGTAAAGGCTCTAAAATTGGAGAGTGGACGACGGGACCGTGTGAAGACTCCTGGTGGGAAAACAACTGACATGGGTTCCAAGGGGATTGGAGAGTCAGCTGTGACTCCGCCAAAGGTGGGGAAGGGCCAGAGGAAGTCTGCCCAGCCTGTTGTGAGTGTCACGGCGGAGAAGGGCAGCATCATTCCCGGCGGTCGAGACACAACCGCCAGCACCGTCGTCACTGGTCAGGAGACCCCCGCCACCGCCAGAGTCAGTGCCCAGGAGGGCCCAAGTATCGTCACTGGTCAGGAGACCACCGCCACCGCCGGAGTCATTGCCCAGGAGGGCCCAAGTATCGTCACTGGTCAGGAGACCACCGCCACCGCAGGAGTCACTGCCCAGGAGGGCCCAAGTATCGTCACTGGTCAAGAGACCACCACCACCACCGCCGGAGTCATTGCCCAGGAGGGCCCAAGTATCGTCACTGGTCAGGAGACCACCGCCATAGTCACAGCCCAGGAGGGCCCAAGTATCGTCACTGGTCAGGAGACCACCGCCACCGCCGGAGACATTGCCCAGGAGGGCCCAAGTATCGTCACTGGTCAGGAGACCACCGCCAGAGTCACAGCCCAGGAGGGCCCAAGTATCGTCACTTGTCAGGAGACCACCGCCATAGTCACAGCCCAGGAGGGCCCAAGTATCGTCACTGGTCAGGAGACCACCTCCAGAGTCACAGCCCAGGAGGGCCCAAGTATCATCACTGTCAGAAGACCACCGCCAGAGTCACAGCCCAGGAGGGCCCAAGTATCGTCACTGGTCACGAGACCACCGCCATAGTCACAGCCCAGGAGTGCCCAAGTATCTTCACTGGTCAGGAGACCACCGCCGGAGTCAGTGCCCAGGAGGGGCCCGGCTGCCACAGCCCAGATGGGCTATGATGGAACGTCATGCCACACACCAATGCCCAGTGTAGGGAACGTCATACCACACACCAATGTCCGTACCAGAACCGCCATGGCAAAGCACCGCTGAACAGTCCAGAGACCGCCATGGAAAAGCACCGCTGAACAGTCCAGAGACCGCCATGGCAAAGCACCGCTGAACAGGGCAAAGACCGCCATGGTAAAGCACCGCTGAACAGGGCAAAGACCACCATGGCAAAGCACTGCTGAACAGGGCAAAGACCGCCATGGCAAAGCATCGCTGAAGAGGGCAAAGACCGCCTTGGTAAAGCACCGCTGAACAGTCCAGAACCGCCATGGCAAAGCACCGCTGAACTGTCCAGAACCGCCATGGCAAAGCACCGCTGAACAGGGCAAAGACCCCCATGGTAAAGCACCGCTGAACAGGGCAAAGACCGCCAGGGCAAAGCACCGCTGAACAGGGCAAAGACCGCCATGGCAAAGCACCGCTGAACAGGGCAAGAGTCCACCATGGTAAAGCACCGCTGAACAGGACAAAGACCGCCATGGTAAAGCACCGCTGAACAATCCAGAACCGCCATGGCAAAGCACTGCTGAACAGTCCAGAACCGCCATGGCAAAGCACCGCTGAACAGGGCAAAGACCGCCATGGTAAAGCACCGCTGAACAGGGCAAAGACCGCCATGGTAAAGCACTGCTGAACAGTCCAGAACCGCCATGGCAAAGCACTGCTGAACAGTCCAGAACGGCCATGGCAAAGCACCGCTGAACAGTCCAGAACCGCCATGGCAAAGCACCGCTGAACAGGGCAAAGACCGCCATGGTAAAGCACCGCTGAACAGGGCAAAGACCGCCATGGTAAAGCACTGCTGAACAGTCCAGAACCGCCATGGCAAAGCACCGCTAAACAGTCCAGAACCGCCATGGCAAAGCACTGCTGAACAGGGCAAAGACCGCCATGGTGAAGACCGCTGAACAGGGCAAGCACCGGGTAGGAATGAATAGACCGCCATATCAGGCATCCTTATCCCATGTGCAGCTGGGACAGTGACAGGACAGGAACTTTCATGGGGAGACTCATCCAGTCTGGGCACCAGTCCCCCTCCGGAACCAGTGGAGACATGCATCCACTACCTCAGTCCTGCACAGGATGAGGCACTCTGGGCACCAGTCCCCCCCAGAACCAGTGGAGAATGTTATCGACTTGAGAGACTGTGGCTTTGCACACCCCAGGATGGCACAGTGGGCACCCCACCCACTGTAGAGACTTGAGAGACTGTGGCTTTGCACTCCCCAGGATGGCACAGTGGGCACCCCACCCACTGTAGAGACTTGAGAGACTGTGGCTTTGCACTCCCCAGGATACATCAATGGGCATGGAGCCCCGTCGTGGATCTGGCTTTGCAGTATTCCGGCTGAGGTGCCCCCCCTTCCCTTCCCCCTGAGGTGCCTGTAGTATTTCTATCTGATGCCCCGGCAGTGTTCTCTCCGATTGTGGTCAGGTATTTTTTGTGGGCCTCGCCCATGCATTTTTGGACTGTTGGTGCACGGACATTGTTATGTACATATCTGCACTACTTCTCGTAATGTATATATTTCTGACTGAATTTCGTATATATCTGTATATTTTTGAAGACATGTATATTGCAACATTACAATGTTTGAACGGATTTTGCTTTGTCTTTTCATTCTTCCGGGGGGAGTGTGGGTTGTTACTGTGATTTTTGTGGATGCATTGGTGTGTATGTTGTAATATGCGAGGGTGGGGGTGGGGGTGTTTGGTGGGTGTCCCCCTAACTTTTGCCTCCCCCCTCCCCCATGTCGTAGGTGCAGTACTCACCGTTGTCTTCGGCGCCTACGTAGATGGTGGTCGTAGAGGAGCAGAAAGACAAGGGCAGGGAGTATTTGGAGTTCCGGGTCCATGGAGTCCTCGTTCCTCGTGGGATGTGTTCAGGTGAGCGTTTTCCCATTGCAAAAGCTGTTTCCGCCGTGTTTTTATCCACGGTGAATCCGCCCCGGAAAAGGTGGCGGATTGGCGGGTTGTGATACTATGGGAGGTACATTGTCTTCCGCCTGTCCGTTGGCGGTGACCGCCGCGCTGCTTGTCTGTACTGCGTGGCGGGCGGTATCTTAAAGTGGCTGTCTTTGTTGGCGGTTTCCGCCTGGGTCATAATTCCCTTTTTTTGTCTGCCGCCCTGTTTGCGGTATTACCGCAGCTTTAACACCGGCCGCCAGGGTTGTAATGACCCCCCTAGTGTCTAGTGAGTTTTGACTCTTGGGGGCAGATTGGCCAAAAGAATGGTCGTACTAGCTCCCGGGGGGGCAAGACACACAAAACACATGTTGCTCCCCAGGGCAGTGAACCTTGCCCGGGGAGTGACTTCCTGCAAATGCACAATCAAAAATCACTGGTGCCTAGTGGGTTTCATTTCGAACCACCTTACCCCTGGGGTAGATTGCCCAAAACAACAGCCAATCTGGCCCACAGGGTGCAGGTGAAACACAGAGAAAACATTTTTCCCACCAGGGCAGCGACTCTTGTCGAAGGGTTCGCTCCTTCCAAAGCTCACTCAAAATCCCTGGTGCCTAGTGGGTTTTGACAACCCCAGGGGGCAGATTGGCCTACAAGTATGGCCAAACTGCCCTAAAGGAGCAGAAAATGGTCAAACGTATACCAATACATTTCCCCACTATATGACCCCATTGAGTAACCTGCCCCTGATAAATCATAAAAAGAAAATCCCTGGTGTCCAGTGGGCTATCCCAAGGGGTTGCTTCCTACAAATTTATCAAATAAAATTCCCAGCGTCTAGTGAGTTTCAACCCCTACGGGGGGCAGATTGGCCTAAAAATAGCTGGACTATCCCCCCATGGGTGCAAAACACAGAAACCACATGTTGCGCCCCAGGGCAGCGGACCTTGCCAAGGAGTCGCTCCCTTCAAATGCACAATCAAAAATCCTCACTGCCTAATGGGTTCTAGTCCCACTGGGGGTTGCCCCTTCTAATGCTCACTCAAAATCCCTGGTGCCTAGTGGGTTTCAACACCCCAAGAGGAATATTGCTAAAAAAAACAGCCAATCTAGCCCGGGGGAGGCAGAACACAAAAAAAACATTTTGCCCCCTCCCAAGGCAGTGACCCTTGCCCAAGGGGTTGCTCTCTTCTATTCACAATTGAAAATCTCTGACACCTAGTGGGTTAAGACCCCCACCCACCCAGGGAGCAGATTGGCCAACAAAATGGCTGATCTACGCCTGGGGGGTTGGGGGAGTGGGGATGATTTGGCCTAGGCCAGTGACCCTTGCCAAGGGGTCACTCACTTCAATTGCACAATTAAAAAGCCCTGGTGTTTAGTGGGTTTCAACCCCCAAAGGGTCAGACTTCCCACAAATACAACAAATCTACCCCTTGGGGGCCAAACCATGGATATATTATGCCCCTCAGGGAGCGAACTTGCCTAAGGGATCACTCCTCTAGCATATATTTATAAAATCCCTGGTAGTATAGTGGAAGGATTCTTGCTCTATGATTGGGGGCATCACCAGCAATCGTGGAGCAAGAATCAATTAAAAACAGGCACAGGAGGAAAGCAAAAACTCCTTCCTTTCCCCCTGTGTCTGTTTTGAAACAAAAGGCCACTCTCCCTAACCCTGGAGAAGGACTTACCCGGTCCTCTCCCGAAGATGCGCTGGGTGGGGGCAAATGGCTTCCAGCGTGGCCAGCTGCATTTGATGATGTTGGCCTGCCGTGTGCGCGCTGACGTCATCAGATCGCCGACGGGGTGGGGTTGGGGGGTGGCAGCTGAAGCACTTCTGCTGCCATCCCCTGTGGGGAGAGATTTAAGGGGGGCAGCTCATGGGAGGAGCGCCAGAGCTTCCCCCATGGGTAGGTGCAAAGATGGAATGGTTCTGTCCTCAGCACACGCCCACCGTGTCTGAGGACGGAACCGTTCCATCCTCCGCATGCAACGGGTTAAAGAAAACCATTAACTTTCTTATTTAATTTAGTATGCTTTTTCAGATGTACTCATAATATATAGATATATATAATAATATGGTGTTCAAAATCCAAAAAGAATCACTTGTAACATTTTGAGTATTTTTTAATCTTCTAAAATACAGCTTAAGTGATCACATCTCAACTTCAGAATGTATCTGAATCAACAAATTACATCAACATTTCTAAAACTACTAGCACTTGTTTCACGAATAATCGCTCCCTTAGGCAGATATAGTTGAATATTGATGAATATGTATATATCTAAAATCAAAAATACTCCCAATCCTGTAGATCAACTAGTTTATATTAATGCATGATCTGCTGGTTACATGGTTAATAACATACCAGCGAAGACATTTATCAAGGTGTCTCAAATAAACAACACGTTTGGACTTTGATATTTTGAGGAACTATGACATTACAGCGGATTGATGTAAAAACTGAGTGATCATGCTTGTAACAGGTGCTATGAGGATGTGTGAGTGACAAGGTAGAAAAGAAGCAGTTGCAGTTGAAATATATAGTTGTGTTCCTGATTTTCTGTTTTGTTGCTCAAACTGAAAAACAATTTGTTCTTTTAACATGTGAAACAGTATTATGATGAAAACAGGACAGTAAATCTCTATGATTTTAAGGCAGATAAGTGAGTATGGATTTAAGAGGTTGTTTAGACCTCATTCAGACCACCAGTCAGCCAGATTACTGAAGGCCATGGACTCCACTCTCCTGGCAGAACACTATCAGTGATATTTTGAGTTTCCCAACTGCCCTTTGACCATCTCACTGCCTGCCATACACAAACGATCCCAGTTCAGACCCCTCACACACATATACAAAGCAATACACAACACAGGCTCAGCCTACCTCAACAGCCGTGTACACTTTCACCTACCTCCCAGGCACCTCCACTCAGCCAGCCTCTCAATAACATATGTACCCCTCATCCACAGATCAACATCTGGAGGCCCCACTACCTCTTACACCACCATCAAGGCATGGAACAATCTCCCACATCACATCAGGGACTTCTCTTCACTTCTCAGGTTCCGCAAGAAGCTGAAGACTGAGATTTTCGAATAATCACTCCAAGAAGGCAGCTGTCGACATTTTCACCTGCAAAGCACCTAGATACCTTCATTGGTGATTAGTGTGCTATACAAATACACATACCGGCATCGGTTCGTACCATAGAAACATTGATATTGTAGGCGTAGCAGTTGGCTGATGGGTTCTAATTATTTTTTGACCCCCATAGACCACATTTTTTTGTCCTTCTAAAGCAAACTCACAAATGCGCAGTTTGCTTTGGAACACCAGAAAATCAATGGCCTTGCCTCAGGGGACTTTTCTCTATCTAAATGGGTACGATCATTGATTTCCCTGTTTGGGACCTACAGGTGATGTCATGCCACCCTGAATAGGACAGGACAACCATCATTGTGACCTGGCAGTCAATCGCAGCTCATCTTAAAGCCAAAAGTTTCCTACAGCAGAGCCAGCTGAGGCCCTTTTTGTGGGAAGAAAAATCTATGTTTGGTAGTTTTAAGAGCTAACAGATATAATGAGATAGGATGGCAAATTTTGGAACATTAGAAGTGAGGCTAAATGTAGAGCAAATGTGTTTCCCTCCAATTCAGGAATTTAATAGGAGCAAAGAAAGTAGGGATACATTTCTTAGGGATTTAAACCATCTGGTAGTGTCATGTGTGGACCCTTTGCAAGTAGCATGTAATAAGAGGTCTCAAGTTGAATTCCAATTACAGGAGGATTGTTGTAGCTCTGAATCACTTAGAAATATGAGCAAGTTTGTAGCTGATACTTGTGTACACTGCAAGTTGAAGAAAGCCATCTTTGAGGATGTTGCAATAGGTCTGTTTTATTTCCTGGCGGATAAGGAGAAGGATGTGCTATGTTATTTGGATGGCTGAGTGGATGAGTATGACTGAGTATGTCACATTTTTATGATCATAATTTGTGTCCATCGTGTTATTTGTGGGTCTGTATTCAAGCTCTCTGTGCAAATACATTTCAAAATAGTCCTTTCTCACCTATGTTTTTATCTGGTGCAAGGAGTCCTGTCAGATGTGTTAAACTGTAAACCATAATAAAGCTACTTATTATCCTCTTTAAAAGTCTAGGACACAGTAACACTGTTTAGGGATGGAGTAGCTCCTTCTGTCCTCTTTCCATCAGACTATATTGGACTGGTGTTCCACACTTCAGGGCACCAGTTCTTCACTGAGCTTTCCACTTTGGTATAAATATAGCACTGTAAAAGTGAACAACAAGCAATGAGTTTCACTATCTCAGTCTCCCAAGATTAAATCTACCTGATTTCTACTACAACCTATATTGTAATGTAAAAAGTTGGAGATTATTTCACAGAATTCCTGTCAGTAGGCCAAGATGGCCAAGTTGATGTAATCCACTGTGGCTCTGCTGCATATCACACCAAAGTTAGGGTTAAAAAGGCCACCATACTCTCTACCTTACCTCGCCCGGAATGAATACCCGAAGGAAGAAACATGGCACTACAAAGACCTGTTTTTGAGCCTCAGCGGTAATGGATGGCAGCACATTCGATGGATGCCAACACAACCTAAAGAGCGGCAGGCCCACTCTCAGCAAGGTGGCCCTATGTTCATTCCCCCTCCCCACTGGCCTGTTGAGACCTACTAAAGCACCCAGACTGAAGTTGGTAGGTGCCATGCTTCACTACAACCACAGGAACCCTAGTGAGTGAGATGACTCAGGGGTGGGGACTCTATGTCCAGGCACATGATCAGGCCTACTCTTACAACAGCCTCCAATTGCCTTTCCAGGGAGCATTGTGACTCTGAAGCACCTGTTGAAATGGAAACAGTAACACCTGTACTCTCTACTGTCTCGTAAGCCCCCCACCTGCCATTGGGGGGCTCTGAAGCTTGAAAATGCTCCCCTGCACCACTGTCGTATATACAGAATGCCTGACTTAAAGATGACACGAGTCCAACATCCAGATTAAGCGCTTGCTGTGAAAGTGGTTTAGTAGCTTGGAAGCACCGCTGCCAGTGATTGAAGAGGTTGTGTCCACATCTGAGGGGGGCAGAAATATTGTGCGAGTACCACGGGAAGCAAGAGGCCTTTGTCTGCCTGGATTTATTCACTACCGAACTCAGCTCACACTAAAATGGTGGCAGAACAGGGTTTGTAAACCTCTGAATTGGACAAAGGAACAGGCACCGTAACTCCTAACAGTCTGCTGCCACTCAACACCAGCATCTACAGAACATCATAGTGGGGGCACTTTCTTTCAAGTGGCAACAGTGCTGCAACATGACTGAATGCCTCTGTCCTTCTAATTATGGGGGCCCTGAACCACAGCCACTTTAGAAAGATCACCCTGCCAGGTCTATGACCCCCATGTAACCTGCATGTTCCTCCTGCTTACAATGGCGATGAACAGAGCGTAATCAACAAACTATGGTCATGCAAGGACTGTTCACCGTGGCCCTGTGCAGGGCACCAATACCCTCACACCCCTTCGGGTACGATTATTATGAAAAAGCCAGGGGCCCAGCCATCATCAGCGACAACCTGGGGGTTATTAGGGACACAGACACCATGGCCCTAACACCACCCATCCCGAATCTCCTAGGGCTTCTAGGTCGCAGCAACAAACCGCCGTGCACTAAGGAATCACCACCTGGTACACAACCCAATAAAGATTAAAACTTTTTCTCCTGCTGTTGGATGCTGTCAACCCTATGCCACTGTGAAAAGAAGCAATCAAATAGGGTCTCTAGTTGTTTCACACTTACCGAGACAAGGGCAACAATACCTGAATCTCCTGAGGGGCCAACAAGTCACTTACAAGGGAAGAGTTGCTCTCATCTCTCAGAGACTTCAAAAAAGAGCTCTGTGAAGAACTGAAGGCAGACTAAGGTCTCCTCTCCAGAAACTTCTGAGATCAGACCTCAACATCAAATTAACCACATTGCAGAGTGATGTAGACTCAGTGGGCACTAGAGTAATGGACTTAGAGTTGAAGTCTGCTGATTTGGAGACCCATACTGGACCTAACAGAAACACTGCATATGCAGCTCCATGCCTCAATCCTGAAACATGAAGATTTGGCAAAGAGGTCACGACGTGACAATATACAAATTTGTGACCTGGCGGAGGCCTCGGAGGGCCCTGACTTGGAGGCCTTTGTTGTGGGCCTATTTTCAGGGCTCCTTGGAGAAACTACACTGAAAGTGAAACTGGATAGGGCCAACTGTGTTGGCCTAAAATCAACGGGAGACAGGAAACAACCGGGAGAAGTCCTGGTGAAGCTCTACTCCTTCAAAACCAGAGGCCATCCTTCGGAAAGGACGCTCGCTGAGATGGTCACCTTTCAAGGAACAACATGTGCACTGTTTCAGGACATAGCCCCAGCTATGTTGTCCAGATGCCACCAATTTAGACATGTGATGGACAAACTGAGGCAGAAATCAATGGATGTTTCCATTTGGGATCGCATTTGAATTCCAGAACAAACCATGCCATGTGACAGTACTATCAGAGGCTATAACACTTTTAGGATTTCCAGCTCCAGAGGCTCAGACGGATGGAGGAAACTCAGGAAATGCCCTTGAGAACGCTACCCACTCTCCAAATACTACCTCATGACTTTCCCACAGCCACCCACACTACCAAAAAAAACGTTGACTCACACTGTGAGGTGCTCATATGTAGGAACTGATGACCTGGCTTCCCAATGTTCTTTCTCATCCGATGCAGCAGAAAATGCTTAACAAGATGGCTTCCGGTTTACCCTTCAGTGAGAAAGTAGCGGCAGTAGGAGGAGAATGCATAAGGGAGATACTATGCTTCAAAGAGCAACAAATATCCTCCCATGTAATGACTTTTGAATCTCCGAATTGTTACATAAATTTCTCTTTTAATTTGGGACCTCTTGTCCCGCTGTTTTCTATGTTGAGGTTCAAAAATGGGGGGGGTCTTGTGTGTTTAGGGGGCAAGCTCTCTCTGGCTACAAGAGGGTGCACAATGGGAACATTGACGCTCTTAAACACTGGAACAGGAGGGAGAGGAAATCTAATCAAGTTGCACAGATTTGGTAAAGGAGTAACTTATATGACTATTAGAGGCACATCATGCAACATCATACAGTCAGGCTGACGTTATGGCAGTCACAACACTTACCTTGAAATGTTAAGGGCTTGAACTCTCCTGCTAAGCGCCACAAATTATGGAAGTACTTGATCAACATTATGATGCAGTAGCTTTGAAGAAGACACATCTCAAACATGACGAAGATCACAGACTGAGATTTAAAGCATACCCACAGCTCTTTAAATCATCTACCACCTCGAAACTTAGTGGAGTGGTGCTCATGTTCCACTCATCATGAATTTTCAGCCCACGGGACACAAAGCTGATAAAGAAGTGAGGGTAATACTGGTTAAGAGCCCCTCTGTGGCCAGCTCACAACCTTTGTTTCCACCCATGCCCCCAATATGAACCAGGATCAATTTATTCAATCCTTTTTGGTGCTGCTCGGAGGGTTTACAGAGGGAGAAATTATTTTGATGGGAGATTTTAATCCTACTTGACACACTGCTGTCAATAGTACTCACCCCCACAGATCGACCACTAGAAACTTCTCCAAAGCGCTGGAACATGCTATTAAGACACTAAGGGGCTCATTCTCCGCCGCCCGCCAAAGTAACCCCGTCGGAAGACCGCTCCGCGGTCAAGAGACCGCGGGGGTCATTCCGACTTTCCCGCTGGGCCGGCGGGCGACCGCCAAAAGGGCGCCCGCCGGCCCAGCGGGAAAGACCCTGCAACAAGGAAGCCGGCTCTGAATGGAGCCGGCGGAGTTGCAGGGGTGCGACGGGTGCAGTGGCACCCGTCGCGATTTTCACTGTCTGCAAAGCAGACAGTGAAAATCCTGCTGGGGCCCTGTTAGGGGGCCCCTGCACTGCCCATGCCAGTGGCATGGGCAGTGCAGGGGCCCCCAGGGGCCCCACGACACCCGTTCCCGCCATCCTGTTTCTGGCGGTGAAAACCGCCAGAAACAGGCTGGCGGGAAGGGGGTCGGAATCCCCATGGCGGCGCTGGAAATCCAGCGGGAAACCGCCGGACCCGGCTGGGAGACCGCGGCTGTAAGAATGCCATATGAAGCACTGCCAGCCTGTTGGCGGTGCTTCCGGCATCCTCCACCCTGGCGGTCATAGACCGCCAGGGTTGGAATGAGGCCCTAAGGCTGGTTGACGCCTGGAGATCACTTCATCCAGATTCCCGTGACTACACCTTCTTTGCCCACTCCCAGCGTACTTTCTCAAGGCTAGATTATACATTAATTAACCAATCAAATGTCTAAGAACTCAAAGCAGTGACAGTACACCCAATAACTCTTTTTGATCACACCCCTGTGTTGGTCATGCTACACCGGGGGATGCACCTCAGTGCTATCGCCATTGGTTCTTTCCAAACTCTCTTATCCAAGATTACTTTTCCTGAGACAACCTACGGAAGGCCTAAGGAAATATTTCCACCTGAACACCACTACCAACACATCACCCTCTACTTATTGGGATGCTTTTAAAGCTGTGCTACGAGGGAAATGTACTTCTCTGACAGCAGTACTCAATAAACAAAGGGAAAAAGAGCACTTGGCACTTGAAATTGAACTACGGAGCTCAGAAGAGGCACACAAGGAACACCCAACACTGTCTTTCCAATGCAAGGTCACAGCTTTGCGGGAGGAAGCTCAATGCCATTTATACTAATAGGATAGAACTCACTTTTCTATGCCTAGAATGCACATCTTATGGACAAGGAAACAAGGTAGGGTCTCATTTGGCAAGGAAGCTTGGGGTCAAAAGTATTCTTGTCAGTAAATATCCAGTGCCTCCACTGTGCTGGACATCAAATAAGGGAACTAAACTGTGACAGACAAAGACAACACTCTGTATAAAAGTTTAAAACATGAACATCTATTTCTCTTACCTATTTTACGCATAGGTCACTACATGAATTTCAACAAAGAAAAATAAAAATGTACAGGAGCATATTGAGACTGCTCCTACTTGAGGGTCAAATGGTAAGTCACTTTCATTTTCACTCTTCCGTTAGGGTTTTGTGGTGGAAACTACTATGTGTCTCCTAAACCCTTCTCCTAAGGTTCAAGTACATGTTTCATTCAAAAACCACACATTCCACCCAATAGCTGCATTCCACTCCCTCGGTCCTCCCTTTTGGTCAGTATTGCTACCGTCAGGGGATACATATTTCATTATTGCTCCTTCTCTGAAGCATCTCAATAGTTGAGTTCTCGCCACATCAATCAACACTAATGCAAGAGGTTGATCAACCGAATTTGTGTCGAAATTCCAGAACCTGACCATGACCTAACAGGAGAGACAACCAATGAAGGTTTCTAAAATGAAAATCTATCCTGGGATGAATTCCATAAAGGGTTCTTCAAGGAGAAATGATATGCAGCCCATTCCAATCTTCTCATCAACTCCCAACTTCTGAATATCTCAAACACACCATTCAGTCAGCTCCAGCCTCAATACACAACAATGACTTTGCAGACATGATGCAGCTCTGGTTGGCCCTAGAATGTTCCCAGTTCAAAGGTAGACACTAATGTAACAGAAATGTATTGCTACTTTGATGTCACAGTGATCATCTATAACGTGACAGAGCTTGCAGTTTGTTATTTGAAAACCTAACAGACTTACTGTAAAGCGATACAGTGAAAGCCTGTATTGATGCACATTCACTGTAGAACAGAGATTTTAGGTGATTTGGCATAGCCCTAAAACTTTAAGTATAATCATTCATTTTGATTCCATATGTTTCTTTATGATAGTAATTAGTCGTTTTCACTAAAACAAAAAGGAATTTCTAAAGAGAAGTGTTTTAAATGCTATATGCAAATGTCAAAAATGCTGTTCTGCATTTAAACTGAATAGAGTGCATTAATACAGTTATTTAACTTAAAATCTACTGCAACATGTACAGTGACAAAGCTTATTAATGATTAATTCATAATTTTAATTGTTATATGTGCCTTGATTGATATAAATACCTGCTATTTTAATTGTAATTCACTTTAGTTAGCCTATGTGAGGCCTGCAAGGCCCTGTTTTCTAAAACATGTAGAAAAGTGTTTAGTCATTCTTGCTAATGTCATGTTTCTTTCAGGCTCCGTTCCCATAGAATGCTTGCTTGGAAACAGATTTGCTATTGTTTTACACATAGTGAGCCTGAGAAAGTAACCTTGAAGCTTGTACATTATGTGGAGATGGACTTTGTACAATTGTTTCAACCTCTACAGATGAGCTAAGAAGGATGCCTTTCTCATGATGGACTTGGGAATAGGTCCCTACATTGCGGTTCCATGTTGCATGATGGACTTTGATTGGACAGTGAAGTCTTCTGATGGATGTCATACTGCTGATGGACAAATCATCAGTCACTTTGAACTTTAATATATAGTTTCACAGTTGGAATAGCAGGATTCTTCTTTCTGGATTCCCTTGGACTCGGAGAGGTACAGATCTCTCCACCCTCATCCTTTATTTTTAATGCTTTGCTGAGACCTAGACATTTTTTCTCTGACTCAAGGAGAAGACTCTTGACTGAGCTACTCAAACACTGACACCTTCCCTTTTTATGTATTTTTTGACAAGTTTCCTTAGTCTTAATTTGTCCAAGATGTTGTTTTTCCAAATTTGTATTTTCCTTTATTTTCTTTTACTTTTCGTGTTCATGTGTTTTAGCCCAGCTCATTCTAATCTGTGATTTGCTAATCTGTAGGGATTTCCCTTTGCTCTAGGTAGCAAATTTAGATGACTCTTAAACTGCCTTTATGCTTAAAAGAACTGAACAGCACTTGTTTTCAAAACACTAGATAATTCTGTTGAAAATGTGTATTGTTATTGTTGAGTGCTTAGTCATTTTAATGTTAGTTTGACTAAACGTTTTCTGTCGCCTTGGACAGCCCATGGTGATTCTGTATCTTTATAGTTTTGTTTTGGAAATTATTGACATAAGTCTGAACATGAGTCTGTAATAAAATCCCTAATTTTGTTCCAATTGGAGTTTACCTTGTATGGCCAAATGGGTCATACTGTCATTTTGAATTGTGTTGTGTGAGTTTTATGTCTTATTTTCCCCTTATGCTGGGTGAAAAGTCTAATTGACATCGTTATAAGCATACCTGAGAAATGCTTTACCATATCTGGTAGCAGAGTATTGGTTCCCCCCATGAGGGGGGAGAAAGAGACAGGCATACTGGTAGCGCCCTAACACCATGAGTTAGTTATTTTTGTCATGCATTTTGCCCAACTCAATTTTTGTTGTACCATGGTTCGTTCAGAGAAGTAAAGGAGTTCCAGCATCATTCCTTTGCAGCGGATGTGTGGATATGACTAGGGCTTGCGCTTGCGTTCCTTTGGCTAAAGATTGTGGTAAAGTGGGATGTTGTGAAGTGATTGGCGGAGTTGCCAATGTTTTTTCTTGTGATTATGGTGCTCTTTGCTAAGACGTTGTGTTGCTTAACCGGTCTGCTGTGGCCTAGGTTCCTGGGATAATGCACAAGTGTAGAAGGCACTTGGTTGATTTATTGTCTGCAGTATAAGGTGCTTGTTGTGAGACATCAGCAACAGTGCCAATAGTATTCCTTGAGAGAATGTGAGTGGTTGCTATTAGTAAATCCTGAGTGCACATGGAGGAACTGTATCAACCGGACTGAGACCAACTGGTTGAGTCTCATTTGTGGAAAGTGTAGCTCCGCACTGCTCTGAAGTGTTTGGTTACCCTATCCTGTAGTGAGAAGACAGGTTATTGGTTTTTGCACGCAATATTTTGCATTAGGGTTGCATGAAAAATGACTGTGTGAGATAAATTGTAAAGGAGGGTGAGCTGCTGCAAGGAGTAAGACTGACATCAATGTGTGTCACGCTGGTATAGGCAGGGTGGTATAAAGCCACACTGGTATTGGCAGACTACATCACAGAGTGCTGCGCTGCTGCACAGTTGTTAACATTGAGAAGGGATTTGTGAGTACAGAGTTACTTTGTGATTTGAATGAAAGGTTTATTGTAAATTGTTGATTTGATTGAAAATGAAGTTGTTTAAAGCATTGAAAGTCTGAGGAAAGGAAATGTACTTATTCCAGTTAGAGAGGGAATAGAGACTCCACTCAAAGGTACTCTAGGTCATCATGTTTTGTTCAAAGTAGGTCTTCCTACATGTCTGTGGTTTGGTAAATTACATAAGCTTACTGAGAAGGAAGGTGCATTAGCATTTCCTCGCTGCTGAACGTTTAATTTGAGGATCATTGAGAATCTGAGGTGAGTACTTTATGAGATGAAACTGCCTCCAAGACACACACAACTTGAAGCTGAAGCACTTATTACTTGGGAACACATAGCTCATCAGAGACAGATGGAGAGGTATGAAGGTAGAAAGAAGAATGTAATAAGAACTGTTGCAGAGGCAAGGTGGGATAATCGCAAAAAGCTTGGACAACACACATCATTGAGGGAGCTAGGTTATATCCAGCCATTACTAAGGAAGAAGGAGAAAGCACTAAAACAAAGAGTAACAAAAGACAAATAAAACAGAACAGACAACAGATTCTGAGAAGGAAGTCGAGACTTGTGAGAGTGATTCGGATGATGATTTTATAAATCAGTTATTGTTAAATTGTCCGCCTCCATATAATTCTGAGCAAATAGGAGAAACAGGTGAAGGAAGGAGAAATGTGACACTTGATGCACCTACTGCACCAGTTGAATAGGCCCTTAATCAGATAATGCCAAAACCAAATGTGAGTTGAGTAGAACCGACTTCCAATATAAATCAATCAGTTCCAAGCTTTGCCACAAGCCAGTCAGTGCAAAGTTCTAATATGAAGCAGCCAGTACAGAATTTAAATTTGAATCAGACAGTACAAGGTTTCAACATGCAATTAACAGGACAGAGTTTAGGAATGGCAGTTCCACAGAATCATATGAACTAAATGAATGCAAATTCATTGATAGTTCCAGTGGCAATAGGTCCAGTTGTTCCTTTGTATGCTCCAGGCACGACTGAAAGTAATCCACATACATTAAGGCTCTCATTACGACCCTGGCAGTGGGTGATAAAGTGGGGGTAATACCGCCAACAGGCCAGCAGTAATAAATATGAAATTATGACCATGGCGGAAACCGCTCAGATAGAGAGCCACTTTAACACACCGACCGCCAGGGCGAAACCAACAGGCACCACGGCGGTGCCTGCCTACAGCCAGTTGGAAGACAATGTTCCGCCCACTGTATTTTGAGACACCAATCCGCCACCTTTTCAGGGGCGGTACCTACGACATCAAAAGCCTGGCAGAAACAGAACACAGAAGGGAAAGGACTCACCTGTGGAGACTCAGGGAAGAACCACGCCGCCATGGAGCCCAAGTTGCATGTGCTCCCCATGCTCTTCTACCTTCTGCTCCATTACGAACACCAAAGCTGGCAAAGACGACCACGGTGAGTACTGCTGCCTAGCACACAGGGGATGGGGGGAGGAAAAAGAGAGTGACACACACACACCCAAGACCATACACACAAAAAGATGCAGTAACCTTACATATTTACCCCGTACCACTCAGGGATAATGCAAGGACAAAAGGAATTGATTAAATTGAGTGTAATAAGATAAAATTGTATAAATACATGCATCCAAATCAAAACGTATATACATATTTACAAATGTAGGGACACTGCCCAGTCCTCAATGTCCGTGGGCCACAGGGCCACATCACATAGTCCAAGGCCCCATCTCACTCCTGCAACAACACGGAGAGAACACTGCAGGGGTATCAGGTCAAAAATCTCAGGGGCCAGGCACCTCAGGGGGATGGCGATTGGGGGGGCTCCTCAGCCGGAAGATGGTACAACCCCACAGGTCCTGGAAGGGGCAACATGCATTGTGCCCAGTGAGCTTCATCCTGGGGAGGATGGGGTGAGTGGATGGCTTCTCCACTGGTTCTGGAGGGGACATTGTGCCCAGTGAGCTTCATCCTGGGGATGATGGGGTGAGTGGATGGCTTCTCCACTGGTTCTGGAGGGTGCATTGTGCCCAGTGAGCTTCATCCTGTGGAAGATGGGGTGAGTGGATGGCTTCTTCCACTGCTTCTGGATGGGGCGTTGTGCCTAGTGAGCTTCATCCTGAAGAGGATGGTGTGAGTGGATGGCTTCTCCAATGGTTCTGCAGGGGGCATTGTGCCCAGTGAGCTTCATCCTGGGGAAGATGGGGTGAGTGGATGGCTTCTCCACTGGTTCTGGAGGGGGCATTGTGCCCAGTGAGTTTCATCCTTGGGATGATGGGGTGAGTGGATGGCTTCTCTACTGGTTCTGGAGGGTGCATTGTGCCCAGTGAGCTTCATCCTGTGGAGGATGGAGTGAGTGGGTGGCTTCTTCCACTGCTTCTGAAGGGGGCATTGTGCCCAGTGAGCTTCATCCTGGGGATGATGGGGTGAGTGGATGGCTTCTCCACTGGTTCTGGAGGGTGCATTGTGCCCAGTGAGCTTCATCCTGTGGAAGATGGGGTGAGTGGATGGCTTCTTCCACTGCTTCTGGAGGGGGCATTGTGCCTGGTGAGCTTCATCCTGAAGACGATGGTGTGAGTGGATGGCTTCTCCAATGGTTCTGCAGGGGGCATTGTGCCCAGTGAGCTTCATCCTGGGGAAGATGGGGTGAGTGGATGGCTTCTCCACTGGTTCTGGAGGGGGCATTGTGCCCAGTGAGTTTCATCCTTGGGATGATGGGGTGAGTGGATGGCTTCTCTACTGGTTCTGGAGGGTGCATTGTGCCCAGTGAGCTTCATCCTGTGGAGGATGGAGTGAGTGGGTGGCTTCTTCCACTGCTTCTGGAGGGGGCATTGTGCCCAGTGAACTTCATCCTGGGGAGGATGGTGTGAGTGGATGGCTTCTCCACTGGTTCTGGAGGGGGCATTGTGCCCAGTGAGCTTCATCCTGGGGAGGATGGGGTGAGTGGATGGCTTCTCCACTGGTTCTGGAGAGGGCATCGTGCCCTGCGATGCAGATCTTTGGGAGTGCAAGGTCACAGTCACTCACCTGGGTGTCAGACCCACAGGATTTGCAGGGGCCAGGCCGCACAACAGCCCATGGACCCAGGACTACACACTGTCCTCCGGCGGTGATGGCTGCTCAATGGTGGCAGTGGTGCTGCTAATGGTGGAGCTGGCAGTGGTGTGGGGAGGTTCCAGCCCTTCCACTGCAGCCTCGGACGGCTGCCCACTGGGACTGCTGCTGCTGGCGGAGGTGCTGATGGCGCTGCTGGCTGTGGTGGGGGGAGGCTCCAGCCCTTCCCCTGCTGCCTTGGACGGCTGAACCACCATGGTTGGTGGTGGGGCTCTGACTGAGTCCTAGCACCAGGCCTCTTGTCCTTTCTGCTTCCTGGTGCAGGCCCCGTGCCCTTCCTGCCAGCAGCTGAGGATGGCTCTGTTGGAAAATGGGTTATTGGTAAGGGCAGGTAGGTACCTACACCTAGCAACAAGCCACTAACCTCCACTTAGGTCCAGTTAGGTCTCAGTAAATTAACCCCAGCTCAACCCTTGGTAGCTTGGCAACGAGCGTCAAGGCTTAACTTAGGAGACAGTGTGTAAAGCATTCAAATATCACAAAACAGTAATTAAATAAAACACAGGAAACAGTTTAAAAATCCAAAACCAATTTATAAGAATAGTTTATATTTTTATCTTTAAAATGACACAAAATCGAATAAAATCGGATAAAGGGAACCGGAGATATGAATTTTTAAAGAATTATTATTTTTCTAGCGCTTAGAAACAAAAAGCGCCAATCGGGTCATCTGGTTGCACCTCGACCGGGGCAAAGTCAAAGTTTCAGGCCGACCGCGATGGAGCCCTGCTCGGCTACAGGTCGCGGGAGGCCTCGGTTAAAAAGTTACCTTCTGACTTAGTCTTTATTTTGAAGATTTTCTTCACCGGGACGAACCTGCCAGTCCAATCCGACCTCCTGGAGCCCTTGTCCGGATACGCGATGCTGGATTCCTCGGTGGAGATTTTTACCTTCGGACTTAGTCGTTTTTTCGAGGTGAAAATCCTTCGACCGGGGTAAACCTGGATCTTGATCCGACGTCCATGGAGCCCTTCTCGGATACGTTGGATGGAAGGTCCCGGTCAACTTTTTACCTTCGGACTTAGTCTCTTTTTTGGAGATTTTTCTTTACCGGGACGAACCACCAAATCAGGCCGGGTCGCGGTTGAGGCAAGCCGGCTAGAATTGCCACGGCGGGTCGGTCCCTCTATGGAGCTTTTTTTTAAAAATTCTCAAATCTTCTCCAAACTTCTGGGGCTTCACCCAGATGTCCTTTTAAGGTTTTTTTGGGGTCCACAGCTCACCCCAAGGGTCCAGAATTTCTGTGATGGTCCTTGGGGGGTGCGGACTACAACTCCCAGAATGCACCTGGCGCAAACTCCGTTTTGGCCACTGGGCAGTGCTCAGCTGTTCGCTTTCTTCAGGAGTTGGTGCAGGGGACTCTGGTTAGCAATTTTTCACCTGTAGCAAACAGGGAGTCCCTCCTTGAACCAGTTGAAGCCAGGCAAAGTCCTTCTTGTGGTGAAGCCCAAGTGTGCAGCTGGTGCAGTCCTTCTGAGTGCAGGTTCCAGGTGCAGGCCAGGGGTCCAGCAGGGCAGTCCTTCTTCTCCTTTAGTTCTTTTCTTGTTGAAATCTGGTGGGGATCTGAGGTGTGGGTGCAGGTCTGCCAGTTTTATCCTTGCTCCTGGGTGAAAAGCAGGGGGGTCCTGGTTCTCCAATCAGGTACAGGGTCGTCCCCCTGTGATGACCACTTCCTGGGAAGTGTGGCAAAAATCCATCCCAGAAGGCAACATTCTCTAAAAATCCAACATGGCTGAATCTGATTTTTGGAGGTTACATCTGGCTGAGCCCACCCACTGGTGTGGCTAAAAATCATAAACACACCCCTCTCCTGCCCTCTCCTAATCTAATCAAGGGGGCACCTAGTTGTCTGGGGTTGCAGGATGTGGGGGTGTTGCTGGGTGCTCCAAATGTCCTTCTCTGCCTTTGAAGACCAGTTTGGCAGCCCTCCCCCTTCCTGCCTCACCATCTGCTGAGGGGAGATTCTCTCCCCGAAGCACATTCCTTTGTGTGAAGCCAGGCCACTTCACACCTCATCAAGGCAGCTTGGCAAAGCTGCTGCAGGCTGGCCAATCAGAGCACAGCAGCAAAAACAATGCAGGGCTGAAATTGGCAACTTTTTAAGTAAAGTCTAAAACTTTTTACCTGAACATGTTATATTAAATCCAACAACTGGAAGTTGTGGGATTTATTACAACAATTAATTTGATACCAAATTCTTGGTATGCAACATTTAAGGAGACTTTAAAATTTAAAATAAAGTCTCCCCATTCTAGCCTATGAAGGCCATTTACTTATAAAGTCCCTGCTTATAGTTACATGGCACCCAGCCCTAGGGGCACATAGGGCACACCTTAGGGGTGTCTTATATGTAAAAATAAGGTAGTTTAAGACTTTGGAACTACTTTTAATTCCAAAGTCGAATTTGCATATAACTTTAATTTAAAAGCAGCCAGCAAGGCGGGCCTGCCTTTAAAATGACACTGGGCACCTCAGCAGTGCACCTATGTGTGCACCACCTATGCTGTGGTCCCTAAACCTACATGCCCTACCATATACTAGGGACTTATAGGTAGGTTAACTTAGCTAATTATAATTAGCCTAATTTGCATATCCTTTTTATACAGAGCACAGGCCCTGGGACTGGTTAGCAGTACCCAGGGCACCATCAGAGTCAGGAAAACACCAGCAAAAAGTGGAAAATGGGGGCAAAAAGTTAGGGGGCCTCTGCAATCAGCCTTGTTTTCTCACAGGCTCCTTGCTCCTTTTGGCAGCAGCTGGGGACTGCTCCTTGCCCTTCCTTTCAGCAGCCGGGGATCGCTCCTTGCCCTTCCTTTTAGCAGCCGGGGGTGCCTCCTTGCCCTTCATTGCAGCAGCTGGGGGTGCCTCCTTGCCCTTTCTTGCAGTAGCTGGGGGTGCCTCCTTGCCCTTTCTTCCAGCAGCTGGAGGTGCTTCCTTGCAGCACTTGGTGCAGGCTCCCTTTCAGTGTGGCTGCCTGGTGCCCGGGATCCTCTCCCACCTGGAGTAGTTGGGGAGTCTACTGTGCCCGTGGACTGGGTGGCTGAGGTGCTTGCCTGGGTTTTGACCACCCTGGCCTGACGTGAGAGACGGGGGGAGGGCTAGGGAAGAGGTCAGTGTTTGCGAGGAAAAGCTTCTTAGGGACATTGAAGCGGGAAGAGGGAGATGGTTTGGGACTGGAGGAAGAGGGGGTGGTTGTAGGAGGTGTCAGTCTGCTGTGTTTGGGTGCAGGTGCATGGGCAGGATGCTGTTGTGAGGTGGATGGCTGTAGGGTTTCTGATTGCTTGCGTTTGTGTACTTTGGGAGGAAGGGGCACAGACAGAGTGGGAGAGGACACAGGGGATGTGTGCATGGAAGTGGGGGTGGAGACTGCCAGTGAGGGGCATGTGCTGTTGGGTGTGCTGGTGATGGGGGTAGTGGATGAAGATGTAGTGCATGCAGGTGTGAGTGGAGATGAAACTGGGAGGGAGGTGTAGGACGAGGAGGAGGGGGCCACAGTGGAGGCAGTGGATGTTGGTATGCCTGATTCTGGATGGTGTTTGTGTGAGTGCCTGTGGGATGAAGTGTTGTGCTTGTGTTTGCCATGTCCACTCTTGTGTGTTGACCTGGGTGCATGCTGGTCTGACTGTGTGCTTTGGGATAGGTTGGGGTTGAGGGGAATGGGATTGGGTAGAGGAAGTTGGAGGGGGAAAGGCTGGAAACAGGGAAAATGGCTGCCATCAGAGAGGAGGCCAGAACCTGGATTGATCTGTGTTGGGCCGCCATGCCAGTGTGAATGCCCTCCAGGAATGCATTTGTCTGTTGCATTTGGGCTGCCAGCCCCTAGATGGCATTCACAATGGTTGACTGCCCAACAGAGATGAATCGCAGGAGGTCAATAGCCTCCTCACTCAGGGAGGCAGGGCTAACTGGGGCAGGGCCTGAGGAGAATCCCACCCTCCGGGGTGAGCGGGCACTGGAAACTCGCTGAGGGCCTGCTGAGAGGGCGGTGCTGGTATGGGGGGTTGCAGCTCTACCTGTAGCTGGGGTGGGCACAGAAGTGTCCGCCACCACTAGGGAGCTCCCATCGGAGGAGGTATCCGTGTCCAGACTGTCCCCTCCTGCCTCCGCCGTGGTGCTCCCCTCGCCCTCTGTCCCACAAGTGCCCTCACAGCCAGTGGATTCGGCCTCTTGGATCCTGTGGGATGCAGCTCCCTCCGTCGCCGGTGCCTCTGCTCCTCCGCCAGATGATGCTAATGCCCATAAGGACAGGGTGACAAAACAAAAAGTGGGGGGAGACACAAAGTATACACTTGGTCAATGGCACCAACAACACCACCGTTGGCGTACATGACACTCTCACACAGGGAACAGCCCTACGCACTAGGCAATGCACTACCAGTCACAATGCTAGTCATCAGGCCATGTATAGCAAACACCTAACGCCAATTGCAGAATACCTGAGACCCAAAGACCCCTGTCCAGTAGTGGATGCCTACTAGCTAGGTTGGAGTACTTTCACATCAGAATCCTGCCCAACATGGGACCAACCCTGCAATACCAGGCCTGGCCTAGGGGCACCCACAGGGCCCACCCTCCCCAACCCGGATCCTACCCCACAAGGCGCAAGTTGTACATTGGGGCACTGTACTTGTTAGAAATGGGGTCTTTGGTTGACAGTCAGGTTACCCCCTGTTCAAGCAAAGACACTCACTCTAGTCAGGGTAAAAGAGAATCACCCTCAGCTAACCCCTGCTTACCCCCTTGGTAGCTTGGCAGAGCAGTAGGTTTAACTTCAGAGTGCGAGGTGTAAAGTATTTGTACCAACACACACAGTAACTTAATGAAAACACTACAAAATGACACAACACAGGTTTAGAAAAATAGGAAATATTTATCTAAACAAAACAAGACCAAAACGACAAAAATCAAGTTATTAATTAAAAATCAAAAAGAGTCTTTAAGTAGTTTTTAAAACACACTAGCACTGCTAGAGTGAAAATGTACCTGGTGCGCGTCAAAAATAACCCCGCACGGGCGGGTGTGCGTCAAAAATAACTCCGCACAGCGGTACGCGAGTCGAAAATCCAGCCGCACGATGATCCGAAAATCCCGCCGCGCAGGTTGCGATCTCCCAGCCTCCGTCAGCGATGCTGCGCGTCATTTCTCCTGCTCCGTGCGTCGATTTTTCGGTCGCGTTTCCTGCGAGCGTCGTTTCTCAGCTGCGGAGCCGGCGGCGCGTCGTTTTTTCAGCCGCAGATCGGATTCGTGTCAATCTTTTCCCCGCACGGCGCTCTGTGCGTGGATTTTCTTGTTTTTAGGCTGCCAGCTTCTCCTTTCAGGGTCCCAGGAACTAGATGGGCACCACAGGGCAGAGTAGGAGTCTCTCCAGAGACTCCAGGTGCTGGCAGAGAGAAGTCTTTGCTGTCCCTGAGACTTCAAACAACAGGAGGCAAGCTCTAGATCAAGCCCTTGGAGATTTCTTCTCAAGATGGAAGGCACACAAAGTCCAGTCTTTGCCCTCTTACTCTGGCAGAAGCAGCAACTGCAGGATAGCTCCACAAAGCACAGTCACAGGCAGGGCAGCTCTTCTTCCTCAGCTATTCAGCTCTTCTCCAGGCAGAGGTTCCTCTTGGTTCCAGAAGTGTTTCTAAAGTCTGTAGATTTGGGTGCCCTTCTTATACCCATTTTAGTCTTTGAAGTCACCTTTCTTCAAAGGGGACTCACACCTACTTGTGAAATCCTGGCCAGGCAAGGCCTCAGACACACACCAGGGGGTTGGAGCCGGCATTGTTAGAGGCAGGCACAGTCCTTTCAGATGAGAGTGACCACTCCACCCCTCCCTCCTAGCAGAGATGGCTAATCAGGAAATGCAGGTTACACCCCAGCTCCCTTTGTGTCACTGTCTGGTGTGAGGTGAAAAACAACCAACTGTCAAACTGACCCAGACAGGGAATCCACAACCAAGGCAGAGTCACAGAATGGTTTAAGCAGGAAAATGCTCACTTTCTAAAAGCGGCATTTTCAAACGCACAATCTTAAAATCAACTTTACTAAAAGATGTATTTTTAAATTGTGAGTTCAGGGACCCCAAACTCCACATGTCCATCTACTCTCTAGGGGAATCTACACTTTAACCATATTTAAAGGTAGCCCCCATATTATCCTGTGAGAGAGACAGGCTTTGCAGCAGTGAAAAACGAAATTGGCAGTATTTCACTGTCAGGACATATAAACCACATTACTATATGTCCTACCTTATCCATACACTGCACCCTGCCCTTGGGGCTATCTAGGGCCTACCTTAGGGGTGCCTTACATGTAAGAAAAGGGAAGGTTTAGGCCTGGCAAGTGGGTACACTTGCCAAGTCGAATTTACAGTGTAAACATACACCCACAGACAATGCAGTGGCAGGTCTGAGACATGATTACAGGGTTACTTGTGTGGGTGGCACAACCCGTGCTGCAGGCCCACTAGTAACATTTGATTTACAGGCCCTGGGCACCTCTAGTGCACTTTACTAGGGACTTAACAGTAAAACAAATATGCCAGTCATGGAGAACCAATTACGTACACATTTTAAACAGGAGCACTTGCACTTTAGCACTGGTTAGCAGTGGTAAAGTGCCCAGAGTAACAAAAACAGTAAAATCAGAGTCCAGCACACATCAACAACCTGGGGAACAGAGGCAAAAAGTTAAGGGAGACCACGCCAAGGATGAAAAGTCTAACACGTGTCCCCCCCAGCTAAAAGTGGGGAGCAGCTACCCAACCTCATAGGAGTTCTCATCACTAAGGCGGAAGAACCTGGACAGACCATCAGCATTGGCGTGCTCTGTACCAGGACGATGTTCCACCGTAAACTCCATCCCCTGTAGGGAAATGGACCACCTCAACAGTTTTGGATTCTCACCCCTCATCTGCATTAACCATCTGAGGGGCCTGTGGTCGGTCTGAACTCGGAAGTGAGTCCCAAACAAGTAGGGTCTTAGCTTCTTCAGTGCCCAGACCACAGCAAACGCTTCGCGTTCTATGGCACTCCACCTACGTTCCCTCGGTAGTAACCTCCGGCTAATGAAGGCTACGGGTTGATCTAGGCCCTCTTCATTAAGCTGTGAGAGTACTGCTCCAATACCATGCTCTGAGGTGTCTGTTTGCACAACAAACTCCTTGGAGTAGTCAGGTGCCTGCAGCACAGGTGCTGTGCACATGGCAGCCTTCAGGGCATCAAAAGCGTTCTGGCAAGCCTCTGTCCAGATCACTTTCCTGGGTTGCTTCTTAGAAGTCAACTCCGTTAAGGGGGTAACAATGGTACCATATCCCTAAACAAACCTCCTGTAATATCCTGTGAGACCTAAAAAGGCTCTCACTTCAGTCTGGGTCTTGAGAGGCTCCCAAGCCAGAATCGTATCAATCTTAGGCTGTAGGGGTGCCACCTGGCCACTCCCCACCTGGTGTCCTAAGTACACCACAGAACCCTGCCCTATTTGGCACTTGCTCGCCTTAATAGTGAGGCCTGCCTTCTGCAGGGCCTCTAACACTCTCCAGAGGTGTTGCAGGTGTTCCTCCCATGTGGAACTTAACACAGCAATGTCATCCAGGTAGGCGGCACTGAACTCATCCAGTCCTGCCAACACCTGGTTGACCAACCTCTGAAAGGTGGCAGGGGCGTTCTTCATCCCAAAGGGCATCACCTTGAAGTGGAAGTGCCCATCTGTGGTAGAGAATGCTGACCTCTCCTTTGCCCCCTCAGTTAAGGCAATCTGCCAGTACCCAGATGTTAAATCAAACGTACTGAGGTACTTGGTAGCTCCTAACCGATCAATGAGCTCATCAGCTCGGGGGATGGGGTGTGCGTCAGTCTTGCTGACCGCATTGAGACCCCGGTAGTCCACACAGAACCTAAGTTCTGGAGTGGCACCAGGAGCAGCAGCCTTTGGGACCAAGACCACTGGGCTGGCCCAAGGACTGCTGGAGTGCTCAATAACCCCTAGGGTTAACATTTTGGAGACTTCCTCCTTAATGCAAGCCCTGACCCTGTCAGTCACCCTGTAAACCTTATGTTTAACAGGTGTACTGTCCCCAGTGTCCACATCATGTGTGCACAGGTGTGTGACTCCTGGGATCAGGGAAAACAGCGAGGCGAACTGTCCCAGCACGTGGCGACAGTCCCTCTGCTGTTCCTCAGTCAGGGAGGGGGAGAGGATCACTCCCTCCACAGACCCATCTTTCTCTCCTGCAGACAGGAGGTCAGGAGGAGGCTCACTCTCTTCCTCCACC